>NC_091431.1:38631753-38940086 GCF_032191515.1 Phaenicophaeus curvirostris
GATCCTATGAACACAAATGTGTCAGGGCAATTCATCACTCACCCTTGTTGTCCTATCTTGGTTGCTTTCTCTATTCTACTGCTGCAGGCTATTTGTTTCATCCTTGAAGAAAAAAAGCCTCTCTCAAGCAGAATAAAAGAGGTAACCACTCAAAAGAGCCTGCTGATGGCCAAGTATTTCTGTCAGTCCAATTCCCACAGGCAGATCTGCTGGGTTTGAAATATGAAGACCACTAACAGAGATGTGCAAGCTAATGCTGGTGCTATGGTTATTGCTTTGCCTAGTACCTCAAGTACTATCCTCCCGAATGACTGCCTAAAGGTCAGCATAATAATTGCCAACCTGCAAATGCCAATCCCATAATAGGCACGCTGCTTCCTTTCTCTGGTTTCATTGGCACTGTTGAAGAGCACAGCACAGGTAGACATGCAGCATATTTACTATTCTGACTGTCTCCAAGCACTCTCTTTTTCTGGTCTTGGGAATTAACTTACTAGTGAGCTAAATAAAGAATAGGGGCACAAAATTCATGGTATCCAGTGGTATAGGCAATGAAACTGCTGAGGAGGAATACATTTCTTTCTTTGGCATCAAAGATATGTTCCCACTGTACTCTATCATTACTCAGTCAGTATACAATATAAGAATACCTAGCAATCTTCTATTTAAAAACCTAGCGTCTTTGCACCAGCCACTCAGGTACACATGGCACAACGGATCCATCTGTAGTTCAGAGTATAACCATGGGGCATTTAAACTGTGAAGAATTTGTAGCAGGATCCATTAGAGTCTAAAGCAATTCTTCAAATTAGTTACATTATTATTTCTTCTCTCCTCTACTTTTATCTTCCCTCCAACCAACCCTCATGCTTCAGGGCATATGTGGATTATCAGCTGGACAAAGGGGGAAAAAAAAGATTCCCAGTTGTGTATATTTATTTGATTAGATGAATTGTGAAATTGTGCGTTTCCTCTGAAATAGCCAGCAAAATGAGGAAGAGGATGCAAGATTAGATGACCCAGTGATCTAGTTTTGCAGGTCCTCTGGAATGGGTTCTAATACTGAGAATAATTTGCTTCTGCTATTAAGAACAACTTGTCTGGGTCTATCTAATAGAAACGCCTGGAAGTTCCCCTCTGGATTTTGTTGTTAGTGTCTGGCATTTTTTGGGGGGAGGTTGTTTTTTGTGAACTAGGCATTTGGCTCCTGGCTCTCTCCAAGTTATTCAGATAGGGTAGGCAGTGCAATGATTTCTATCATAACTCTTAAGTTTTTGCTGTTTCCTCAATACAGAAAAGCTGCCAGGACACAGTAGTGGTGGACTGAACCTATTCATTGATTTTAGAGAACTTAGGATCTGGCTGATGGGTGAGGATCTGTCAGGATCCTAATTTAAGTGATATGTGTCATTACAAAAGGCTTCATGATTGCAGGGCAGAGTATGAGCCCCCAGCTTGGTACCCTGGACTGAATAAGACGCAGATTTGATATCTCTCCATGCAAGCAGTTGTTACAAGACCTTGCACAGAACTTCCTTGAGGTTCAATGAAAAGCAGGACAAAACCTCCCCTATCCTTTTACTCTTCTCCTATTTTTATGAAAAATTTACAACACTAATGAGGAAGACAAAAATATTGTGGGTACTTGTTTGAGAGAGCATGAAAGAAATAAATGTCTGTCAATTTATCTCCTCCACCTTGCTTCTTCATATTCCAATTATGTCAAATCCTTCCATGCTAGCTGCCTGCCTCCTAACCCTTTTTCACATTGGATATGTTTAGAGAATGGAGAATTTGCCACTACACTGCTTTTCAGGCAATTTTTTTCATGTGGCATTGCCAGTTAGATTATCCTCTAATGAGACATGATAGCACTGGTACAGTTCCCAAAAAACCTTGAAATTGAATTTTTGTGGATAAACCTGCCAACAGTAAATCACTTTTTGGTACCTTCAGGTGCAAACAAGCTGTAATATTTCTGCTCTGGAACATTTTTTTTTAGCCCGTGTGGGCCTGAGTGAGATGCTTGCTGAGTAATGTTTTTTTCCAGTGAAGTACGTGCTGTTCCTTCAAATATAAATTCTTCTGGGAGTGCGAAAATGGAAGATTTTTAAGCAACTGATTTGTTATCAACAGTGATGCAGACCACTTCTTTGGAGTCAACATATGCAGATAGTTAAGTGTAAACTCTAAGTAGATAATTAAGCATGCATATATTTATGTTTCCACAACATGGACATAATAATTATACTTCTGTAAGCACACGATATCTGGTAGGGGTTCCAGTCTGTAGTGAATCCCACATATTACTCATTTGACTGTGTTCCATTTCCATCAAAGTAGAACCTCCTCCTTCACCACATTCAAGCAAAAAGGACAATTTAACTTGCCTGTTGACAAGAGAATCCAGTAGTCATATTCTGCTCAGGCTTGTCCTAGTGTGCTCTGGACAAAATCATATGACTGAAGACAGAGTGCTGCAGAGACAAAGGCACGTTTACAAAGGCAAGTGGCTCAAGGGGAATTCCCTGAGCACACCTCAGCAAGCACTGTCAATTTTTAACAGTCTCAGTCCTTTACAGGTCCCAGTGGAAGAAAGAATATGAAGGACCATTGCAGTTCTGCCTCTCAGGTTTTGACAGCATCCAAAGATGGTGCTGCATTTGGTTAACACTCTACAGTATATACTCTGGCAAAGTACATCTTTTCCTCAGTGGCATTTTCCTATGACACTCATAGCTGTGGTAGAAATGCCCATTCAGAAAGTAATAGATAAAAAAACATTGTTGCCTTATTTATTATCAGATGTGGAAGAAGCTGTGGTGTGAAGGAGGGCTGTATTTAAGGTTTTATTGGACAACTTACCATCCCAGATACAAAGCCATGATGGCAACAAAGCTGTTTTGTACAGTATTTCTGTAACAGCAAGAAATGCGTTATGCATTATAACAAAGCTGCTGAGGGGCAAAAGATGCAAAGACTCCAAAGATATTGAAGACTGCTGTGCTCCTGACTCAAATATTTTGTTGGGGTTATCTTGTTTCCTTATTGCTTACCAATCCTGTAGGATAAATGAGACAAATTGGTTGTGGAATTATGTTTATGGTTTCCTTGTGTCTTCGGGTGATCACTTGCCTTGAAACAAGAAAATTCTGTCTGAAAGATCCACCAATAATCTTTCTATTTGGTTTACAATAGAAATAATTTTTTGCAGAAGAACCTCCTTCAGTGAATTCCACATGTATCTCTCTGTAAAAATACTCAACGTAACAATACTAGTGCTGTTGCTAGGAGCAATATTTTTTGATTTGTTAGTGCTCTAGTTACTCATTAATTTGACTAGGTGACAGAAATAACAAGAAATTTTATTGGGGGAATTATCAAAAATAGACTTGAACTTTCTGAATTTCTCTCTATCAGATAACTGGATTACTGTATTCTTAATATCACCTACCGTCTCAATATGATACCTGCTTTAAAATTTGGCTTTAAAAGTAAATTATTATTAAATGCAACCAAAAGAAAACAAGAAAAAATTTTCTTTTTTTTTTTGAGAATATAAGAAAAATAAATAGACAATGAAAGTAACTGAAATTACTCAAATTCTATAGACACTTCTTCCTTATTTATTTTCTGGTTTGGTTCCAATTTAATTGCTTTAAGAATTATTTCCATTTTTAATGTTTCTTATTCAACATTTCATACTTTTTGCTCTTCTGGCTACCTTTCTTCAAAGGATAGGCAAAAAATGTGCTTTTACTTTATATTTTGTTGGTGCTGATCTGGCCTACTGGCATAGTCCTACTGGGTAATAAAAATTTTTACTCTACACCTGATCTGGTGTAGCTTCATGAAGAACATGTGCCCCATGAGGTGGCATCATTGACTTCTTTCTCTGGAAATACCTGAGGAGCTACTGATGTCTTAGAACAGATGGTTGCTTTTGATGCCTTAATTCAGTCTGTTTTCAGTAGTGTTTAATGCTTAATACAACCATTAGTTCTTTCTCTCAAAAAGGTAACTAATTTTTGAGGCCTAGTTGCTGCTAAAAAAAAAAGGTATATTGAGGAAGGGAAAAATAGAGAAAAAGGCTTTGATTAAAACCTCTCTTTCTGCCTATTCAGTTTATATAAATCTCTTAGGCTATTATTTTATTAATCTTCTAGTAATCACAAGACTAATGAGCCTAAGCATGTTTGGAACTATTAATTTCTTTAGAATGTAAACAATAATGTCAACAAGGAGACAATAAAAACAATTTACCTACTGTGTATTTTCTTACTTCATAAAATAACATATTTGTCTATCTTTCTTTTAGAGTTACCTATATGCACCCCCGCAAGTGAAAACGAAAACCAATGTTTAACTCATAAATATGTTTGACTTAGAATTCTCATGCTTTTTTCAGCCATCCTCTCTTAGAACATAAACTGCACGTACTGACAGAAAAGCAACCAACACAGCTTCAATATGAATAAACTGGGAATGGCAACAAACCACCTACCAAGAATATCTGTCGTAAAATCTGCACTGTCTTTCTCTTTGGTGTTGTAATACAAAAGTTTCAAGTAGTTCAAGTAAAGCTAGAAGTTCTCAAACAGAAATGGAGAGAGGCACAAATCATCAGACATTTGCCAACCTCCACTGCAAAGTCAAATTTCAAAATTGCTATAATTAAACTCGAGCAAGGCCAAACCTGACATACATCTATCAAAGATCAATTTTGAATAATTAAATCCTATGGCATGGCAGAGTAGATTAACTCTTCCAGTCAGGTGAAAACATCATTTCCCTTTGAACCCACACAGCCAATATTTGGGCTCTGTTTCCATTAGGAGAGCAAATCAATTATATGAGCTTGGAATACTGTTTAGTGTAGTTGTGTTTACTTTAAAAAGTGCACCCAGTCTTGCTAGGTTGAACAAAGTAAAATTAAACAATGACAGGCAGTTTTCTTGGAAGTAAATCTCCAAGCCTTCTTTTCCACAAACCATGAATGCACTCTTTTCTTTTGCTTACTGCCATAAGGAGACCAAGCTCCCTTTTGGCTTCAGAATGTCTTTGAACACACTCAGAGAAATACACTGTCTTTCCTGCGCACAGAGTTTGTCAACTATTCCCCACCATGCAACTCTAGACTGCAGAATAGCCTTACACTGAACTGCATACTACTGTGCAGGGTCATTTATGCTAGTGAGTCATCATGATGTTAACACGCTAAGTAACTGTTCAAGGGCGTGCTGACAGCATGGTCATGTTTCATTAAACTTTCCAGCAATTGTAGGTTGGGTCTGAATTCAGTGCTTCAGCTCCTGGGACTGGCTCATGCAGATCTGAATCAGAAACACTCACTCTTATGGTACCTTTCTAATATTCTGTAAGCACTGGCCTATGCCTGTGCAGTGTCTCTGGCTTTTTAGCTCCGTTTTGAAAGGGGCTTCACCTTCCTTCCACTTACTTGAAACAGAGGATGTGTATGTGGATTGTGCATGTTCAGCTGCTGTTCATTAAGACCAAAAATCTAATTACGATATATATTAATGCCTAGCATAGTAATGTTTAAGAGATAATAGAAAACTGCATTGTTAAACAAAAGTATTGATCCTTGAGCATTGCTTGAAGAGTGGGGAGTAGTCTGAGATTCCGTGGTTGCAGGTTCTGGTTTAGTCTCCAGAACAGACTCTTACATGTTGACAAGTGAATTAGTTTAATCTCTCTGATCTTTAATGTCCACAGGTCAAACAAATTGAACAATACAATACCTTTTAGAGACTGAAGTGTGGCTGGTCTCATTTTGTATGAATCTGCTTCAAGACTTAAGGAAGTCAGTCAAAAGATTTCCATTCACTTTCCCAACGGGCTAATCACAATTTTATGCACCAAGTAATATTTTTTTTTCTGGAGGTTGGAGTGGAAAGGGTGCACTTTCTGCCCAATCGGCCTAAGGTGATAGATGCTATATAGAACTGGGGACAGGGAGGTGGACAGAGAGGGAATGCCATTAAATATATTAATTGGAAAAATCACCTTTTCTAATTAGACAAATTTTCCAAATCTCCACATGATAAACTGTGTGTGCTGGGAGGAGAATTGATGAAGGAAAGCTTAATGGGCAGGTTATTTGTTAGGAAGTCTGAGCTAGTAGATAGGCAAATTTTGGGCAAAGAGTACCCTTTCTCTCTCTTTCTCTTCATGCTTTTTTAAAGTACAATGCATAACAGGGCTCTATTCTGTACATTATGACCAATATGCTAACTTTCATACAAATACATAAAATGCACAGAGGGATCCTCACATGATACGCAGCTGGGTCTTGTGAATGCTGCATAAATTACGAAGAGAATGCACTGCAAAAATCTTAAACTTTACTACCTGTAGTATTGTGTAATGTTAATTATAAAATAATCCTATATTTTTTATTAAAAGTAATATTTAAAGATATTTATCTAAAATCCTTTTACAGTACACCCAGTCTATCAAAATTCAGGTGAAACTTATGCAAACACCTCTGCATGTGAACAATTCTGTTGAACAGGATTCAATATACAACCCCACTTTTATGCACAATTATTTTCCAAATCAGAGAACCAGACGTGCAAAATACCCCTCTCATATATAAAACGTAATCTAATCAACGGTGTACAGTTCCTGACCATCAGCTTTTTTCAAAAGCCTGGAAGTACTTCGTTGTGCCTTAAAAGTGTTCTGACTGAGTTTGAGCTTAATGAACTCTTATCGTTCTGTAAAATAGAAATAAATTAAGAGGGTGAAGAAAAATTATGCAGGCAAATGAAACCTGAAATGGAATGAAAAACAAGAATTGCTACCCATATGGTGGAGGACTGTGGATAATATTGAGCGACCCAGTGATTCAGTCACTTATCTTTTTGTATCAATTAAGTAGCAGTTAAATTACATGGGTCAAGAAGATAAAGCAAAGTTGCGTGAATTTGTTCAGTATTATAGAGTAAGTTTGAAGCTGAGGAACATGCTGCCCATCATTGCTAAAAGATAAAGGCTTCTACTAGGAAAGAGCAACACTGCAGTAGTTAAATTGCTTTAATTTTATTTTCTTTGCAGTTGCAGGGTGTAGCTAGATGAGATAAAATATTCTGAATATATATTCCATTGACGTAAACACAAGAAGGCATGCCTGTTCCAACTGGCAGGGAATATACATATTAAAATTAAAGGGTAAGGGAGGTGAGCAATATTTGTTCCCCGATAGTTAGATTTTCATAAACATTGAACCCATTTACAAAGTGCAAATCTATACATTATTACTTTTTTTCTTTCTTTTTAAATCTGCAAAATCTTTCTCATTAAGGTATATTTTGTGCTAGAGCCTTGATGAAATTGCAGTGCCCTACGTTATGCTGAAGACCCTAGATGATAACTTCTATTGTAATGTATGGAGAAAGGAAAGACTGTTAAGCACCTTTATAAAAATGCATAACTTGTTTCTGTCTCAGATATTAATTTCAGCAGCAATATAGCTAAGTGTTATTCTGCAGCCTTTCTGTTAGCAAGGTAAAAAGTGAAAGTAAACAGGACCCAACTATTCCTGCTGGAGAAAGCTTGTCTTCCAACTGGATTTTGAATAAGTGGCATAAAAGTACAGAGTAATTGATAAAATTTGTTTCTGCAAGTCATAACCACTTTGCTTTCTTAACTGTACTGTGTTTAAAATTACTCCAATGCTCATGAATATATGCTTTGATTTCTGTAAAGATTCCTGTCAGACTGAATCCTTTTAGAACATTGCTAGATCACCTGCTCCTATTTTTTAATTTTTTTTTTCAAGTTTAGAAGTAGACTGAATGAGAGATCTGCACGCATATATTTCTTTTTAACCGTGAAGTGCAAGAGTCAGGGAGAACCTAGTGATCATACTGCAAGAAAAGAAAAATTAGTCTGTGGCTCAGTTTGACTACATTGATGTGATCAGTAATAGTCATGCCTGTCTGCAAAACATACGCGTGTAAGTACTGTATAAACATTGTTAAATAAAAGACTGCTGCATTAAATAATATGACCTTGCTACCTTTTAGTTGCAGTCTTAGAGTGAAAACTTGTTTTAATTAGCAGTCAGCAAGCAGACTGTAACTTCACTGAAGGAGCATTGAAGAATCACTGCCTATTAACAACCCAGCGGTAAGTAAGCCAGTACAAATACTTATAACCAAATAGTGTGCATTTCAGGAGTGGAGAGGATTAGCTATTGGGCACACAACACAGTGGAGGAAATTGCTTTATTCCCAGTACTGCTGGGTACCAGGAGGCAATCACTGTGCCTCTAGCCCATTAACAGCATTCAGTGTTGCTTCTCATAGAAGGGGTTATTGGCTAACCACTGGGTGACCAATTAAGTGCTATGAATAAGTCCCAAACCAAACAGCATGGGGCCTGTTTGTGGCACAGTGGTATCATTACTAAAGTGAAAAACTTGATGAGAAAGGAACATATTTAATTATAGAACTATACAAATGGCTAATTAGGACCATAAAGTGAAATGAATGACTTTCTGGTGGATTTTTGAATGTTACTGATAACGGCTTAGCTTCTTTGGAGACCATGAAAGTGATCTACAGTGCTAGCCTGCATGTTATGGTAATGGATGGATCTTCATTACCAGGGATATGTTTGACCTGGTTGCTCAGGCAGCATGGGCAGTCCTCGATTCCTCTCCCGGCAAGGGTTCTCCCAGTGCGGCCCCTGGTCTGCCGTGGGTTCTGCTTGCATTCACCCTCCTTCTTGCAAGTTTAGAGGCAAAGCATTACCTACAATAGAAACTCCCTCTCACTTTGAAATCAAGTGTCTCTACTAATTTTGCAGTAGCTCAGACCTGCACTTCGATTTGGCCTTTTAAATCACTAATGGGTTTGAAAGAAATCTTTCCCCTTCCTATCACTCCCCAGGATCTTACAAACTCCTGCACCTGTACCAGTTATTTTAATCTTTACCACACAAAGTAGAGATTCCTTTAAATTGCTTAGTCTGGTTTCCAAAAGAGACCCCAGAGCTCAATGACTTCTTAATGAGTAGCAATCTTTTCATTTCTTCATTACATGTATCCCCAAAATGAGGAGAGGAATGCTTCCACTTCCTGAAAATAGAGGGACCTGATTTCTAACTGAGCATTTTTTTTCAGCTGCATAGGCACTTTGATGCCTAGAGAGGATACTTATCTTTGAAAAAAGACTCATCCAATTATTTATTGACTTGATTGGGGTAAACAGTAAGAGGAGGGCCTGAGTGCCAGCCAGTATAGTGGGTACACTGTACTGCAGTACATTATGTGTTCTGGTGTATCTGTACGAACACAAAGTAGTAAAGTGAGAGCAAAGCCAAATTGTTGGACCCCCTTAATGCTGACAAAACCCTTGCAAGTCAGTGCTACCAGCATCACTAACCAGAAACAGAATTAGTTACATCTCTGTTGTTTTCCTTTTGGTGAGATTTGTCTGCATTTTGCAGTCTCCAGAATAAAACTGTACCTCTTCCCCAATATACATACATTTTTACTCTAAATTATCAGTGCTAGGCATTTGAAAGATTTAATATTACTGTCAATGTTTTATGGCCTCAGCTTTCATATGATCCATCATCATTTAAGTACACATTAAATCTTCTGTCCTAACTTGCAGGAAGTAATGTAACTCCTTGTTGACAAATGGAAAATCGGTTAACATATTCCAATAAAGAGGATTCTCAAGTAGATCAACTTGCTTAAGGTGTCTTTCGACCCTAATTAGTTGATGTGACTCTGCAGGCCCTATTGTGGATCTCAACCATGCACCATGGAGATAACGAAATACTACACTGAAGCTTAAATTTGAGTTTGGCTTACTCATCCTATGAATCTTTCAAAGTAGCATTAATTATTTTCTTAGCTTTGACATATCATCAAATACAACAATAGTGCCTGGACTATAGAATCATAGAGTTGCTAGACTGGAGAAGACCTTTGAGATCATCTAGTCCAGCCATACCTGTCCACTACTAAGTCATATCCCAAAGCACTTCATCTATCCAACTTTTAAATATCTTCATGGATGATGACTCAACCATCTCCCTAGGCAGCCTGTTCCAGTACCTGATGACCCTTTCTGTGAAGAATTTTTTCCTAATATCTTATCTGAACCTCCCCGGCACAAGTTGAGGCCATTCTCTCTCTTCCTTGTACCTATCACATGGGGGAAGAGACCAACACCAACCTCTCTACAACCTTCAGATAGCTGGAGAGAGTGATAAGGTCTCCCCTTAGCCTCCTTCATTGGTTGGACTTGTGGTTGGGTTTTATGCTTGCCTTGGTTTTGGATTTATTTTGTTGTTTGGTTTTGTGGTTTTTTTCATCAAGGAGTGGCTTGCAAACACCTGGTTGTGGGTCTGTTGGTTTATGACCCTATAAAAACAGAAATGTCAGTAACAGGAGACTTACTGACTTTACCTACAGTGTCTGAATCCTTGGTACAAGAATTAAGCAACTATTCAGAAGCAGCAGAAAACAATCAGCAGAACCCATGCGGTTCACATTTCTTTACAAACGGCAACTTTCACAATATTTAAAATTCCGAATGTACCAAGTTTTTCCCTGAAAAACCACCATGTTGCCAATTGGCAAAAGACACAGATAATCATTATCTCCTTGTACAGGGTGAGGAATATAATTTTGTAATTTTATGTATAGTAAATCAAGAAACTGGTGTGTTATTGATTAGTACAGGATGATATTGGACAGGGAAGCACCAGAAAAAAATTGTGACTGATCAGCTACTCAAAAACTCACATTCCAGCTATAACATGAAGAATACTTTTGTTTATTTCTGCTTTGAGGAGAGATAAAAAACAGTGAGTTTTTCTGATTCTTCCCATAAACTTTTCATTGCTGATATGTTATACATGAGGAATAGGACTGGTAGAGTCTTTTATTATTAACCTTATGTAAAGGCTTCTTGTGCCCTTTCACAGAAAATTAGTACAAACTTATTCTGCAATGGACTGTACTGATGCCCATTTCAAACTATCAGAAATATTCCATTTTTATTATGAGACAAGAAATTACTCCTTTTTATTCTGAACAGCTGTAGTATCAGAACAAACAACGCACAGTACAAATTCTTAGAACAAACAATGGCAAGAAAAAAGCAACATGATCTGGCATTCTATATTAAACTGGATATACAGACATCATTTATCAATGTGGTATTTTGCATATGTTAATGCATTACAAAATTATAGCATACTACTTCAAGTGTCCTAGCTAACACAGGATTATTAAGATTTTCAGATATTTTAGAATTGTTTTCATCACTATCACAGCCTCACAATGTTTTGTACCTTGAAATATTAGTAGCACATGTTACGCTTATAGGTTTATTTACAATGTACCCCAAACTAACAGTGCATATAGCTAGACAAGTCACCTGACATTTATGGCTGTGAGTTTTCATTTAGGTTTTGCAATCTATGAATGGTATGGAAGGAGTTGTAGGAAACAGTCAGAAATGCTCTAACTTGTTTTGTCCCCATGTGAAACTACCCATGTACTTAAAATTAATGAGGAAATTTTCTTCAGGCCCGAATTTCTGGTGAGATCCACTGATCAAATTCAGATATGAAATATTTTGTTTCTACTGTTTTTAAGACATGGGAACTTTAAAGTGACATCTTTTCATACTTGTACCATTCAACCATGCTTCAGTGATTTTTTTATAAGTCAATAGGGAAAAAAACCAGGTTGCCTTTGAGGTGAGAATGAAATGGAAAAGTACAGGACAGAGAGACATTGTTTGACAAATGAGAGGCAACTTTGAAAGACCAGAATTGAAACTGATGTTCAATATTACACAATTGGCCTTTGGAGTAACATTTAATTAGTAGACAAGAGAGGAAATCTACTAGGTCTTTGTGGAAAAAAAAAAAATTGAGTCGTGTGGATTCGGCTTTGCTATTGGAGATGTTAATATTTTGCTGAGGAACTTAAGTGGTTGCAGTAACCCCTCTTGCCAGTGGTTTTGCAAAACTTCATGTGGCTCTCTATTTATTGTGCCAGTATTTCTTAAGAGGGAAATCACTGAGTTGGAGTCAAGGTAGCATCAGATTTTGACAGCTTTTTCTGTTTCATCACAGTAGTATGTTTTTGCCTTACATAATGATGAAGTAATTCATTGTCTTCAGCTTTGTACTGTACTTATAGGCATTAAATATCTACTCATGAGACTGCAGATTTCAACCTTTTCTCTTAAGAAGTTTCTATGTTTATAGGAAGGCAAGAACTGGTTTGCTTGTGTGATCTATGGAAAAATCAAAATGAGTCCTCACTACACAGACACACTTACCTCAGTGGAGGCATTAGCAGTGGGGAACAGCTAAACAAAGTGTTGCAGCCAGGATATTACATCCATGGACAGTGAGGAGATTGACTTCTCTTCTTTGAGTCTCTGTGGGGGTTTTATCTTTGGACAGAGATATGAGATGCTGCTTCACTTGATTCCTGCCAGCTTTGTGAGTGGTGCAACCAGGAAAGAGGCATAAGGAAGTTTATGCAAGCAAAACGCATTCTTGTAATCAGGTTCTTTTCCTTCTCTTGAGTTTGCAGATCCTCATAGTTCTTCCATAGGGTCTTTGGCAAAGAAGAAATTACACATGCAAGGGGAATTACACATGCAAGGGGATTGCCCTTATCTTCTTGCCATCTCTAGGTAAATGGGTTTTTAACCCTCTTCCCACAAAGGGACCAGAGAGGAAATAAGATGCCCTTACATGGCCTCATGAGGATGAAACATGCAAATGCAGATATGTTAACCCCTCCTTGCCTGTGCAGACACTGTTGGTGCTGCTGTACAAACCTGTGCTTCTCTTGAGCCAGGCAGAAGTTTTGGAAGAACAGCCAAGTCCCATGTGCACTCAGTCAAGTAAGAGGGTCTCGTGCTCTTGTGTAGGCAAAGAGCTAGGCATCTGTTCCTCAGTAAAAATAAAGAGTTGGGTGTTTTAATCTACGTGCTGTGATACTGTTAAAACTTGATGTCTGGCTCTACTTAGAGCACTGCAGTAGTGTTAAAGGACTGATGACAAGCATGAAGTAACTAAATGCTCAAAGTGTTCCATGAGCAGCTATCAATAAAAGGAGCCTTGAATTAAATCCCTGCCTCTAGACTTGAGCTGTTCTCTCAGTCCTTACCAAGGAAGCTTCTCTGTTTTTCTTTATACTTATCCTTTTCAGCACAGATTTTATGAGAAGCAGGAGGAAGAAGAAGCAAGAAGGGGAGAGAGAGGAAGGATGAGGTAATTTGCTGCCAGCCATTCCATCTCTCTCCAGCTATTGTTCTAATAAGCTCCTTCCCATTATGTCATAGAGCCTCCATAAATATCAAAATCTTAGTCATTTATTAGAAGCCAAACAGCTTCTGTATGTTTCGTATGACATCTGGAATATTTTGAATATTATGAATGATAACAGAAGAGAGTGCTTCCTTGACTGTCTATTCAAAGAGACATCAAAGAACAGCATTTAGGATGCACTGGAAATGTGATGGCATTTTGCTGCTCGGTTGTACGTTTAAGGAAAAAGTCACTAAAATTCATATGTTTTAGGAGAAGAAGGGGGTACCAAAAGCAAAAAATGCTGAATTAGTCAGTTGAACAAAACTTTTCAGAGGACAGCGATTCTTTATAGAACCATGTCTTAGTATTCAGAATGGAATTGCAAGCAATCAGTGTCATTTCTTGGCAGAGTTTGACAAAAATATAACCTGGTTTGAAATCCTCACCAGGACTCAGCTTTCACAGAGCTCTCTTACTAAAGGCACATCTAAGTCACATGTGCACAGAACGTTGATATCTAGTTCAAATCCCAACCCTCCATCTGTCAATTTAAATATTAAGAAATTGGTAATGTGAGGTCTGTGGGGGCACTTCATATAAAGCTTAAAACAGTGCTGTGTTTCAGACGATTTCCAGAAGGAAAATGCAATGGAAGAATTGGAGTTCATGACTAAAAAGTTGTGAGAATTTGTTTGATGAGGCTATTCTAAAGTCTGCCAATGTTTATTGAGAGTTTGTTTTTTTAAATCTGCTCCGTGATTTTAATATTTTCCTAAAGTTACTGAAATATTAAAGATAATAGCAGTTACCTACTGCTTGCTACTTTTCCATATATTCATGCAAAACTCCAAATTTTATAGAACTTTACCTGAAGAAATCCTGAAGAAATGCTGATAGATCAAATTTCGTCTTATCTTAGTGGAATGTAGGTTGTCAAAAATCGTATTTACAATTGGTTCTGCCTTTATTAGTGGATACTTGCTATATCAGACTCCTTATGACTGTTCCTCCTGCTTCATATAATGAAGATAAAATATTTTCTGTGGTTGTCCTATTCAGCTGAATAACCCCAAAAATATACTATTATTTTTCTTTACCATGTCCACAGTTTTCCTGCTCTTAAATTAGAATCTAAGGATGACAAATGCATATAGTCCACCCAGATTCTTTCCTAAAAACATTCATATAAACTGAGTCTGCACTGCGGAAACAAAGATGTGGATGCAATGTTATATAGCATTGAAGTTTCTTTTCCCTCAAAACACAGCGTTGTGGGTTGACTTTGGCCTACCAACAGATGCCCATCATGTTGCCCTAGAGCTACCCTCCTCAAAGGGACAGCAGCAAAAATAGTATGAAGAAAGGTTCATGGGTCAAGGTAAGGACAGGAAGATCATTTAACAATTACCATCACGGGCAAAACAGACTTGGTTTGGGGGAATTAATTTAATTTATTTTCTATCAAATCAGAATAGGATTACAAGAAATAACAACGAATCTGGAGACAGCTTTTCCCCACCCCTCCTTTCTTCCTGGGCTCAACTTCATTCCCAAATTCTCTATCTCTTCCCTCAGAGCGGCACAGTGGGATGGGGCACATTGTCTCTGCCACTCCTTCCACATCACACTCTACCCTCCTCTAACATGGAGTCCTACCCATGGGAGGCAGTTCTCCACAAACTTCTCCAATCCTTCCCTTGGGCTGCAGTTCTTCACAAACTGCTTCAGCTTAGGTCCTTTCCACCAGGTTCAGTCCTTCAGAAATACATTGCTTCAGCATGAGTCTCTTGTGGGGCCACAGGTCCTGACAGAAAATGTACTCCAGTGTGGGACCTTCTCCATGGGGTCACAGGTCCTACCATAAGCCTGCTTCCTTGGAGAGTCTCCATGAGTTCAGAGCTCACAGCCTCCTTTGTTTGGCATCCACCAGCTCCAGTGTGGGTTCATACATGGACTGCAGGGTGGGTATCTACTTCACCATGAAACAACATGGCCAGCAAGGGAACAAGGAACTTGTTTCTTAGCTCAATGGCTGCATACCTATGACTTCTCGTAGTTGGGTCTCTGATAACATTTTTTTTTCTGGAGCTACTGTTTCCCCAGATTACTATAATGAAGCCTTTTAGCAACAATTTTCTGACCATAACTGAGCTGCTAATACTAGATATTTATAGAATAATTTGTACTTTTGAATTGACTAGGTATAGGAAAGTGTTTTTTTCTGCACTTTAGACTATTTTAAAAATAAACACCGTACTCATTGTCTTCACACTTGAGATCTCTTCTGCTCTTAATATACTGAAAAATGAATCCTTTTTATATTTCCAAAAACACGTTCTTTATGCTTAAAGATACACACCAGAAATTGAGACCTGGGGCAAAACTGCAAAATAAAGCACACTTCCATGACAAGTTTTGATGGGTTTACTGACGGTACTGCTATGTGATGATATTAGTCAAAAGATCTGTCAAGCAAATCCAAATGACAGTCATTAATTTTCAATTGAGTCTTCAAGGTTTTCAGTGTCTTTTTCTGATGGTTTTCTTTGGAGGGGCAGTCTTAGACAGTTCATTTTCTGACACCAGCCATAAGTCATCTTCAGTAATCTGAGAGGGAAGGTGTCTTCAAAGAGATGTACAACAACCATCCCTCCCTCTATATACACAAGCTCCTTCAAACAACAATCAATGATTGACATTTCCCTTTGTATACTACGGTATCTTGTCAAAAGTGATGGAAGTGTCATGTATGCTTTTCTGAGTCCCTTTTGAAAATCTAATTTTGACTTTAAGTTCTAAGTACTACAATAAAATTATGACATCCTATCCAATACTGTTCCAATTCAGCCTGAGACTAATCACAGTGACTTATGATAAGTTGAATAGCAACGGTGGTAAAAATCAGATCTTTCATCTGTTCACCACTGTCTCAACTTCCACAATGTTTACCTAAGAAATGTGAGGGGAGTTGGCCTTTACAAATATATGAATCAGTGCATATTATTCATAGAGAAATATGAAATAGTTTTCACATTTAATATTTTTAAAAAATATTTTAATGTAATTAAAAGCCAATCAGATTTTCTCTTTGAATCATAGAATCACCAGGTTGGAAGAGACTCACCGGATCATCCAGTCCAACCATTCCCACCAATCTCTAAACCATGCTCCTCAGTACCTCATCCACCCACACCGTAAACATCTCCAGGGAAGGTGACTCAACCACCTCCCTGGGCAGCCTGTTCCAGTGCCTAATGACCCTTTCCGTGAAGAATTTTTTCCTAATGTCAAGCCTAAACCTCCCCTGGCGGAGCTTGAGGCCATTCCCTCTTGTCCTGTTCCCCGTCACTTGGGAGAAGAGGCCAGCACCCTCCTCTCCACAACCTCCCTTCAGGTAGTTGTAGAGATCAATAAGGTCTCCCCTCAGCCTCCTCTTCTCCAGGCTAAACAACCCCAGCTCTCTCAGTCGCTCCTCGTAAGACTTGTTCTCCAGCCCCTTCACCAGCTTTGTTGCTCTTCTCTGGACATGCTCCAGAGCCTCAACATCCTTCTTGTGGTGAGGGGCCCAGAACTGAACACAGTACTCGAGGAGCGGTCTCACCAGTGCTGAGTACAGAGGAAGAATAACCTCCCTGGACATGCTGGTCACACCGTTTCTGATACAAGCCAAGATGCCATTGGCCTTCTTGGCCACCTGGGCACACTGCTGGCTCATATTCAGTCGGCTGTCAACCAACACGCCCAGGTCCCTCTCCTCCAGGCAGCTTTCTAGAGAGACTTCTCCTAGTCTGTAGCACTGCACAGGGTTGTTGTGCCCCAAGTGCAGGACCCGGCATTTGGCCTTGTTGAACCTCATCCCATTGGACTCAGCCCAGCGGTCCAGCCTGTTTAGATCCCTTTGCAGAGCCTTCCTACCCTCCATCAGATCCACGCTTCCACCCAGCTTAGTGTCATCTGCAAACTTGCTAAGGGAGCACTCAATGCCTTCATCCAGGTCATTGATAAAGACATTGAACAGGGCTGGACTCAGCACTGAGCCCTGGGCAACACCACTTGTAACTGGCCTCCAGCTGGATTTGACTCCATTTACCACCACTCTCTGGGCCCGGCCATCCAACCAGTTTTCCACCCAGGAGAGTGTGTGCCTGTCCAGGCCACAGGCTGACAGTTTCCCAAGCAGGAATCTGTGAGAAAATGAGTCAAAGGCTTTACTGAAGTCCAGGAAGACCACATCCACAGCCTTTCCCTCATCCAGCAGCCGAGTCTCTTTGTCATAGAAGGCGATCAGGTTAGTTTGGCAAGTCCTGCCTTTTGCGAACTGGTGTTGGCTGGGCCTGATCACCCGGCTCTCTTGCATGTGCTTCATGATAGCACTCAAGATCACCTGTTCCATGACTTTCTCTGGTACTTAGGTCAGACTGACCTCAGTGGTGTGGATACAATTTATTTTCATGGCAAAGCAATATTGGTTTTGCCTTTTGTTTATTGAATAGTGGTGGTGTTTTTCATTTCTTGGCACCTGCGATAGGTACAAGTAATAGGAGTGTTTGTGTTGATAGTTAAGGTACTGATAACTTAGAGGGTAATTATTGTTGTGTCCAAATACCTCAGAGTCTGCGTGCTCTGGCCAGATTTCTGCATGAGGAAAGTCTTGGAATTTCCATCAAAATATTTGGTATATGATAATCAGAACAAAAAAGACAAAATATCTTATTGCTTCTTTAAATTTTCGCTGAAGTAGTTATTTCATCCTAAATCTTTATTTTAAACAGCATATTTTTAGGTTATAGTCCAGGATCCTTTGAATACCTAGCCAAGAAATAATGTAAAATTATATTTTTTAATGCAGCTTCAAGGAATGTGGCCATCTAAAATAAAGGAAAATTTACCTCTGAGCTAGGAAATGAACAGGCACTCTAAAGCCATTATGCCTGCTAAGGGAAACTTAACAGCAGTCCATAACATTTACATTTTACAAAGAATATCCTAAATTATTTAGTTTGCTGTATACTCAAATCAAGGCCAGAGGTTGAGCTTCTGGCCTGGAAACTTGAGTTTTTTCTAATTGTGAAAAAACACCTTATCCATTACTGGGACTTTGAGTTACTTTCAAAAGAGAAGAGTTACCTTCAATTCAATACAGCAGCATTATGGTCAGAAAACTTCCTGTTAGAGGAAACTAGGCAGATCCTACAGGACAGCACTTATGAATTCTGGTTCTTTCAGGCACTGTGAGATTTTTCATTGTCCTATATTGCAAGGAATATGGGCGATTAATTCAGGACATTTATTCAAATTTCACAAAATTGCTATTTCTGGCTCCTGAAGAAAGAAGGAAGAAACCACAAGCATTGTATCTGTATTGCTCTAAATGAGATTGAAGGGCACAGCTGCAGGACAAGAATAGGAAAGCAGGGAGCAACTGTGCTGTACTGGAAGTCCTTCTTTTTTCAGATTGCATGCTTCTCCTAAAAAACCTTTGGTGTAAAGCATGCTGGGATTCTTTGCATTAAATACTCTGGTGTAGCTGTATAAACTGCTCTGTAAAATGAGTTTTAGTAACAGGTCCCTTGGGGATCTTTAAAAAGTATCAGCGAAGACGCTGCACTCATTTGAACCCACTGATTTGGGGATTACACTGGCTACTAACATGTTATGATGTACTATGGACTATGTCAAATGTAGCAGATGGAAATATAACACTTCTTTCAACTTGAACTGAGGGACAGAACCTTAATTGGTTTCACCTATCAGTCAAGACTGGTTAAACTCATAGTCAGTATGCTCTACTGGTCTGGCAGTAGCAGTAAGATAAAGGCATAAAGATCACTGGACAAAACACAATACTTTCAGCATTGTCACACTTGGAAACCTTTGTTACAGAAATGTGCCACTGGTCATTTTCATCTGTGCTTATGACAATAGGACCTTGCACACAATTAATAAAAACTATACAACAAATAAAAACTAATGGACCAGTTTCAACACATGCCAATCTTTAGGACTGCAATATTGGATCACTACTACAGAAAGAAGTGATAAAAATAATACTTGAAGAGTTATTTCCTCAAGAAGATTATGCATTTAGGTTAGGATGTGAGTATTTAGTTACATTTGCAGTTAGAGCACTTAATCACAGCAAATTTGGCATGAGTGATTTCTGAAAGGTTTTGTCCTCTGAAAACAGATATTGGATAAAGATCTGGAGTGGTACAACTATATTAAAGTCTTCAGGGATATACTTGCAAGTAAGTTCTGGCTAATGAGAAAGTTATATTGCTAGTAATTGAAAGATTGCATCACCATTTGTTATTATTCCTGTCTGTCCTCACATTCTTTTCACTTGAATGTGAATGAAAAAGGATATATAAATCAATTAAAGTATAAATCGTATCATGCCTAACAAAAGGTGTAAATAAAAACAAAATACAGATACTGGGAGAGGCTATGTATTATATCAAAGTGATGAAATATATTACCGCTTAAATGCAGTAGAAACCGTAAGAAATACTGTCATAAATGTGGAATACATAAGGAAATTTTCATACATTATTACCTGCAAATTAGCATGTATAAAAATAAGATGAACTCAGTTTTGAAAGTTGTGATTTTCATATTAAGAACTGGCATTCTAGTTCTTGAAAATGTCATTGCAACAGCAGATTCAAAACAAGAAAGAAGAGTCAAAGCTCTAGTCCAAAGAAATGTAGTCAGGCCGAATGATAGAGATATTTTTACGGTGTTACTAAGGATGTTCTTTTCTTTTTATGAACTGCCTTATCTAGATGGGCTCTAGAACATAAGAATTTTAATATAGCAACAAGAGGAAAATACTCATTTTACTACTCTACCAGGTTAACAAATTACAGTCTTGCTGTAGACCTTAATTTGCATTTTGCTTGGGAAAAACTGATTACTGTGTGGGGCATGATTATTTTTACATGTTGTATGGCAAGTTTCCAGCTGATTATTATGACACTACTGCAACAGTCTATGATTTGAGTTACAAATATCTGACACTTTCAGTAACCACTTCTAGGAAGTGGTTACTTCTCCTACTCTCTTTCCTCCCCTACTTTTCTCTCCTCTCTTCCTGTATTTGCCTTTTTCATTCCCAGGTGAGACAGAAATTAAATTTCAGAAAGCACTACCTGAGGAAGAAGTAATCTTTTCCCAAGTCAATAATTTGCCCAAGAAAAAACAGGTAATGTGCAACTAAAAATCCTTGCCAAAAATTATATTTTTTTTATATTTTTGTGCCTTATATTCTGTCAAGGGTAAGTCAGGATAAATTGTCTCATTCATTGAACACCAGAAAAGCTGCATACTTCAGCATTCAATTTGCTGCTGATGCTTTCAGACCTGTCATATGACATCTATGTTACAGCATTCAGACATCTCTTTTATTAGCTATCTTGCTTTAAAACCTCCCAGTGAGACTGTGTGAGAGAGGGAGAAACTGAAAGCAAAGTTAATTGTAATTACAGTCATTTCGTACTATTATGTCATGGTAATAAATCCAGAATTGCAATGTAACACTTCAGAGTAGATGTTAGTCTTGAAGTATATTGGAATTAATAGCTGTACTTTGTTAGTGCACCAGCTTGCATACATGAAACCAGCAAATTTCAGAAATGAGGTGGGAAAACACTGTAATATTATTTTATTCCAAATCTAGAAGCCTGTCTTAATTACTTTAATTCCTTTGAGGATCATATAATTTACCTTGGCTTTTTTAGAATCCTGCCTCTGTCATCCTTTGAATGCTCTTCAAAACATTATATATTTTAAGAAGATATATGCATAAGTGCACAAAAAATATTCATATATACAATGGTATGTGCAAGCAAGAGACAGGGAGGTGTAACAAGACCAGAAAATGAGAAGCTAGTATGTTTAGGGACAGTTGCTACAGAATGTTCTTAAAGGGTTAGTTAAGTTCCATAAATGTTCACCAGTTTGTTTCCTGTTTTCAGTAATAAAAATAAAATGCTATATGACTTAAATGAGAATTAGTCCATTGTATATAAAGATGGACATGGTGGAAAGCTGTACATTTCCAAACACTGCTATTTTGCTGCTTAGCCCAAAAGAATGTGAATCAAGCATAATTTGGCACTGTTGTTTCTTTATTTACTTGCTTTTAGCACATACTTTGTGCTAATTAATCATATAGAGTATCCTTTGCTGTTCTCCACCCCAAATAAATTAACATTTGTTTTGCTGGAGATGAAATACTGTAATTTTCTCTGAGTCAATTGAGTGAATGAAGCAAAATCGAACAGAAAATTTGAAGACATGCTTAACTATTCTTTACTCAAACAAACAAACACAGAAATTGAAGAACCAATGTTCCATGTTTCTCTTAACTTCTTGATCTCAAAGCGGGGAGCACAACCCAGCAGCAGACTGCTTATGCTCAGTCTGGTTCATACATGTTTTGGCCAGAGGTAGAGAACAATTCTGGGTGAAATAAGGATCTCTACTTAAAGAAAGCAGGGGGGAAAAAAGCAAGTTTCAGAATGAAACAATCTTTTTGAGCATTAAAAAGACAAGAATTGGTGAATAATATGAAGAGACTATCCAGCCAGGTTCCTCTTCTCATTAAAAGAAAATGGTGTCTGTATAAATTGAAGCTACAATGCAAGTATCTGCAGAAAACTGAGAGCTTTATTAACAACTTAGTTAAGTTATAAGAATAAAATTAAATTAATAGGCAAAATGTAATGTCAGAACAATGGTTCTAAATTCTTGTGCTAACAAAACTTACAAAGTAAAAACAATTACATAAGTTAGACATCTCATGCCATTGGATTGTGTTCTGCCTTTAACGATGGATCTCATTACAGCTGAAAGTAGCTTTAATCCTCTTGTCTGTTGCTGTACTGATTTTGAAGATTAGCATTCTGGGAGACTGAGTCACCAGGTTATTCTGAACAAGTTTTGCAATCATTGACTTCGAGCAGAGTTCTGATCAGTATAGTACAAGGTTAAGATAATCCTTGCTCTTCTTGACATTTTGCCTCTCATTTTCTGTTAGGGAGACAATCAGCTGGCTGTGAAAGATTTAACAAGTGAAGGTGTTTTAAAGTATTCTCTAAAACCAAGTTAATGGTGCAAAATAATGGGGAACCAACCTATTACAAGGCCTAATTTAAACACACTTTGCCAAATTGAAGTGTAGCCTTTCACCTGTATTGCTAAGCACCCTATCCACATTTGTCTTTTTGTTTAACTTCTGCAGGACAACTCAGTTTGAGATGTCCTACTACCTGAAGCTGAAGGCATTTAAGACTGATACCAGATGATATTTTTTATTCCAGTAACATGCTACCCTGTGTGAAAGAAGTTCACGTGGTTCTAGTTTTCCAGTTGTGAGGGACTGGTACAGTTAGGATTTATGTAATATCTCCTTGATTTACCAAGATTCATTTTCCAAATTGAAAGCCATTCCTCATGCTGCTGTTTTAAAGTTGAATCTACTTTTGCTCTTGCTTCTGCTGGACTGTGATCGTCAAAGGCAGTAAGAAAATTGGGTGACAGGAATCAGATACAGAGTGGATCTTTCATGTCTGAAAGTCCTAGAGAGATTCTGCAAGTGGAGCTTAGTCAAAACTTCCTGTCGCTTTTTAAAACTACACTTGCCATGTTACTTTTTAATCTCAGTAAAGAACTGTCAATGTTTCTACATGTGCTAATCGGACAAATTTAGGTAAATATGCCCCAGCTAAGTTCCATGTCTTTAAGGTTAGCACTCCCCTTGATAAGGATAGAAGAGTCTCCAGTGTCCTGTACAACATGCATATGGCTGTCACTGCCATCTACTTTATAGCATGTAACCATGTTTTTTACATGGCTTAATGGTGAACTTGGCATGTTAACTTTATTATTGGACTTGATGATCTTAAAGGTCTTTTCAAACCTGAATGATTCTGTGATTCTTCATGTCTACTGAGCCAACATACATTATTTACAAAAAGCAAGCAATGCAACATCTTGAAAATTAAGAACTATCTTGACAAAAAGAAATTACTTTCATTAGAAACTTTCATCTATTGGCTTCTTACGTTATTTTTTTCTTAGTGTGTTTCACAAGATGCCGATTTCTTCTGTGCATTGCTGCTTGCTTGGGGATAGAACTAGACTCACTAGAGATGAGCCTAGGAGTATCATGCCAATGCTTGGGGTGAAATTGATAGAGCAGCTCAAGTGCCTCTACACCAGTGTACACAGAATGGTCAACAAACAAAGGAGCTGAAATTCATTGTGCAGCAGAATAGCTATGACTTAGTCACCATCACAGATACATGGTGGGATGACTCTCATGACTGGAGGGCTTCAATAGATGGCTATAAGCTCCTCAGAAAGGACAGGGAGGGAAAGAGAAGTGGTAGCATGGCTTTGTACGTTAGGGAGGATTTTGATTGTACAAAGCTCAATGACTACGATGATAAAGTCAAGTGCTTACAGGAAAAGGATGAGGAGGAAGGCCAACAGGACAGATATCCTGCTGGGAGTCTGTTATAGACCATCTGACCAGGATAAAGGTGTTGGTGAAGCATTCTGAAAGTGGCTGGCAAAGGTCTTGCAATCACTACCCTTTGATCTTGTGGAGGACTTCATCTTACTGGACACCTGCTGGAAATACAACACAACAGACAGGAAAGAGTCTAGGAGGTTTCTGGGGTGTGCTGAAGATAAGTGAGCCTACCAGGGGATGTGCCCTGCTTGATCCACTGCTTACAAACAGAAAAGGACTGGGAGAAGATGTGATGGTTTGAAGTCATCTTGGTCATAGAGACCACGAAATGATAAGAGTTCCCAATTCTTGCTGAAGTAAGGTGGGGATCCAGCAAAACCACTACCATGGACTTCCAGAGGGATGACTTTGGCCTGTTCAGATCACTGTTTGAGACAGTTTCTTGGGAAATAGTCCTGGAGGGCAAAGGCTGGACGTTCTTCACAAAGGAAATCTTAAAGGCATAAGAACAGGCTGTCCACATGCACCACAAGACTAATCAGTGGGGAAGATGTTCAGCCTGGCTAAACAGGGAGGTTTTGGTGGGACTCAAGAAGAAAAAGAGAACTTACCTCTTATGGAAAAAAGGGCAGGCAACTCAAGGGGAGTCCAGGGATCTCATTATCTCATGCAGAAAGAAAATTAGAAAGGCAAAATACCAGTTCAAACTTGATCTGGCCACTCTTGTAAGAGACAGCTAAAATTGTTTTTACAAATACATAAACAACAAAAATAGAACCAAGGAGAGTTGCCATCATTTATTGGATATGGAGGGGAATGTTGCCACCAAGGATGAGTAAAAGTCTGAAGTGCTTTGTTCACCTCAATTTTTAATAGTCAGATCAGTTATCCCCAGAGTATACAGCACCCCAGACTGGAAGGCAGTGTTAGAGATCCAGATAAACTCCTCATAATCAAGAAGCAAGTAGTCAATAACCAGCTACACCACCTGGACACTCACAAGTCTGTGGTACCAGATGCGATCCACCCAGGAGTACTAAGGGAGCTAGTGGAGAAGATTGCAAAGCCATTCTCCATCATTTATCAGTCCTGGTTAACAGGGGAGGTCCCAGATGACTGGAAGCATCCCAGGGGGACGCTCAACTACAAGATGAGCCAGAGAGATGATCCAGAGAACTGCAGTCCTGTCAGCCTGATCTCAGTACCATGGAAGATTATGGAGCAGAACATCTTGAGTGAGATCACCAGGCATGTGCAGGTCTGCCAGAGGATTAGGGCCAGCCAGCGTGTGTTCATGAGAGACAGGCCCTGCTTGACTAACCTGAACTCCTTCTATGACAAGGAGACTTAGTGGATGAGAGAAAGGCTGTGGATGTTAACTACCTGGACTTCAGTAAAGTGTTTGATACTGTTTTCTGCTCCATACTCCTAGGACAGCTGGCAGCTCATGGCTTGAACAAGTCAACTCTTCACTGGGTAAAAAAAACTGGCTGGACAGCCAAGCCCAGAGATCTGTGGTGAACCAAGTCAAATCCAGTTGATGGCTGGTCACAAGTGGCATTCCCCAGGGGTTAGAGCTTGTGATGTTTAATATTTTTATCAGTCATCAGGATGAAGGGGTTGAGTCCACCCTCAGTAAGTTTACAGATGACACCAAATTAGGTGGGAATATTGATCTGCTCAAGGGCCGGATGGCTCTGCAGAGAGACCTGGACAGACTGGATCAGAAGGCCAAGATCAATTGTGTGAAGTTTAAAAAGGCCAAGTGCCAGGTCCTGCACATCAGTCACAACAATCCCATGAAGCACTACAGGCTTTGGGAAAAGTGGCTGGCAAAAAGCCCAGGAGAAAAGGACGTGGGAGTGCTGGTTGATAGCCAGGTGAATAAGAGCCAGTAGTATGGCTGGGTGACTAAGAAGGCGAAGAGAATCTAGACTTGTATCAGAAATGGTGCAGCCAGTAGCACTAGGGAAGTAATCATCCCACTGTGCACAGTGCTGGTGAAACCACACCTCAAATACTGTTTTCAGTTTTGGGCCCCTTGCTACAAGATTGCCAGAGCATGTCTAGAGGATGGCAGTGAAGTTGGTGAAGGATCTGGAACGCAAGTCTTATGAGAAGCAGCTGAGGCAACCAGGATTGTTTACTCTGCAGAGGAGGAGGCTGAGAGGAGACCTTATCACTCTCTACCTCTACCTGAAAGGAGGTTGCAGTGAGGTGGGTATTGGTCTCTTCTCCTGAGTAACAAGTGATAGGATGAGAGGAAATGAGCTCAAGTTGCACCAGAAGAGGTTTAAATTGAATATTAGGAAAAATTTCTTTACCAAAAGAGAGGTCACTCTGCCCCAGGAAGTAGTGCGGTCACCATCCCTAGAGGTATTTTAAAAGTGTGTAGATGTGGTGCTTAGGGACATGTTTTAGCAGGCATGGTGGTGGTGGGCTAACAACTGGACTTGATTACCTTGGAGGTCTTTTCCAACCTTAATTATTCTATGATTCTATGACTGCTGCATTCTCATCCTGATCCTTTGCCAGAGAGATTTTTCTTGGAGGTGGGTCAGTTTTCTTTATCCTCTTCTTTGGCTTGAATAAAAGAATTCTTGGTATCTGCGTTTTTCAAATAAATATCAGTAACTGCACCAGTGATAAGGTGCTTACAGATAATTGTCTATGTAAATTAGTTCTTTGTACTCATATAGCACACATCATCACAAGGTTGACAAAGGGATGTGTAATATTCATACTTTTAGTTCTTACATTTAAGTTACCAGATATTATTCTAAAGAACTCACGAGAGTAAAAACTGGACATATTCCATATAGCAATATACAGCTACTGAACTGTATAATTAAACAAGATCATTACATATTAATGCAGATTAAAGAATACGCTTTGACATATGAGTATGTTTTGCTAAATCAGGAATAGATACGTTGCTTAGAAAAAAAAATCAAAGACAAGTTTGAATCAAAACCTCCTTCTCCTGCAAATTAACCTCTTCAAAGCTTCAATTATTTTTTGGTTCTTCCTATTCTTGACTTACATATCTAGTGTTAGAAACTCAGAGATCTACAGAAGAACTATATGCTGAAAATCCATTATTATTGTGCAGGTTTTTCTTTTCCAGAAATTACTAAATTATTAATACTGTTTAAAAAGTTATTGAAAGGGATGCAAATAATATTTAGGATAAAATTTTAAGGAGGAGAATGCTTTCCAAAAGAAAAACTTAACAGAAAACCATGAAGTGCAATATACCAGCAACTCATTGCATGCTCCAGCTCAGAGGAACTTCCTATTAATAAAAACCTGTTTTAATGAAAACAATTTGCAAGTTCATCTCTCAAAAATATTGTTTTAGAAATATTTTATTAAGGTGTTGAAAAAATCTTTAAAAATTTTAAAATATTTGGCTTCATAATTTCATGAAAATCTTGAGTTCTGTTAAAAAGTATTTCCCATTTTAGAAATACATATTAATTACATTCAAAGGGTGCTGAATAAAATTACTATTTACTCAAGAAAATAAAATCTTTAAAAATTTAACAAAGTACTTCATTTACTTTTTTGGTCAGTCACAACTTTCAGGTGTTTATGCTTTCAACTGAACAGGAAATATTTTTCTTTTTTAGGAAAATCCTGCTGAGCAGAAATACTCCCATATATCATACATCCTTCTTTTCACTGTGAGTGTGTTCATAATGTTAAATTCATGGCCACTGCCTCTCTGTTGTGATTGATCCA
This sequence comes from Phaenicophaeus curvirostris, assembly GCF_032191515.1. Taxonomy (NCBI): domain Eukaryota; kingdom Metazoa; phylum Chordata; class Aves; order Cuculiformes; family Cuculidae; genus Phaenicophaeus; species Phaenicophaeus curvirostris. The sequence continues at coordinate 38,659,304 of NC_091431.1, forward strand.
CTGTCCATAACTGATTCAATTATCATTGTCAACTCTGACAGTTTTAAATGAAGCTGGGATTCATCACACTTTTAAATGCAAAATCTTGATATCTAATACCATTTCCTTGTTCAGTGTTTAGAGTGGTTTTGTATATGATGCAGACCAATACCTGCATAATAAAAACCCACAGGACTTTCTTTTTCTTTTAGACAGATAGGATAGCACATCTGTAAGGAAAAGCTCTACATGATTTGGCGAGGGAGGTGGATATATTTAATGAGTTTAATCATATGCTATAGTATTTTTCCTTGATTGACTCATCCAGAATTTTCCACATACCGACACATTAACTGTACTGACATTAGAAAATTTAATAATAAAACAAAAAATATAACCAAGCCAAATATTAAATCCATATAACTGAGACACATATTAACTCTCGTTCTATACTCATTGTCCACGTTTTGCCATCTTGTTCTCTGTGTGGTTAGTTAATCAAATAGTATATAATAAATATTTTTAAGTGGTATATGCAATGTAAAAACAATTATTTAACGATTGTTTCCCTGATTTCTGTGGTTTATTATGTTAGAAAACTATCTGTGAATGTCAGAATTACAAATACCACTGTCATTACATTAATTCTAAGTTTTCAACTATTTTTGTGCATGCAGTCATGGCTTTTGTTATATTATCATTCTCAATATCCACAAGCTTATTTTAAACAACTTAGAGGAGGTAGCAGGGAACCTGTCTCATTGTATTTTGGATGTTTAATATACATCTGACATAGGTTACTTCAACTCCACCACTGAAATTCCAGTAATGTTTACTGGAAACACTGACCAATCAGCCTCATTTGTGTTTCCAGTAAGATCATGGAACAGATCTTTCTGTCAATGCATATGGAAAACTGGGAGGTGGTTAGAGACGGGCAGGATGGCTTCACCAGGGGCAAATCATGACTACTAATCTAGTGGCCTTCTGCATTGCATTAACTGTATTAGTGGGCAAGGAATGGACTATGGACGTAATCTGCCTGGAATTCTGTAAGGTCTTTGACATGGTCCTCATCAATATTTTTACCTCTAAATCAGTGTGACATCAGTTGTGATGTGTGAACTGTTAGATGGGTAAGGAATTGGCTGGATGGCCACATCCAAAGAGTTATAGTCAATGTCTCAGTACCTCTAAGTGAAAGCCAGTAAGGAGAGGTGTCCCTCAGGGGTCCATACTGGGGCAAGTATTCTTTCATATCTTCGTCAATTACATGGACAGCAGGATCGAGTGCACCCTTAGCAAGTTAGTGGATTATATAAAGCTGAGTAATGCAGCTGATATGCTTGAGGGAGGGCATGCCATCCAGAGGAACTTTGACAGTTTTTAGGAGTGGGCCCATGTGATTCCCATGAAATTCAACAAAGCCAAATGTATGGTCCTGTACCTGGATCAGGGCAATCTCCAGTATCAGCATAGGCTGTGGGATGAATGGATTGAGAGCAGCCCTGCAGGGAAGGACTTTGGGGATAGGGATATATGTAAAATTAGATATTAGCTGTCAATGTCTGCTTACAGCCCGAAAAGCCAATTGTGCTCTCTGCTGCACAAAATGAAGTGTGGCCAGCAGGTTAAGGGAAATGATTCTTCCCTTCTACTCCACCCTTAATGACACCAGCTGCATCAAGTTCTAGGGTCCCCAGTACCAGAAAGGCATGGACCTGTTAGAGCGTGTCCAGATCAGGGCCATGAAGATGGTAGGAAAGCTGAAATATCTCTTCCATGAAGAAAGGCTGAGACAATTGGCATTGTTTAGTCTGGAGAAAAGAAAGATCCTTGGAGACTTTATTGCAGGCTTTCAGTACTTCAAAGGTTCTTAAAAGAAAGATGGAGAAAGACACTATACCACGGCCTGCAGTGACAGGACAAGGGACAAAAATTTTAAACTTTAAGAGGGTAGATTTAGAATGCAAATATTTATGACGACAGTGGTAAGAGACTGGAACAGGTCGCTCAGAGAAGCTGTGGATGCTGCATCCCTGGAAGTGTTCAAGATCAGGTCATATGGGTCTTTGAGAAGTGTGATTTAGTGGCAGGCAGAATAGATTAGATGAGTTTTAAAGGTGTCTTCAAAGCCAACCATCCTATGATTCTATGTTGCTGTTGATCTATAAGCCACCAAGTGCTGTGGTTTTGCATGAGCCCCACTGACTACAAACAGGGCTACAGAACAATTCTAGACCTGTGGCCCGTATGCTGTGTAATGTCATTTGGCAGATGCCAAAACCGATTCCTCTACTCATCCATGGGCTGAAGATTCATGGAGGAGAGGGAAGGCCACACCATAAGTAAATTAATTGCTGGCTTATGACCATAAGACAATAAGCAAAACACATTGCTCTTATAAGGACAAATGCCTGAACTGTCCAAGTGGAAGTAGATAGAACTAACACATATTTTTCTTCATCCTCAGTTCCACTCCACAGAGTCTTTGGAGTTTTATTTTTTTCCTTTGTTTTCCTAACTCTTAACTTTCTTTTTCTCATTTTTTGGGGCTCCTTTTATTTTCCCAATATTGCCTTGTACTTAAACGTAATGAACTCTTGGTTTGCCATGTTATGCCCTTGGCTTCCTTTAAGTCCCAGTATTCAGCTTTAATGGAGATATTTTGTAATCATTATGGTTTTCAGGATAACAAATGCATGAGGAAATTAGTCGGAATTTTCCAAAACAGAAATATTTATGGAAAGATTCAGGCTTTGCCTTTGGGCTAAATTCACATCACTGAACATTTCTTTACACAATGTTATTAAAAAGGCCTTGTCCAAAATTTGAATGCAACCATGACAATTCATAGGGATATTTGCAATGACTGCCTTCACAGTGATTATAATAATAACAAATGTCTCTACCTCAATGTTCTTGTAACTTCTTATACCTGAAGACCTGATAGCATGCAATGAGCTCTCTAAGATCCAAGGAAGAAAACAGAGGAGTTATTAGAAATGTAGATGGCAAGTCTATATTACTGTTTCAATTCAGAGCGAAAGAAATTTTGAAGAGATTTTTCCAAAGCCCTTATTTAAAATTTCTCAGTTCACATTGAATAGTCTTGATGCCTACAGACAGGGTATATTTAAATTGATAGGTACCCTTTGAAAGACATATAATAGTTTCCAAACAATAATGGCTTTTAGCCGATGGGACCAAAAATCTGAAATAAAAAAATCCCTGGAACACATTTAGCATGGATATCAGACCCTCAGCTCCAACTCTTTCTCCTTTAGATCTACTAACATAGTTACAATCTTATTATACCATTATTTTATCAATAATTATATACAATATATCCTATATCTATTAATACAAATATAATCACTAAAGCATATCACTCTGTGAACACTGCAGTTATTTCTGTTTCTTGCAATGCCAGAGCTAGTATATTGCAATTAATAACTTCAATATCCCATATAGCTTTATAATTTTCATCATCACAGATATAATTTTGAACTTAGAAATAAAATGGAACTTTTTTAGAGTTGACATTTGGATCTGTAATTCTTTTACTTAATCCATCACTTTCCAGTGTGAGGACAGAGGTTTTACAGAGTTTCCATCAGTATACAACATTGTCATGGAATGTATTCAATGATTGGTAAAGAGATGGCTGTTTTATATGTAAAAACAAAAGGAGAAAATTTTACTCCTCATTAGCAGCAACAGCTTATAAATTTTAACTGGGTCATGGGAATATAAAATGTATGCAAAACAGAGAAACGTCATATTTATTGAAAACTATGGGTTTTAAAAATAGATGCATGGATTGAAAACAAAATCATCCAAGCTTGGGAATTAAGGTTCCAGGAGTAACTTTTTTAAAAAAATTTGGTAGTGTTCTCAAGAGATCCTAATTCACTTGTGCTTCTATATAGTGTGTTAGGAAAGGTAGAAAACTTCCTTTTTATTGAATGGAAGGAGATAAAAGACACAGCAAAGCCCTAGGCATTGTTTTTGTTTTTCTACTTTGCAAGAAAATGCAGTCTTTGACACAATGGCTGGCAATCAGAAATCCAAATCCCATGCAGAATTTCGCACCTTCACTGTAGTTTTCACAAAGGTGTTTTCTTTCATTCCAGAGAGAGAATAACTTAAAAAAAAAAAAATAAAAAATCTATCACTCTATCACTCTTTCCTGATGGTTCATTCAGATGTTTCCTCCTTTCACATGCAGGGCTATGCATATCTGTCCTTCAATCACTATTTTTTTGTCATCACATAGGTAGATCAAGTATCAAATTTTGACTTGGTAAGAGGAGGCTATACACTACCTGCTGTTAGTGCAAAGACATTTACCACTTCATGAACAGTACCTTTAATTTTGTTGTCCTACTCACAGGTGAAAAAGACCTAGGAAGAGGAAAGATTCTAGATTCCTGTTCAAGTTACATTAGAATCTTCTTCCTACTACCTACCTGCATTCTTACAATTAAAGACAGGAAATTAATAAGACTATAGCTGATTCATAAATCACTCATAACTATAGGAGTGGCAATTTTTAAGTCAAACTCCAAGAGTGCAAAATGGGTCTTAATGCAAAAATGCTTATAAAATACTTAAATAACATTTTTTAGTGAAGCTTGAATGCCTGGATATCCACAGAAATTTTAATGGGACAGACAGTTTCCTTCTACATGAACCAACAACTGTATATTTTTTTCTACCTCATAGTGAAACTCAGCCAAATCCACCCACTTCAACAGGAATTTTTTTTTTTTTTTTTTAAATCTGTCTCTAAGGACTTAATCCTGCTGTGGCTAAAGCCAGAGGACTTTCATTTTAATGTTTGTAAGACCATGGTCTGCCTACTCTATGATGTTCTTAAGAGTAAATTTTTTGTTGTCTGCAATCAATATAACCATGATCAAAGCCCCATTTACATTTTGGCTACTCTGAACATGTGAAAATTCAGTTGAAAAACACATGGTTCATTTTGGTATCTTCTGAGAGCAAAATGTAACTTCTAAATAATTTCAAGTTTTCTGTCACTCCTGGTTTATTTCTCAGTACCATTTCTACTTTGACATGGTAGAGATTCCTTTTGAAGGATACTGTGGAGAATGGTGAGGCCTTTTGAGGTTCACGTCTGTGCAAATAGGGACAGTTGGACTCCAGACCTGAGGAAAGACATGATTCTTTACCTGGTCATTTGAGTGATGATAGTCTTCATTTTAAAGGACACAGATTACATATGGGCTTAAAAATGCCTGATGTCAGATATTTTATTGTCAATTTCTCAGATCTACAGCCACCATGTGAATGTTTTTGCTGACAGTGGCAGAGGGTAGGAGGTGATAACTGAGGTGTAACAGTCCTATTAAAATGAATGGAAACTAGGTGGCTAAACACCTTAAGTAGCTTTCTGAATTTCCAAACCCCGTTGCTTTTGCATGTAACACAGGCAACATTCATTTACCTCATTTCTTGCACAAACATTGCAAGGATACTGTACAGGATCAGGAAAATTGGAGAGCTGTGAATGACATGATGTTAAGTAAAACTAAGACAGCTGAATTTGTTAACCACAAATAGTGTGAAGTACTCAGGATAGAGAAAAGGAAATGAAATCTGTGAGATAAACAGCATTTTATTTTTCTTTTTTTTTCAACGTCCAACTGTCTTCTCTTTCAGAACCACATTATAAGACAAAATTCTGTGTTAGTTTGTAAGAAATAGCCTTATCCTTGAATGGGAACTAAAGACTGCCTTTACCCAAGAAGCTTAGGGCTTGTTTTTTTCAATTATTAGTAGAGTATTTATTTATTCATATTCTCATTTCTAGATGTCCTTAACCAAATCCAAATGTATGGATGAAAAGATGTACACAACTTGTACACAACTGGACACAAATGGTGATTTTAATCTACTTTTTATTTTAAGATGTAATGACTGTAATTTTGATCTAAATTCTGAAGCTTTGTCGCTGTTCTAGAGCCCACTCTGGACTGAAGTTCACTGCCTTTCACAAACACTGTCGCTTTATCTCCATTTTCATAGCACTCTTCTTACAGTTTCTAGTCAAGACTTCCAAAATTTTTGGCCAACACCCAAGACTGTAAACAGTGACATATTTGATCAATGTAGCTAGCAAGCCTTATGTTTGACACTACCACTCTCTGGGTTTTTATCTCTAGTAGATTGTTTCTCTCCCACCTTCAAGATGATTTTCTGATCAAGTTGCATACTCAGAAGGCTAACAGATTTTGGCTTAGGTAAAGTTGATTAACAGCAAGTCCCAGTAAACCAAAACAGCTGCTCCTACCTCATAGTAAGTCCATAGGGCCTTGTTTACTTGGCTTAAAGTGCCAAAATTTATCTTCTTATTGACACTCCTGATATAAAAGAGATCTGGAATACAGATAGCCACCAGTACACACCAGAAATCATTGTTCACTATAAGATGACACTGCTTTACATAAATTCTTCCAATAATTCTTCTCAAGGTGGCACATCAGCATTCTCTAAGGGTGCACCTAAGAGGAGAGGCATAGAACAGACAACCATTTGTTTAGGGACTTCAAAATGTCAGCTTCAAGAATTAGGACAGATATGAGGCATCAATATGACATACAATAGAGGAATCAGACACTTCATATTTCACCAAATAAAAACTAAACCTCAAAAAGTTACATTTTCTCACCTACAAGTTAGTATTACATAAAACAAGAGGACAGGGTTAAGATTATATCAACTTCAGCAATTACTTCATTACCTTTGTTGTAATCCACCCCTCCTGAGGAAGGAAGTATTAAGATGTTTCTTTTGCAAAAGTACTGTTTTTCAAAGTTGCATTGAAATATAGATATTTCTGTCAAATGCATACTGCAGTTATGACTGTTAAAGATTACTGTTTCTTCCCCTCTTCCATAACTCATTCCAAATAATGCCATCAGTGGTCCATCTCTGAAATTTCTGTGTGGAGAATATTTCTTATGGAAGTAAAGGATTTCTTCCATCTTTTAATAGCACAGTCATGTGACTGACTTATCGATAATCATAATCAGTGATATAATTCTAGAAAACCAGCAATTGCAGAAATTAGGAAAGTTGTCTTACCGTTTTTTTAATCACAGAATGCAAGGACGTTGCCATGGCAAACATTGTAAACAAGGACTGGTGATAAATGAAGAGATTTGAGACAGCTGCATTCTGCCTGTCTCTTCTAGTGTGACAAAATAAATCTTCTGTATGTGCTGACAGGCAGAAAATAGATTCATTTTTTTCCTTTAGACTACAATCTTGTATGTAAAACTGAAACTGAAATCTCCAGGGGTGCTGATACTGTAAGAAGATGAAGAACTAAACTGATGCACAGAAATTTCTATAATCTGATTTTTCTCATTCCACATGGTTACTGACTTGGCTTACAGCAAGGTGTTCCAAGCACATACAGATGGAATATATGAAAATTACTATCATAGAATCATAGAATAACCAGGTTGGAAGAGACTCACCGGATCATCCAGTCCAACCACTCCTATCAAACATTAAACCATGCCCCTTAGCACCTCATACACCTGTGCCTTAAACACCTCCAGGGAAGGTGACTCAACCACCTCCCTGGGTAGCCTGTTCCAGTGCCCAATGACCCTTTCTGTGAAGAATTTTTTCCTAATGTCCAGCCTAAACCTCCCCTGGTGGAGCTTGAGGCCATTCCCTCTTGTCCTGTCCCCCGTCACTTGGGAGAAGAAGCCAGCACCCTCCTCTCTACAACCTCCTTTCAGGTAGTTAGAGAGAGCAATGAGGTCTCCCCTCAGCCTCCTCTTCTCCAGGCTAAACAACCCCAGCTCTCTCAGCCGCTCCTCGTAAGGCCTGTTCTCCAGCCCCTTCACCAGCTTTGTTGCTCTTCTCTGGACTCGCTCCAGAGCCTCAACATCCTTCTTGTGGTGAGGGGCCCAGAACTGAACACAGTACTTGAGGAGCGGTATCACCAGTGCCGAGAACAGAGGGGGAATAACCTCCCTGGACATGCTGGTCACACTGTTTCTGATACAAGCCAAGACGCCATTGGCCTTCTTGGCCACCTGGGCACACTGCTGGCTCATATTCAGTCGGCTGTCAACCAACACCCCCAGGACCCTCTCCTCCAGGCAGCTTTCCAGCCAGGCTTCTCCTAGTCTGTAGCCCTGCACAGGGTTGTTGTGCCCCAAGTGCAGGACCCAGCATTTGGCCTTGTTAAACCTCATCCCATTGGACTCAGCCCAGCAGTCCAGCCTGTTTAGATCCCTTTGCAGAGCCTCCGTACCCTCCAGCAGATCCACGCTTTCACCCAGCAAACTTGCTGAGGGTGCCCTCAATGCCTTCATCCAGGTCATTGATAAAGACATTGAACAGGGCTGGACCCAGCACTGAGCCCTGGGCAACACCACTTGTAACTGGCCTCCAGCTGGAGTTAACTCCATTTACCACCACTCTCTGGGCCCAGCCATCCAACCAGTTTTCCACCCAGGAGAGTGTGCGCCTGTCCAGGCCACAGGCTGACAGTTTCCCAAGCAGAATGATGTGAGAAACTGTGTCAAAGGCTTTGCTGAAGTCCAGGAAGACCACATCCACAGCCTTTCACTCATCCAGCATCTGAGTCACTTTGTCATAGAAGGCGATCAGGTTAGTTTGGCAAGACCTGCATTTTGTGAACCCATGTTGACTGGGCCTGATCACCTGGTTCTCTTGTATGTGCTTCATGATAGCACTCAAGATCACCTGTTCCATGACTTTCCCTGGCACTGAGGTCAGACTGACAGGCCTGTAGTTCCCTGGATCCTCCCTGCAACTCTTCTTGTAGATGGGCACAACATCAGCCAGCCTCCAGTCCAGTGGAACTTCCCCAGTTGGCCAGGACTGCTGGAAGATGATGGAAAGGGGTATGGCCAGCACACCCACCAGCTCCTTCAATACCCTTGGATGAATCCCAGCCAGCCCCATAGACTTGTGGCTGTCTAGTCGGGCTAGCAAGGCTCTGACGACCTCCTCTTGGATCGTGGGAGCCTCATTTTGCTCCTCTAACTCCTGGGTTTGTACACAGACAGAACGACTTTCTTTACAATGAAAGACTGAGGCAAAGAAGGCATTAAGTACCTCAGCCTTTTCCTCATCCCCTGTCACTGTTGTTCCTTCTGCGTCCAATAGGGACTGTATGGTCTCCCTAGTCCTCCACTTATTATTTATATATTTATAGAAAGATTTTTTGTTATCTTTCACAGACTTGGCCAATCTGATTTCTACCTGAGCCTTAGCCCTTCTGATTTTTTCTCTACACAGTCTCACTTCCCTCCTGTAGTCCACCCAAGAGGCCTGTCCCCTCTTCCAGAGCCCATAAACATTTCTCTTTTTCTTGATATCACTCAAGATCTCTCTGTTTTGATGCAGCCCAGGTTGGTCTTCTGAGCTGTCAGTGCAGCTTCTCATGTCGAGCTTCTTATCAACCAGCACGCCCAAGTCCTTCTCCTCAGGGTTGCTCACAACCACATAATCCGCCATCCTTTATTGAATCTGGAGATTGCCCCAACACAGGTGTAGGACCTTGCACTTATCCTTGTTGAACCTCATGAGGTTCACACAGGCCCACTTCTCCAGCTTGTTCAGGTCCCTCTGGATTGGATCCCATCCTTCCAATGTGGAAACTATACCACTCAGCTTGGTGTCATCTCTTGGTGAAAGAGAATCAGTTCAGGAAACACGCAAAATGAAAATACATAATTCCATGGGCCTGATGGGATGCACCCATGAGTGCCAAAGGAGCTCTCCAATGCTATTACAAGGCCATTCTTGGTAATCTTTGAATGATCATGGCAAATGGGAGAATTGCCTGAAGGGCTGAAGGAAAGAAAATGTCACCTCTGCCTTCAAAAAGGGTAAGAAGGAGGACCCAAGGAACTACAGGTTGGTCAACCTCACCTCACTTCCTGAGAAGGTGATGAAACAGCTAATCCTGGAAACCATTTCTAGACTTCTGGAGGACACAGAGATTGTTAGGAGTAATTAACATGGATTCAGAAAGGAGAAGTCATATCTCACAAACCTGATAATGTTCCATGATGAGCAGTTGGGTGGAGAAGGGGACAGTCGGTATTGCCTGTCTTGAAATTAGCGAGGCTTTTGACACCGTGTCCCTGAAGACCTGTATTGAGAAGCTGATGAAATTGCATCAGCAGACAGTGATGTGGATTGAAAACCATTTGAATGGTGAAGCCCAGAGTGATGAACAGTGGTAGGAATTCTAGTTGGAGGCTAATAATTGGAGTTGTATCCCAGGTGTCAAGAATGATTTGGATATTGGGACAGAGTGATTTGTACCCTTAGGAATTTTGCTGATAACATAGAACAGTGCCCAGTAGGCACCTACATGTGGCACTGCGTCTTATTTCCACCTAATGTTGTGGGCAGTACATAGTCAGGTTCTGTCCATGTAGAACTACTACTTCTTAACCCTCAATAATTTTAAGTCTCTCCAGATCATATCACTTGGAATCTCTCAGTAAACCACAGGGAATAGAATTATACCTACCTACATTATGCTGCATTAAGAATTTTTTTATTCATATGTCTTGGATCAGTACATTGAAAATACATCTGTACTATTTTGGAGGAGTTCAGTTATACCATCTTTACTTCACTGCTAACTTTTGTATTTTAGTTTTTACTTTACTCCAGAAATATAAAAAAGGGGAGTGCTCAGACAATAGTAAAGAACAGAAAATTCTCATGTCTGCTTAGTAAGACCCTGAACTATGAGGAAACAAGATTCTAGTCCAAAGTTAGTGCAAAGTTTGTTTACATTTGTATATGTTTCCTGATTTGTCTTTGGTGAGATCTGAGTGTCATTTACATTTTCTTTATCACTTTTGTTAGTCACAAAGTCATGTGACAAATATGACAAACAAGAAAAGCATATAGATTACAGTTGGAATGGGTACCTACATTTGGGGATGTGAAGGAAACGCTGACTTTTCACAGGCAGTCCCTTTCAGCATTTCACAAAATGTAGACCCACTGCACCCCATAGGATTACAAAAGTGTTGAAAAGCAGCCTCGAAGTATTAAACAGTAGCCATTAGCAGCAGCAACTTATTATCTGAGGAGCAAGATTAAAGTAATATCCAGCTTTAAATGTTTTATACTTACTGGAAACTGTAAACTAGCCCTAATTCTGGCATTAAGTTAGTGTGTTTGTACCTTCAGCTGCTGATTCTGACATGTCATTCCTCCAACATAGGCAGGAAAGGGGTGGCCCAAAATCTCTGAGGAAGAACTGATCTAACTCTGCTTTTAATGTTGCTTTTCATCACTAGTATGTTTGTAACTGACTTCTGTTTGACCTATTCATTGTTACGTATTCAGTATTCATGAAAGACTGCGTGCTTTAAGCAAAGTAAGAGAATACATCATCATTCCTCTTTCTCGTACATTTAGGTCTCATGCAGCCCTTTCTTCTTCTTCCTGCATAGCTTTGATTTTTTTTTTTAATTTCTTTTTTCATTTCATGTGAATTGCAGGCTTCCATTTTTACTTTAGTTTGCCTCAGTTTCTTTATGCCCTCTAATCTAAAACCTTCTAAACCCACTGGTTGTGTTTCATCCTTCTTCAAAACATTTACCTCTGATAATTTTCTGGTCAAAGGATGTTAAGGATTTGCTGAAGACTGTTGTTTATTAATGTGTGGAATTTAAATGGCAACATTTTGATAAATAACTTGAAAAGAGGTGTTACATTGGAACTCAATATACAATGCTTACTTCAGGGGGTAACACTTCTTTTGATTTTGTAGGGTTATGAAGATGTATCTATTTTTCTCTTTTCAGACATAACTTTTTGTTTTGCTTAGCAGCATTGCTGATTTATATGAGGTTCTGCCCTTCATGTGTGTCAGTCCAAGATATTTTTTAATTAATTTCCTTCCTGAATCTGTATTCTTGGGGTTTCAGTTTATGTTGTTGCTTTAGACGATTTTTAATCCCGTAACCATAAATTAGTTTGTTTTGGCCTGCCTTCCTCTAAAAGATATGAGGTTAAGGTCATCTGTAAAGTCTATGTGGAAGCATACCACAGTCCTCATAGTTATCCAATTTATCTCTTTGCCTCATCTAAGTCATTACATGTAACAAGAGTGTACTTAGGCTAAGACACACATTTCTGCCATTACTTGAAATAGGGAAAAACACAACCAGTATTACTCAATACGTCTTCAACAGTCTGAGAAAGAGAAAATATATGACAAAACATAACACTGGCCCCGAGACTGGCCCCGACATCAAAAGTCAGGGTACTGGTTTTCATTAATTTGAAAATCTTGATTTCAGTGAAAAGTGCTGTAGAGAAAATCTGTAACCATATAGAAGCAGGCATGCTTTATTGTGCCTTTGCCACTGAAGACAAATTGTCAGCACCTTTCGAAGTTAAGTTATCTAAACCACATGGTCTAAAAGAACACAACAAAAAAGGTCTAAAAATAGGACACAGTGAAAATGGTGGGCTGGACAGGTTCAGAACCTAAGTTAACTAGTAATTTACTAAGCAGAAAACTTCTAACACAGAAAGTTAAAGAAAGTTCCTTCTAGCAACAAAAATTATTTTTCTTGCTTTAACTTGTTGCACCTGGAATGATAGATTTTACATCAGTCTACTGTACAGCACTATGCCTCCACCACATAAAATGTCTAAGTTGTTACACATGACAGATCTAGGCACAATGTACAAATTTATGTCTGGGTTAAAGAACAAAGGTTAAACAGTCCTGAAATCACCCAAAGGCATCACCAGACTGTGCTGGCCTTTTGCTTGAAGGTAAACTGCTCCCTGTATATACACTAGAGTACCAAATATACTCAAATATATATCTTAGATGAGCCAAAGAGCTGAAGCTTAAGCAGAAGTTCTTCAGTATATACACCTGAGTAACGTACCTAATCTGCATGTGTGTGTACATACAGTAAGTTATAGGTGTGCGTATATATATGAATATTAATATATGAGGAGTATATATATAAATCTCAGATACTTGAATGGTGAACTAAGATAGTAGAAAGAAGATTCCTTAAAAATTAAAACATAGAGAGCTTTAGTCAGACCAGTATACTCTCATGGAGAATTTTTTAAGTCAGTTTATGTGTTGATTTCCGAGCCAGTGGGAAATACTGTAGAGTCAAATCACTGTTGTTGTTGTTGTTGTTGTTGTAACTTGAGCTTGCAAGAGACTTAATTTGCTTCTTGTTAATCCATGCATTGACCTGTAACTCCAGAGGAAGCTGGACAAGGTACATCTTCATGGTCTGACATCACCTCTGTTTATCTCAGTGCCCATTCACATCAAGGAAGCAAAGAAAGATCAAGAAATTCTGCTCTCAATCACAAGGGAGGTGAGGCCCTTACATGACAGGAAGAAGATTTAAATCTATTTAAATATAAGCAAAATGCAATTTCACATCTGGTAATCAGTGATGGTGCAGGTGTTGCTGGAATAAGATTCAGGCAGATTAATTATTTGCACAGATTATGTCGATGACTTCAGTGAACTTAAGGGAGGCTCCTGGCAAGGATTGGAAGAGGATTGTTTGTGATTAACTTAAAGCAAGGATAAAGCAATGCCATTATTAAGTAAATACTGCAGTCTGAATCAACATTGACTAACTGCTTGGTAAAGTCTTGTACACTGATTGGCTTCAGCACACAGGCTGGAGAGAAGGCAGAAAGAGTATGGGGGCAGGAAGGATTGAGGGAGGAACATCTCAGCTAAGCATGTTCAAATACTGTGTTTATGGTTTTGTACACACTGTCTAAGAATGACTGCCTTGCAGCAAGAGAGTGGGAATGAATTAGAATTCTCTAAACACTGAGATTCTGTTGCCATATTGTGCTTATAGACATCATAATGGAAATGAATATCTGAAGGCAAACTGAAAGACTTGACCTAATGCCCTTATCTCTCAGTCCTTGAACTCCAATCTAATGAACATATACCCATAATTATTTCACAAATAGTTTTTAATCTAATTTTAAACCGGATAATTTATAGCACTCATAGAAAAATGTTAAGTTTCACTAAAATATTCAGCATTAGGAGAACTTTGAGCAGAATATATTTTCTTACTGTTCTACAAAGTCAAACATATTTATATTATTAAAAAATATTCATTTGCTTTAATAGTAGCATTCTGTTCCATAGATCTGAATACTAATGTTAGTATATCTACTGTATGCACTAAAAGGCTGTGCACAGGATAACACACATTTTATACTTCCTATTTTTTGTATATGTGTTTTGGATTTTCATTACTTTGCTTTTAATTTGACTTCTTTTGTGATAAAAAACACATTGCAAGCAAGAAATAAAAGTGTTGGGCCTAATATTTCCTCATAGCTCCATCAAGCTCCAGCCTGGCAGCGCTCAACATTTAGACCATAATCATAAAAATCATAGAATCGTTTAGGTTGAAAAAGATCTTTAAGATCATTGAGTCCAACTGTAAATCTAACTCCATCAAGTCCACCACTAATTATGTCCCTAAGCTCCACATCTGCAAGTCTTTTAAATACTTCTAGGGGTGGTGACTCAACCACTTCCCTGAGCAGCCTGTTCCAATGCTCAACAACCCTCCCCGTCAAGAAATTGTTCCTATTACCCAGTTTACACTTTGCCTGGCACACCTTAAGGCCATTTCCTCTCATCCTATCACGTGTTTCTTCAGACAAGAGACTAACTTCTACCTCGCTACAACCTCCTTTCATGTAGTTGTAGAAATCAATAAGGTTTCACTTCAGACTCTTTTTCTCCAGATTAACCCCATTTCACTTAATCTACTCCTCATAAATCTTGTGCTCCAGACTCTTCACAGGATTTGTTGCTGCTTATGAAATGCTGCAAGTCTGACTGCTGACAGCTGAAGATTCTCTGCACCTTTCAGGATCAGACCTTTGAACTTCAAATTGATTTTACTCAGTATAAAAGCAGGACCGTGGCAGTGGGTGGAGTACACAAGAGTTCTCATCTACCATAGTCGTCCCTGACCATGATGGGGTGGAGTAGAACTAGATTATCTTTAAGGGTCCATTCCAACCCAAAACAGTTTATGATTCCATGATTCTGTGAATCTACCTGATGCAGTTAATAAGCAGAGTTACAGCTTTCAAAATGTGCTCTGATTTCTAAACCCTTGCCCTATATGGTGTGTGGAAACGAACAAAATTCAAGGCTGCTTTTGAGAAGAAAATTTTAAAACGACTGAAAAAAATATGGCAACAAAATATTGTTGTCAAGTTAAGCATCTAAGGGTGCCTTTTTCTTGGTTTTCCTAGCTTGCCAGACATGTCCACACAGGATAGTATAGGGATACACTTCCTAAAAGAGTTCCTTGGGAGAGTAATTACAGAAATGGAATTGTACAGTGTCTGAGGAGTGTAGTTATGGCAAAGTTGCAGTTGGAAAATACCACAGCTGTGCATCAACCACCAAAAGATTTAGATTTTATCTCATCAATGAAAAAAACAATGGCATGGTCAGTTATACTGCCTTGTGCTAAATGCAAGTAACAGGTCTCTTTGCGTACAGCAAGAGAAGTCCTGTCCTGTTGGATAGAATAACTTTGTTTTCTAGCCCTGGCAAGTTCAAAGTTGTGGCCCAACAAGCAAAAAGATCCAAACATTGACCTTACTAGTCTACAGGGAATTCTTCGACCCCTGGGAGACCAATTTTAGTTGTTTTAGTTTCTGCCTATGTTGTTATTCTTTTTCCCATTGGTAAGAGAAAATGTATTTATTTATTCTCCGTTTGCTTGCCTTTTCTTTTTATTTCTTATACTAAGTATTTAGTCAAGTTCTGTTTTAGAGCTTCATCCTAGATTGCACACTTAAGTGTTTACAGCATAATGTCTAGCAGAGAAGAGGATGCATAAGTAGGTATATGCTTCTGGTTCCAGGAAGTGTTAGGTTTAAAATTCATACACAAATGTACCTCACGGTAAACTTGGAAATGCTGTCTGCAAGTAGAAGGTTCACAAAATCCTGATTGAAAATTAAATTTCATCACCTCTTCAACACGTTTTTTTTTCATTGAAATCTTTTTCAGTTTACAGTGTGGGTATTTGTATGTGCTTGCCTCTGCACCTAGGCAGTGCAGACACAAGCACTATGTCTCTGGGCATGGTCAATAAATGAAAAGTGGGAAGAAGGGACTTTGAAAGCAGAATCTATTAAGACAGAAAATTAACAATTTTTTTTTACCTTAATTTATCATACAGTAAAGGACTTCTAAAATGACCCCCTTTTGTTTTGTTCAGTTTTTTTAAGAATGTGAGTCTATGAATTTACAATGAATATAAAACAGATTGTGAAGCGGACAGTACGAAACCAGAAAGCCACTGAACCACTGGAGAGTAAAATCATTAAGAAAAAGACTGTTAGAGGAAGAATATGTGTGCAAAACCAAGTGCTATTTAGTAATAAGCACAGCAGGAGTAAAAAGACCTGCAGTATATTACTGAATAAGAAGCTTCACAAAGGCATTAAAAGAGAGAAATCAGCTTAACACAAATATAAAATATTAGAGTAGGATGGTAAAAGTGTAAACATCAAATGAGGGTTTATAGAAGTATATGTCCATCCCTCATCCATCTGTCTCTTTATGTAGACATGAAAAGAATACAGTAAATACTTAAAAACGCAGGAAATTCTACAAATGTTTAAAATATCGTTAACTAAAAAAGATAGGTCAACAAGGCCCTCTAGTATAGACAAACTATCTACGCTTGCATTTTGGCAGCTAACAGCAACAGGAGTGGCGTGATATGGTCTGTCTGGACTTGCCCGTGCCCACAGGCAAAGAAGAGTACAGTCAGATTCACAGGTAATGTTATAAAAGGAATGCAGGAGCAACTGTCCAATTTGTTCTTTTTTTCTATACTTCCAGTACTTATGACAGTCCTGAGCCTTTTGAGAGTGTATATCTGTCTGTTGCCCAGAAATATGTAGCCCTCTGAGAAAACTTGGTTCCTTTTATAGTGAAATGTCAACTTGATAAATCTAGGATTTCTCTTATTAGAGGAAAAACACGTTGGAAAATATTTCAGTGCTTAGCATTGCAGAAATTTTTAGCAATATTTGTAAAATTAATTTCAGCTTTTCTTAAAGGAGGAATGAGGATTTTATGTCAATGCATTAAATTGCTCTGGTTTTAGTGTTCAATATAAAACTAGTAAAGACATGTTAACAACTTCTCAACTGACCAAAAAAAGAAAAATAAACAGAATGGAATAAAAATGTTTTCACGTCTTACATCCAGAAGTTCCTTGAGTAAATAAAGTTTTAGTGGGAGAAGGAGAAATACATAAAGGGATGGATTTATGTAATTCTAAGCAGCTCACCAAGCTTATCTATTACTCCACATTTGTGTTGAGTGCTTACCTTACTTATTTCCCAACCTACAACATTCATTGCTTTGACATGTGGATGCAGCACAGAAATGTGTAGCTGTACAAGGAAATCGACTATGGCTCAGAGAAGGGTAGACATCACTAGACTTTACTAGACTTCATTCACTGCTGCTACTACAGAAACACAAAATACCTGTCATAATAAAATGTTTATACTGTCCTGTGAATACTAACGCAGATAAAACCAGGTACCTGAATTTCTGCCAGATCACTAAAGCTGCTTAGCATAGAACAGATATTGAAGATGAAGGTTGTCTCCCTGAAGTCTGCTTTTGTCACCACTACATTAAGAGCAACCAAGCCAGGGGACTCCTCAAATGCAGAGTTGTTGTGTCAAGCATTAGGGCTTTTTCAGATGTTTTGCTTTGCTGAACTGATGTAAACAAGAATCTGTCTTGTATTCTGGTATTGTAGTGTTTTTCCTGCATGAGATGAAAAGCTAAAGGTAATTTTATTAGTTGATGAGACAAGTTCAAAAATTTCTGGAATGAGACAAACAGAGAGCATAGATCTTAGCAGAATGAGGCCCTAATTAAGCCTGTGTGCGATCTTGAGAAAAGAGAACTGCATAGTCACTAGGCACTGTTCGAGATAATAATTTACTCAAAAACAGAGATAATGTATATATGTTAAAGGAAGGATTGATCTATAAGCAGTTCAGACAGAATTTCTTTACGCAGAGGGTTACTGAATAATGGAACAAACTGTCAAAGGCAATAGAAGGAAGCGTGAATTATTCTGACACATTTCTAGAGGAGAGAATTGAAGAGTACAGTTGTGAGCTAGATTTCAAAGATGATAAATGATGATATACAAATTGATTTAATTTCAAGCTGGAGACATTAAGGGTGGGAAGAATTGCATTAAAAAGTCGTAAGGTTAGTTATAGGAGACCTTAATGGACCACGTGTTCCTCTTCGTTCCCTTAGAAGATCCTTTGTGCTATTATGAGGCAAATTTTTATATAATTGATTATTAAATGGACTAGCCAGGAAGAGGGGAACCAGCTACTCATTGGTAAAGACATGAAAGATTAAAAGATCACAAAATATTCAGTTGCTTTTCTTTATACAGACTCTTTTTACAGAAATAGATTTGTAGGTATAATCTGAGAACTTCAAGGATATAAACAGAGAAAATCATGCACTGAAAAAAATAACTAAACAGGGAAAGCACTGAACAGTTCTTTCAAATCTAGTATGTGGTCACACTGTCACTTCTGTCAAAGGCATTACCATGATCACTAATTGTTTTGCAGGTGTTTTTAACATTATGAGAGGCTGTACACAAAATGACCTAGAATGTTTCGTTTCATGAAAAAAGGAACACATTAATATTGAAAGCTAAAACAGAAGAACTATGGGTTAATCACTTTCATACACAGATTCATGAAGGAGCAGAAAATGGAGCATTATTTAGTTCCTTTCTTCTCAAAGCCTAGAAGGCCACAGTAATAAAAAAATTGGCTGGAAGAAAATAAAACCTGAAGGTTTTGCTTAGATGTAAACTAAAATTTGATATATTCCTGATGGGAAGTGACTGTGTCCTTCCCAGCCCCCAAGTTAAGATAATGCTTATTAACAAAGATTCTGCTAAACCTGTAATTGCACATTTAAAATTCACGTGTTACATATATCGCATTCAGATATGGCATAAAAGTTTATCATAAACATTTTGTTCATCTACTGTTATAACTATTTATTGTATAGTTATGCTGGTGTTGATTCTTTTCCTTAGTTTATTTTTGGCGTAAACGTCCTTCACTGGGAGAAGGTATATAAGCACAAACATATCACTGCTACAACTTCTGTGAAACCAAGCAAGACTCTGTCCTTGAAAATTCCGCAAAATCTAATGATATCTGAGTGAGAGAATGCATGGCTCTGCAATTCTTGCCTGAATCATTCTTCTGTTGAAGTTGTTATATAAAATCCAAAGTTTCCAAATTTCTCACAGGTAAATTGAAACCATGACTCTGTTGAGGGCTGTGCGCATTTCTTGAATCTCATAAATTGTTTAGTATCATGAAATGCTTGCAAACATGTAAAATAAATTTGCAACCAATCTGTACTCATTAAGAAATAAAAAATAATTGTTCAGTTTAGCAATATTAGTTTGGTAGAATCAAAAAAAAATATCTAATGCTCCAAATTACTATGGGAGGACCCTTTGCTTAATCACAAAGAATTCAGAACAAAACTCAAAACAAAGAAAGAGTGGCAGATCACTCAAACATCTCCTTGAGCTTTTTCAAGAGCCATCTTCAGTGACAGAGATGGGAAGGAGGGGCTTCAGGACTTCTGCACAGTTTTGTGAGCCCTGGAGAAGTCTCACTAGATCTCAGGTTGGTCTAAAGACGCAGGTTTACAAGCTAGGGCAGCTAAAAAGTACAGCGATCATTAAATACAATTCTGCAGATAGTTTTTTGGTGCTTCATCTAAATTTACACCCCTATTGAATATAAATGTTTATTAGTGGAATATAAAGTTTTGTCCTGAACCTGTTCACATAATTAGAGAAATGGGCTCACTTGATGCTTGTGAGGTATTCTGGTTTCCAGAACTTGACAGATCCACTACTCCGCTATAGAAAGGGAAATTTCTAGAGACTATCTAACAGAACAGACTGCCAAATGTCTAAGAGTTTTTTGAACAATCAGCTAATAAAATCAGAGTACTCAATAAATATTAATAAAATTAGATACTGGGGGGAGGCATCTTGACGAAATACCATTGGTGCCTCTAATTACACTTGTGTTCCTTCTTTATAAGCATTTAATACATGCAAGACTTCTTACTTTTTTCTTCTTCTTTTGTCTATGAAACAAATTAAACCATCTATTAGTTGCTCCCCTAGTCACAATCATTTTTAAGGAGACTGCTCGGTGAGCTGAGTCAACTGTGGATTCTCCCTAAGGTCTGGCCTGGTGACAGAAACACCAAGGATGAGGGAAAGAAACACAGGATGTTGCTGTCCTTCCCCAAGCCCCATCACACAGGTTTTCGCTCTCTTTCTGGGATATATTTCCATATCCCTGTGAAACCCATTATCTCGTCATTATTTATCATATCAAACATTCCTTTTTAATTTCTACTTCAATAGATTCTTTGTGTTGTTGTTGCTTCTCACCCTCCACTCCTCCCCTCTGTTTTCATAAGGTTACACAACCTTTAGGGAAAAGGGAAGTTGTTTACAATTTGTAATTATGGTACTAAAAAAGAAATCAAACCAAAAATTCATTGCTGAGTGTTTGATTCAGAATATTGTTAGAAACATAATTAATAGCTGAAAGCATTGAAAAAACACTCCTCAATTTAGTCATTAAACATCCAGAAAAATACAAGCACACATGTTTTCAAGCTTTAATGCAACGATATTTGTTTTCCATTTCAGTATTTGAAGAGTTAATTTGGTGTATCAATTTTTTTTGCTGCTATAATGGCAAAGAGAAATTATCATCACCTTGTAATCTCAAAATAATATGCAAGTTTAAGGGTTGTTGATAAACAAATGAGTTTAACTGAAGAATTTCATTTTGCAACCCCCATCTTCAGATCTTCAGAGAGCCTTCAGACCCAGTAATTATAAATGAGGTAAAAATGCAGGCTGGGAACACTCACCGAGCAGCCACCTGCCTACCCATATTGGTAGAGGCACAATTTTTTATTTGTTTCTCTGGCTGGTAAAACTAGTGGAACCCTGTGGATTTTTGTGTGGTATAATGTCAACTTATAGGGGTTGGTACCCTGGCAGAATACTTTCCTTCACTATATCTTGCAAGCTTTTTCTTTGTCGCACTCTGTAGTTCATGCTATACCTTGAAAAAAAAAGCCATCAGGCTTCCTGCTGCTTAGCATTACTGATGCATTCACCCTCTGCTATTTTAACTCTATTTTTGTTGTTGTTTTTATTTACTTTGTTTTATATTGGTTTGAATTCATACTATGATATAGTTGCCATCACAGAACACGGTGGGAGGATTCACACAACTGGAGTGCTGGAATGGATGGCTTCACATTTTCAAAAAGAATAGACAACGAAGGAGATGCGGTGGAATAGCCAGCTCACAAGCCTATGTTAGGGACTGTTTGGACTTTCTAGAGTTTAATGATGGACAACAGGGCTCAGTGTTTATCAATAAGAATCAGAGAGAAGGCCAACAAGGCAGATATCACGGTGGGAGTGTGTTACAGACCACTGAACCAGGATGAAGAGGCAGACAAAATATTCTACAAGGAGCTAGGAGAAGCCTCATGATCACTAACCTTTGTCCTCATGGGGGACCTGGAGAAGTGAGAGTAGTCAGCAGAACTAACATCTTGGACTACTAGAAAGCAAATTTTGGCCAGTTTAGGAGACTGATAAACACAGTCCTGAAGGGCAAAGAAGTCCCGGAAAGCTAGACATTCTTCAGGGAGAAAGTCTTAAAGGTACAGGAGTGAGCTGTCCCCACGTAACTAAATACAAGACAGTAAGGAACAGGACCAGCCTGACTGAACAGAGAGTTTTGGCTGGAACTCAGGAGAAAAAGGAGAGTTTATGAGCTTTGGAAGAAGGGGCAAGCAGCTCAGGAAGATTAAAAAGGTGTTCTGAGATCATGCAGGGAGTAAAATTAGAGGGGTCAAAGCCCAGCTAGAACTTAATCTGGCTACTGGAATAGGGGACAATAAAAAGTGTTTCTATATATATATATTACCAGCAAAAAGAAGATTAAGGAAAATCCAGTCCTTCATTGCATGAGGGGGGAAACTTAGTGGCAGATGATGAGGAAAGGCTGAGGTGTTTAACATCTTTGCCTCAGTCTTTATAGTAAGACCAGTTGTTCTCTGGGTACCAACCCACTAAGCTGGAAGGCAGGAACAGGGAGGAGAATGGAGCCCCCATAATCAAACAGGAAATGGCTAGCAGCATGCTACTCCACCTAGACATGCAAATGTCTATGCAGCTGGATGAAAATCACCCAAGAATACTGAAGGAACTGGTGAAAGTGCTCACCAAGCCACTGTCAATCATTAGTCGTATGTCCTGGTTAACTGGAGAAGTCCCACTTGACCACAGTTAGCAAATATTACACCCAGTACAAGAATGACCAGAAGGAAGATCCAGGGAACTAGAGAACTCTCAGTCTGACCTCAGTGCTGAGGAAAGTTATGGAGCAGATAATCTTGAGTGCCACCACACTGCACTTACGGGATAACCAGGTGACCAGGCCTAGTCAGCATGGGTCTAAGAAAGGAAGGTCCTGCTTAACTAACTAATGACAAGGTGATTTGCTTAGTAGATGAGGGCAAGCCTACAGATCTTGTCTATCTAGCCCTTAGTAATAACTTTGACACTGTTTCCTACAACATTCTCCTAGTGAAACTGGCTGATTATGGCTTAGACATGTATTTTTTTTCTGGGTAAAAATCTTACTGGATAGCTGGATCCAAAGAGTTGTGGTGAATGGAATTAATTTCAATTGATGACCAGTAACGAGTGTTCCCCAGGACTCAGTGTTGGCACCAGTTTTGTTTAACATCTTTATCAATGATCTGGATGAGGGGATCAAGTATCCCCTCAGTGAGTTTGATGCCAAGATGCCATTGGCCTTCTTGGCCACCTGGTCACACTGCTGGCTCATGTTCAGTCAGCTGCCAATCAACACCCCCAGGTCCTTCTCTGCCAGGCAGCTTTCCAGCCACTCTTCCCCAAGCCTGTAGAGCTGCACGGGGCTGTTTTGTCCCAGGTGCAGGACTCTGCATTTGGCCTTGTTAAACCTCAACTCGCTGGCCTCAGCCCATCCATCCAGCCTGTCCAGATCCCTTTGTAGAGCCTGGAGGTGTTCAAAAAATGCACAGCTGTTGTGCCTAGGGTAATGGTTTACTGGTGGACTTGGCAGTGTTAAATTTACAGTTGGACTTGATAATCCTAAAGATCTTTTCCAACCTAAACAATTCTATGATTCTATGCTTCTATATAGACGTGACTCAATCTTAACAAGCCCAAGTTGTTCACAGGGATTATTTTCTGGTCTCTTACTTTCCTCCTCCTGCTCTTACTTTTTTCAGTTTGTTCATATTACAGAAGAACCTCTTCAAGGAAAAGGGTCTCAATGTACAAGAGAGCATCTCAGTGCATAAATTGATATTCTGTAGATACAAGAATCTTAATTTTGTATCTGATACATTTGTGAAGACATAATGCTTCCTGGAGTACATTGAGAAAGCTGGGGAACACCAGTTTTGTGGGTCCAATGCAGTACTGGAGAACTGGAGCAGAAGAAAGTGTAGGCATAGTGTTTAGGCACAGAAGCCAAGCTAAATCCTTTAAAAAATGGAATAATATCTTGAATGGGTTTCTGGTGCCCAGCTACCATTGCTTCACACCCAGAGTAGAAAGTGATGTCTAACGACGTTTTCAAGGCAATAGAAGTTCATCAGTGTTGATCCACTGCTGCACAAAGACCACAGGCATAACATATCTTTGTGCCCAGAGTTACACACAGGTAGCACCACGGAAGAGCAATTTGCTTTAGACTGGTCTATCTAGATCTGCCCCGCACACATGGCAGGTCTGTCCTGCTGCTGGAATTGCACTTTCTTTCAGGACTGCCTGCGTGGCATAGACTTCAGCATACTTATCAGTAATTTTTGAATCTTTAAAATCTGATCTATAAAAACAGCAAAGCAAAGGGAAACTTGAAAAATAAAATTGTTCTAAACAAATTCTTTTACTTCAGTTTTGAAATACGTTCTGCAAGCTTCTTTAGCAGCATTCCTCATTATAGTATTTTGTCACAAAAATCTGTATTGTGAATATGTTAAAGAGTTTTCGTTTAATTTACAGTTTACAAGAGATTCTAGGGATACTCACCTAACAGAGCATTATGTTTCTTATTCTTTTCCGATTCTGTTAATCTCAAAATTTTCTTTATATTGGGAGGATTGGAAAACTGATGTTAGTTAGGCAGGGCTTCTCTTAATCAAGTATGTAAAATACAATAACTTGGCAATTTTCCGTTCTACAAACAAACTATACTTTAATCACTGCCTCAACTCAGCATAACAAGTAAACTTTAAAATTCAGGTTCCTCTTGTCTTTCTCAGAATGCTTTCTTTCAGTGCATAACAAATAAAGATGCTGTAAGGCTCAAGCTATAGTTAAAATTCAGTTGCAAGACAAGTTTGCCTCCAATATAAATACACTAATGATCACCTTGTGTGTGTAAGTAATAATGACTCAAGTGTTCAACTGGGATTTTATACAAACATATGCCTGAACAGCCTTCTACTTGTGCAACAAACTGATGAGAAGTCCTCTGGTTTGTTATTAAATACAAGTAGATATCGTTATACAACAAAGGCAGAAGTCAGGTTACCTTCTGGCTCCACCATTCACCCCGCAAGAAAGCTGGAAAATAGAGGGTGCCTTCCAGCTCTCCTGTCTGTTAAACAGAAAAGCTGGGGGTCTAAACAGCCTGACGTTTCACTAAGACACTAAGAGGGGTCTAAACCAATTAGCAGAAACCTCCAGCTGGTGCCTTTACTAATTCTAGTCCAGATTCTGGCTGTCTATGCTGCAAGTAACTGAGAAAATCCCACAAGCCTGTTGTGTGCCTTGTGCAGGAGTCAGCCATACTCGGTGGACTTGCCAAATCCTGTGTATGTTTTGATGAGCTATCACAATAAGTGATAGATCATGCTGACTGCTGAAGCTAGAATATGCATTTCTTGTCCTCCACCTTCTGTGAAACCTGTGTGTCAATAGGGAAATCTTTTTACCCTTTTTGTTTCTGCCTCTAGCTGGACAAATGGGTTGATATACAAACTGAGTAAAAGCATGATCACTAGCTCTTCCTGAAGCTATGATCTCTACCTCGCAAATAATGCCATCTGACTAGAGGAATGATTAGTAAGGTGAGGAAGAAAGAGTTTCTTTCTCTTTTTAAAAAGATGTTTCTTACAGAGACAGTGAACATGGGATACCATCTGGTGAACAGAATCCCTAAAAACTCTGAGATATGGCAAAAAGACTCCTTATTTTTCATCCTTTACTTAATTTAATGACTGGGTAACATTGTTTTAAAAAAAAATACTAAGGCACAGGTATTCTCTCTTTAGAATACATCATGGAGTTGAGCTGGATAAAAAATACCTGAATGAAAATGAAGTTTGTCATGCCAGAGAAGACTTAGAGAAAAAAATTCTAGCCATGTATCCTTTTCTATTTTGCTTATTCTTATTTATAGGTTGTTTATTATTCATGCTGACCTTTCAACCTGAAAGTTTCTCCTACCAGTCTTGTAAAGCAAACACAAACTATACACAATGAGCTTTTTGGAGCAATGATTTTTTAGCCCAAGAGATTTACAAAAGGCTTAAATATGATCAATATAAAACTGTTCTGCTGAAGTAGCTTCCTGAATGAGGACTACATGCTACCATTGCAAATCATTGTCTATCTATCACTGTCATTTCATTTGTCACAACTGAATTATCCTAAGTAAACTGTAAATTTTCTACATAAATAACACTTATAGCTGTCCTTCTTCTATTGTTGGTTCTGTAATGAGAAAAAGATTTGTACGTTGCTGTATGTCTGAACAAGTTCTCGCAGGACTTGGTCTGTCTACTTATTATCCAGACATTATTTGCTATTTAATTAAAATGTGCCATTAACCTATCTCAGGTAGAGAACTCGTAGAGGATTTCAGGTAGAGGATCATGATCCTCTAAGCAGATGCATAAGGTTCAAAAAGTTTTCCAAAAGGAGAATGCTTTCTTTTTCATTAGACTGTAATTATAAGAATTTTGCAGATCTAAATCTAAAGTGCAGGAAGAATTATATTAGACACTTAGTTTTCCATTTTCCTAAAATATTTGTGGCCAAAAACATTTTAAGGAATTTTTATTGAGGGGGGTTCTAAACCTTCAACTATACATGATGTTTCCAGACCTACCAGCTTTAAACAGGGATACAACCTCCAAAAACATTTCTCTAAGCTTTCATTAAGACATCTACACAAAAAAGTTACTACAATCTTACCCATAGTCACGTCTGGTTTTCAGATGTTTCATATTGTACCCAGGTCCAGTATATGTTTTAGAGGGGAAAGAATAGACCGTGTAAAGTAAGTGTTTTACCCAGTAGAGAGGTGAATAATTAATGAAAAGAAATGCAGAGTATAGCTCCTCTGTGTCTTAAAAATACATAAGATACTGAAGTGACTGATTTCATTGGATAAATTAAACTAAATGTCATGCTTCCAAGAGGAAATGTCAGGACTAGGCAATGCACAGAATGAATGTTCCACAGTAGTAACCAGGGAAAGAAAGATTCTCAGAAGATGTGGCTAGATTTCAGGAAGCACATAATATTTTTCTGTCCTGTAATATTTATTTTGGACTATATTGGCAAAAAAATAATCCTTTTTTTCCCCCTTTCTTCTTGTAGCTTACATACCTGTTACTCTTGAGTTTTCAGCACTGCTACTTAAAAGTGTATGAAGTAGTCCAGTGTGCTTAGCTTCAAATTTCATCATGTCTGAACTATTCAACTGATAGCAGGATGATGACTTTTTATGAAGGTGATTTTTAATAATGCGTTCATGTTTCTGGTTTATGATGCCATTAAAGTCACCTTTTGTCATACTAGTGATAGACATATTCTCAAAATAATCCAAGCAGCAATTTAGTAAGGGTTTTAATATTATCATAAATTCCTACATTACTGAATTTATTTGAAATGTTAACAGTGTTCTTTGCACCTGTAAATATACGTTTCATGTTATTATGGAATGCATATACCTTGGGTTAACAAAAATGTCCATTGCTTGAAAGTCAGGGGAATATCAGTAAAATTTTATGCACATGATTCTGGGGCACAATTCATGGAAAAGGAAAATTATGAATATTACTGTTGTAGAACAGGTCATTATCAATACAAAAAGGTTCAGATTTTTCAAAATGCTCAGAGCCTAACAACTGTCTTAGAACATTCCGATCAAGTCATGTAGTTTAAACGTGGAATCAAATGTGTCAATAAACATGATACTGTAGTCCTGGTTCATAATTAATTATGAGGAAAAGGCTTTATATCATGGAGTTAAAAGTTATTTCATGTTCTTTTATCCTGATAAGCCCATGAAAAGGCCAGTTACTGTACTTGATGTTTGACTCTTTCCTGTCAATAAATATGTGTAATCCACATATTTCTTTTAATGGAATTTGTGTATGGTCTCAATATTCCATCTTCTTTGATAGACTCTAATTAGAAGGCTGATGAAGTCTTATGCATAATGTCATCATATGCTTACAGAAAAAATAGGTTTTGAAAAGGGTATACCTTTTATTGCCAAAGCTGATTGGTATACTGGTTTTATGGGCAAGAAAACTTCCTTCAGAATGAAAGCAGGCTGGATTACAACATTGTCCTGGCTAGTGGGAAGAAAAACACAAGCTATAGCTCTGTGTAAAGTAAAGCCACTATGATCACTAAAAACACCAAGAGGTCAGCGTGAACAAAATTATCCAATGGCATGAGGTTTAACAAGGCCAAGTGCCGGGTCCTGCACTTGGAGCACAACAACCCTGTGCAGTGCTACAGACTAGGAGAAGTCTGTCTAGAAAGCTGCCTGGAGGAGAGGGACCTGGGGGTGTTGGTTGAAAGACGACTGAATATGAGCCAGCAGTGTGCCCAGGTGGCCAAGAAGGCCAATGGCATCTTGGCTTGTATCAGAAACGGTGTGACCAGCAGGTCCAGGGAGGTTATTCCCCCTCTGTACTCGGCACTGGTGAGACCGCTCCTCAAGTACTGTGTTCAGTTCTGGGCCCCTCACCACAAGAAGGATGTTGAGGCTCTGGAGCGAGTCCAGAGAAGAGCAACAAAGCTGGTGAGGGGGCTGGAGAGCAGGTCTTACGAGGAACGGCTGAGAGAGCTGGGGTTGTTTAGCCTGGAGAAGAGGAGGCTGAGGGGAGACCTCATTGCACTCTCTAACTACCTGAAAGGAGGTTGTAGAGAGGAGGGTGCTGGCCTCTTCTCACAAGTGATGGGGAACAGGACAAGAGGGATTGGCCTCAAGCTCCGCCAGGGGAGGTTTAGGCTGGACATTAGGAAAAAATTCTTCACAGAAAGGGTCATTGGGCACTGGAACAGGCTGCCCAGGGAGGTGGTTGAGTCACCTTCCCTGGAGGTGTTTAAGGCACGGGTGGACGAGGTGCTAAGGGGCATGGTTTAGTGTTCGATAGGAATGGTTGGACTCGATCCGGTGGGTCTCTTCCAACCTGGTTATTCTATGATTCTATGATTCTATGATTCTATGCCCTTAGTCCACTTCTACTTCAAGTGGTGGGAATTCTGGCCTCAGCCTGATGAAGTATTGAAACACATGCATGATTTTAGTAACCCCACTGATTTCAGTGAACTTCTCAACTGAACTCTTGGGGCATATCATAGAAAATAAAAATTACATCAAGGTAGTCTCCACTAGATAGACATGCCTTGTAAATAATCTGGAACTTTTTAAAGCAAATTTTTTTTTTTAAAACCCTTACCTGAGAAATAAGAACATCCATAGACTATGCTTTAGCCAGTAGAAAGCACTGCTTTAAGTCAATGGACCTTCCTTATTGTTGCGTGTGGCAGGACTTGCTCTACTGAACTAATAAACAGAAAAAAAACATCTTCCCCACAAGGAGAAAAGGACATCTTGCAGTTTTCACTGTGAGCTTAGCATACTCTATTCTTGTTGAAACTGAGAATATAAACTACCTGTTTAAAAGGTATACTTATAAGTGCTAAAATACCTTTTATTACAATGGTGGGGTAAAATAAACTGTCAAATCATGAGGCTACTGACTTTCACGAGGAAAAAGCCTATAATTTATGCTTCTCTAGAATGTAATTCTGTCCTGAAGAAACAGATGTTTCCATCATCACAACAATAGACATACAGAAGTACAGTTGCTTTAGTTAACTATCATTTGTTAAAAATTTAATAGGATAAAAAGATTGTAGAATACCAAAGAAGGAAAAGTACTTTTCTTTTCTGTTTCTGTATACATTCAGATCTTTACACTATATCATGTGGCCCTGCAAAACAATTTAAGAGTACTCTCAAAAAAACTGTATCTAATTTGAAAGTTATAGATCCAACATATCTGTCTTAGGAGCATATGCAATGTAATTCATGATAAGAAACTTGCCCCATACTGGATGACAGAAGTGTAAGTAACCAGAGTACCATATCCTGTATCTTGCCATTCTCACTTAAATTCTGTTCCGTAATTCAATATCCTATAAATATGTGCTTTATTAACTTTTAAATCTTGTCAGTATTCTCTCTCAGAACAGCTGTGTTGTTTCCAAGATTTATTTTTGTTTTTTAAAAAAAGGACAATCTAATACATTATTATCCTCTCTCATAGTTTAATCCCAGCCAGCAACTAAGCGCCACACAGCCACTTGCTCATTCCCCCTCAGTGGGAAGCATGAGAGAATCAGGAGAGTAAAACTGAGAAAACTCATAGGTTGAGATAAAGATGGTTTAATAAGTAAAAGACAGGCTCACAAGCAAAGAAAAACAAAGAATTCATTACCTGCTTCCCATTGGCAGGCAAGTATTCAGCCAGCTCCAGGAAAGTAGGATTCCGTCACGTGTAACGTTTACTTGGGAAGAGAAAGCACCGTAACTCCTAACATCTCCCCTTTCCCTCTTCTTCCCACACATTTATATGCTGAGCATGACATCATACAGTGTGGGATATCCCTCTGGCCAGTTTGGAACAGGTGTTCCAGCTGTGTCCCCTCCCAAGTTCTTATGCACCCCTCGCCTTCTTGCTAGTGAGGTGATGTGAGAAGCAGAAAAGTCATTGTCTCTGTGTAAGCACTACTCAGCGATAACTAAAACTTCCCTCTGTTATCAACATCATTTCCAGCACATGTTCATATGTGAAAAAACCCATAGTTGAAAAAAATGGGGTAATTTCTATGTATCTGGACAGTGGTAAAAATTAGAGCATGAAAAGGAGAATGATTACATATGTTAATCAGAGAAAGATCCAAAAATCAGCAGAGACCAGAAGATAATTGAGGGATTCCCACAAAGAAGACTAAAAGAATCAGGCTATGCTATCCTAGAAATTTTCATGTTAATTCTGAAATACACTGTCACACTACTTAGAGGTTTATTGCACAAGAGGTGTGAAGGGAAAGCAAATAGTCTAGACAACATGCATATGGATTTTATAACAAAAAATATTTATATTTTGCTTTTGAAGTCACAAACATGGGCAATTAGTAGGATTTGGACTACAGGAGGAGTTCTAACAGAGCTCTTGAATATGTCAGGTTGAAAAAAAATCCATCATTACAGAGCATAGCAGACTTATGGACTAGATTGCATATTTGATAGAAAACAAAACTGAAGATGTACTGTTTCTATGAGCTTATGGGGCTTGTGGAGAGAATTTCTTCCCTGATACAATTTTGAAAAGTAAGTTTCCCACAGAAAAGAGCACCTGTAAGTGTTTACAAAACTTTTGGATAAGGAGGGTCAAAATAAATCCATATAACGTTTCTCCCAATCTATTTCAAAATCACAGATATTTTGCAGGCATGCTGCAAAAAACCTATGAGAATGCTGGAAGATGTTGAAATTATCTAGTCATATGTGCATATTCCATATGGATGCTTATGCACACTGTTTCATTTAAATTGGGAGTAGGGTGTTTATGCACAGATATGCATTGCCTTCTCTGTTTTTGGGTTTTTTTTTTCTGTTGGAGCATGTTATGTACTCTGCAATCTGTGAAATCAGTGCATTTTTCTCCTTAATAAAGATAGTGCCATGTGTACATTTAAGACACTGATTAATCATTAAGAGTAACATGTGAAGTTCAGCAAGATTATTTGGAACATATTAACTTCACTCAAGTCTTTAAAGTAAATTCATTTGAATAAGGGAAATATTTTTTATGAAAATGGGAAATAAGAAATAATTTTCATTAAACATTGAGCTATGATATGAGTTTAATAAAGTAGATCTTGGAAACTTAAATTTTCAAGTTCACACTGGGACATTATACTTTTCTCTGCCATTCTAAAAAAACTTGGTTAAAAATCAGCTGGCATCCAAAATGCATAGATATCATTTGTTAGGTCTTGTCACTTTTCAATATTCTTGAGATTTTGTCATTAAAAAACAAATAAATAGATCTGTCCTGACATGTGAGGATGTTTTGTCATATTTAGAAAAAAAAAATTTGACATAACCATAGTGTAGCCAGGGAGAAGAATTAGTGCTTATGAAGACCACTGTAAGCACACTTTGGGAACTCCACCTATCCTGTGCAATCTTTTCCAAGTGCCATTTCCAAGCTGGAAGAGTTATTATGCCTTCTTATTCCTATTATGTTATCATTTGAATACAATCTCAAATTTAGGCCCCTTTTTTTAAACAACATTGAAAATGAACAAATATGAATGAGATATATTGCATTAAGGAAAAGCTGCTACTGAAATGATCAACATTTCTCTGAAATATGTAGGCATTTAGAAAACAGCTATGGATTTATTTCATAAACCCCTTTACTGTTCAAGCACTGTTGCAAGTAATCTAAACTTAAAGGTTGTCCTTTTCACAATGCCAAGAGAGATGGTATCATGGCCAGCATACTGACGGGGGAAAAAGGGAATGGGAACTTGCAGAAGCTGAAGTCAGACTATAAAATGAAGCCTGAGGGATCCATGGCTATATAAATAAGCAGTAGGTTCGGTGTAGCTACACCTCTTTGAGCAAGATGAGATTGACAAAAATCTTAGAGGATATATCTTAATTAAACAGTGAATGGGGAGGGGGAGAGTCAAAACAGTACTGGCTAAGGCTAATATTAGAATCTGAGTAATTCTTTCCAGTTCTCCAGTGCTGTAAAACATTTTGTTGAGGGAAAAGGAGGAAGTTGGAGTGCTAAGCAAGAATCAGTGGTCAAACTGAATTCAGGTATACTTGATGGACCATTTTACATACAGTCAGGTCTGGTTTTCAGATGTTTCATGTTTTTTCCCAGGTCCAGTATATATTTTAGAGGGGAAAGAATGAACTATGTAAAGTAAGAGTTTTACGGTGCAGAGAGATGAATTATTAATGAAAAGAAATGCAGAGTATAGCTCCTCTGTGTCTTAAAAATATATAAGATACTGAAGTGACTGACTTCATTGGATAAATTAAACTAAATGTCATGCTTCCAAGAAGAACAGTGATTAAATTGAATTCAGGTACACTTGATGCATTTTTGCATGAAATAATCAACAATTTCAAATTTACACAGCTTTCAACTTATGTTTAAATAAAGTGATATTCCATTTTAGTGAATAATGTGATGTTTGTCATCGAAGGTTAAAGTTAGGCACCTGCCTTTAGCCATTTATTTACATACAGTATAACCTCAAATTGGATTTTAAAGTCAAAGAATGAAAGCAGGAGATGAATGACAGCAGTACATCCATTGTGTCTGCAATTCCACCTTAATCTACCACCTTGTGGCAGCTATATGTTGGCAGATTCTCTAAACAGCAAAACCAATTAACTTTCATACCAAACTATTTGATACAATTTCCCCTCACTGGGCACAAAATGCTTACTACATTTTACTAGTCAGAATTAAGAACAGTGATAGCAGAAAATCTATCCATGGTGGAAACTCTTGGAACAATAGCACAGCTAAATTTCTGTCATCCTTTTTTGCTGCTGCTGCTGAGTTATTTATGGTATTCAACCCCTTTTACAAGTATTCATCCTGCAGCTTCCTCTGGAAAGGAATGTCCTTAAACCCAGAGCCAAGCTGCAGTGCAGAGCGGAGGGGTGGAAAATAGATGATGCTGGAGAGAAGCTCTGAACCTCATGAGCAGCTGCAATTCAGCAGAGGTGAAGTGTGGCTTCATTCAAGTGACCTGGGAATCCATGAGTTAAGGCAGGGAGGCCTGCATTCAAATGCTAAGATTGTTACTCAGCTTTACCCAAAGCTCCTCAGGTCAAAGGGTATGACCACAGCATGTCATTTTATGAGCTCCACAAATATAAACAGAGTGTATTTAATTTTTCATTTAAAAGAAGAACTATTTCTTTCAGTTAATGAGAAATATCTTCCCAAAATATTAGCATTATAAATTCTACCAATCCCATTTATTATGTACAGAGAGTCAATAATGTGTGAGCTCAGTTTAAAAGCAAATGAGATGACACATCTCTTCCCTGGGGAGCTTGTGCTCTAGTTGAAATACAAAGTGTTTCAGACAAGGACAGTACATGGTGTGCTAGTACAAGGTGTTTGGAGGTAAAATAGGAACTGGCCTGTTCTCCTTGTTCTAACTCTGATAGATATTCTCTGTGTACTTTCTAATTTCCTCATTAGTGCTGAAAGAGTGTCAAAGCAAAGAGAGTTCAGTAGCTCCTACTTTTTATTAAAGAGTCATAAGATAAAGCTGAAGTGTAGGGAGAACAAGAGGTACTGCTGGTCAGCATGTTACTGTGACTAGTTACATAAAACAGCACTGACGTGCATCCCTATGAAAATTTTTTCTCTGTAAAGGCATACCGAGAGGTATACATAAGGTTAATATGGATGTTAATTTCAAATTGCAGCACTTGAATGGATGGTTTTAAAGATGGATTCAGAACGTGGATGAAGCTCACAATTTGGTGTTAGGACTTGTAAAATCTCACTAAAACAGAAAGAAATGCCGCAGTAAAGACAGAAAGTGTGTAGAGTGTTTACAGCATTTGAATACAAACATGTACCTGGTACTGTTATAATTCTTCTCTCTCACACATCTTCAATCCATTCTCCTGGTAAAGCATTGGTGCTTGGGGGTGACACTTTTTTCCTGACATTAAATTGGGGCTTATGCATGGCAAAATGCAATACAGTTGGACAGACTTTGTTTTATCCTCAGGTTTTGGAGAAAATGCCTAGAAAAGAGTGATAACCTTCATTAAAGGCAACAGTAACAAGAATCTTTTTTTGGGTAACCTAATACTGTGGATGATACTGGGACAGACTTTCTAGCTTGATCTTCAAAATGTACTTGCAATGACAAAGTATGTCACTGATGTGACACTGAACAGATCCTGACATTCATCATTTGTTTGAATATTAACTGTTAAGGTCACATTATAATATTAGCTCTGGTCCTTCTATCACAATAAAGGGGAACAGAAAATGTCAGAGATGTTTTTGGTAAACCATCTCCCTTACAGTTTCAAACATTGATATATTTTTCCCTTTAGAAGAAATACATAGGATTCATAACCCCCTGTACAACTGTACTTTCAGTTGAGTCTTGATAGAGCTTGTATTTATTTGTGAATGAATCCTCATGTGGAAAAAAGCAGTTCAGTAGAGCAGAGCTACTCTATAAAAAGAAGAAAGAAAAAAATAAACACTGAAACAAGTTAAACATTGCAGTTATACAACATATATTTTTGGCTGAAACTATATGAGGTGAGAATGCTGTTTCAGTTACAGGCGGTAAAAAATAACTTGGTAAAATTGCACAGGAAGTCCTTATTCAACACTTTGCTTTGCTCTTTCCATTTCTTTGAGTAAATCTGACGTTATAAGCATAACTGACTCTCTGAGGACCTCTTAAATAATTTAAAGATGCTGATCCTCATATTCTAGAGGCAAAAGATGCTGACATTATTTTAAATTAGGTTTTTACACTTAAAATATATTGAAGTGAGTGCATTTTGGGAAAATGAAGATTTTTCTGAGAGCTACAATGTGTAGAACAATACAGACACTGTAGGCAGAATAATGTCTATACATATTTTTTTTTATTAAGAAAAAATTGTTAAGCATGATACTCTCATTTTTTCAAAGATTAGCTTGGAACATCTCTGTTATCTTCTGGAAATGTAATAGGTCTGGGACTGTTTTCAGGTCGTTGTACCCAACAAAAGGCAGATGGTGCTTAAACTGAATTTTGTGTATAATTAAATACATAGACCAGGTAAAATAGTACACTGGCCTTTCTGAGAGATGCTTTGAGTTCTGTGAAAGTCAAATTTGGCTTTTTTTATTAATAGCTTGGGCATAGTTATTTTGCTTCTAACTCCTGATGCTTTATTTGTCTCAAACAGCTGGTCCCTGTCTTACTCTTCCACATTGTTCTCTGTTGTTCTTCAAGTCACGATCCAAGTGAGAATATGCAAAGAAGAGACGCATGGATAAAAAAATCTCATCTTTAAAATATGGGGTACATTAAGTGGAAGAGTTGGCATTTGTATGGCTTTTTTGAAAAGTTTATTTTTCTCTTCTTACATCTGTTGGATAATACCAATTTAACAAGCAGATCCCAAATAAACCTCTAGTATTTCCCCCGAAAGAAACCAAAACAAGAAATGCCTGCAAATTGTTCTGACTCTGCTGCTTGCAACTTAATGCATGCTGGAACTGAGCATTTTCTGGTTAGCTTATTGATCACACCAGATAGTGCAGACTTGATCGATAATGATAAGAGTTGTGCAGCTCCACATCAAATGCCATTGTCAGATCTGTGAAGTCCTAGAGATTAAAGGACATACCACAAAAGCAGCATCCTGTGTTCCCTCTGACATTTGGAGATGAGCTCAAAATAAGATAGCTCTTAAAACCATAGAGAAGTTAGCTTTATTGTATTTGCCAACTGATTTTGGAGCCATTGGAGTCTACCTGCTCTACATTTTCAAGCTTTGTACTGAAACTTGGACAGCTAAAATTGTCTTTTCTTTATAAAGCGGTGCAGCTCTCTGTGCTTATCACCTGATTAGCAAAGGCGTAGGAAATACCTCCAGAGACAGGCAACCTCCCAGGAGAAAGAGGAACTCCTTGTTCACCTGAAGTCGTCTAGTTACTTTATCAAATACTGTAACTGGTGTCCCATTTGGCCAGAGGGCTTTGGGAAGTAAAACTTAAACAATGATAAAGATATCTTCTGGGCAGTTTAGTCCCTTCACACCTCTGTTTGCCACTTTGCCAGCAGTTCTCCAGCTGCCCTCGCAGATGGCCACCCTTGGCGCTGAGAATGGCTAATGGGAAGTGCGAAATGGGTAAGAGAGAGAAGGAGATAGAGACCAACATCATTTCAGAGGCTCTGGTAATACCTTACCCGTATTTCATCAATTTAGTCAGTTTACTTACATATTTCAATGAAATCCCAAAAAATTTTTCTCAGCAATAACAAAGCACTCGCAATCAAAGAACTCAGAGCACTTCTCTGTTAACGGACCTGGTGCACAAAGTAATGGGACACCTTTTCATCTCTTTTCAAGTGGGATGCCCCTAGAAATAAGATGCTTTACTTTTTTTCCCAGTTTTAATGGTGATAGCAGCAAGTTCACAGAAAACATTATATGAACCTTCATACTGACCAATGATTTTGTATTCAGTCAATTCTAGATGACACTAATAAATGTTGTTGCCTCTAAATGAATTTGAAGAAGATAATTACTTCATCATAGCAACAAATATGTTATGCCTGCTACATGCTGGCTAGATTTGGGCTGAACGTATTAAAGAAGCCCTAGGACAGAAGGCTGTAAACTCAGTGACCTGTAACTGCAGCTTTCTGAAGTCATCCAAAAGGGGCTTCCGCTCTGATCAAGAGCAGTAGAACTGCAATAATATCTTGGACAAATCTCACTTTTTTTTACTGTGTAGGCTAATACCTTTTCATAGAATCATAGAATCATAGAATCACCAGGTTGGAAGAGACCCACCGGATCATCGAGTCCAACCATTCCTATCAAACACTAAACCATGCCCCTTAGCACCTCGTCCACCCGTGCCTTAAACACCTCCAGGGAAGGTGACTCAACCACCTCCCTGGGCAGCCTGTTCCAGTGCCCAATGACCATTTCTGTGAAAAACTTTTTCCTAATGTCCAGCCTAAATCTCCCCTGGCGGAGCTTGAGGCCATTCCCTCTTGTCCTGTCCCTGTAACTTGGGAGAAGAGGCCAGCACCCTCCTCTCTACAACCTCCTTTCAGGTAGTTATAGAGAGCAATGAGGTCTCCCCTCAGCCTCCTCTTCTCCAGGCTAAACAACCCCAGCTCTCTCAGCCGCTCCTCATAAGACCTGCTCTCCAGCCCCCTCACCAGCTTTGTTGCTCTTCTCTGGACTCGCTCCAGAGCCTCAACATCCTTCTTGTGGTGAGGGGCTCAGAACTGAACACAGTATTCGAGCAGCGGTCTCACCAGTGCCGAGTACAGAGGGGGAATAACCTCCCTGGACATGCTGGCCATGCCGTTTCTGATACAAGCCAAGATGCCATTGGCCTTCTTGGCCACCTGGGCACACTGCTGGCTCATGTTCAGTAGGCTGTCAACCAACACCCCCAGGTCCTTCTCCTCC
This sequence comes from Phaenicophaeus curvirostris, assembly GCF_032191515.1. Taxonomy (NCBI): domain Eukaryota; kingdom Metazoa; phylum Chordata; class Aves; order Cuculiformes; family Cuculidae; genus Phaenicophaeus; species Phaenicophaeus curvirostris. The sequence goes on from NC_091431.1 coordinate 38,697,131, forward strand.
AGGCAGCTTTCTGGACAGACTTCTCCTAGTCTGTAGCACTGCACAGGGTTGTTGTGCCCCAAGTGCAGGACCTGGCATTTGTCCTTGTTAAACCTCATCCCATTGGACTCAGCCCAGCGGTCCATCCGGTTCAGATCCCTTTGCAGACGCTCCCTACCCTCCAGGAGATCAACACTTCCACCCAGCTTAGTGTCGTCCGCAAACTTGCTAAGGGTGCACTCGATGCCTTCATCCAGGTCATCGATAAAGACATTGAACAGGGCTGGACCCAGCACTGAGCCCTGGGCAACCCCACTTGTAACTGGCCTCCAGCTGGATTTAATTCCATTTACCACCACTCTCTGGGCCCGGCCATCCAACCAGTTTTCCACCCAGGAGAGTGTGTGCCTGTCCGGGCCAGAGGCTGACAGTTTCCCAAGCAGAATGCTGTGAGAAACTGTGTCAAAGGCTTTACTCAAGTCCAGGAAGACCACATCCACAGCCTTTCCCTCATCCAGCAGCCGAGTCACTTTGTCATAGAAGGCGATCAGGTTAGTTTGGCAAGTCCTGCCTTTTGCCAACTGGTGTTGGCTGGGCCTGATCACCCGGCTCTCTTGCATGTGCTTCATGATAGCACTCAAGATCACCTGTTCCATGACTTTCCCTGGCACTGAGGTCAGACTGACAGGCCTGTAGTTCCCTGGATCCTCCCTGCGACCCTTCTTGTAGATGGGCACAACATCAGTCAGCCTCCGGTCCAGTGGGACTTCCCCAGTCTTCCAGGACTGTTGGAAGATGATGGAAAGGGGTTTGGCCAGCACATCCGCTAGCTCCTTCAATACCCTTGGATGAATCCCATCCAGCCCCATAGACTTGTGACTGTCTAGTTGGGCTAGCAAGGCTCTGACCAACTCCTCTTGGATTGTGGGAGCCTCATTATGCTCCTCTAGCTCCTGGGTTTGTACACAGACGGAACGACCCTCCTTACAACTAAAGACTGAGGCAAAGAAGGCATTAAGTACCTCAGCCTTTTCCTCATCCCCTGTCACTGTTGTTCCTTCTGTATCCAATAGGGACTGTATGGTCTCCCTAGTCCTCCACTTATTATTTATATATTTGTAGAAAGATTTTTTGTTATCTTTCACAGACTTTGCCAATCTGATTTCTAGCTGAGCCTTAGCCCTTCTGATTTTTTCCCTACACAATCTCACTTACCTCCTGTAGTCCTCCCAAGAGGCCTGTCCCCTCTTCCAGAGCCCATAAACATTTCTCTTCCTCTTGATATCCCTCAAGATCTCTCTCTTCAACCAAGCTGGCTTTCTCCCCTGCCGGCTTTTTTTCCAGAACACGGGGATGGCTTTCTCCTGAGCTGCTAGGATTTCCTTTTTGAAGAGCTCCCAGCCCTCATGGGCTCCCTTGCCCTTAAGTACTGTCTCCCAGGAGACAGTCATCCCACCACGTTTCTGTGATGGCAACGCCATCATAGGCTCCTTGCCCTATGACAGCTTCCAGCTCTTCCTTCTTATTCCCCATGCTGCGTGCATTGGTGTAAATGCACTTCAGCTGAGCTGCCGATCCTTCAGCCCTCTTAGAGGGAACAGAGTTCGTTCCCAATTGCCTGGTAACTGGAGTAGCTAGCTCCAGAGTGCCCGTATCAGCCTTAGCACCCCCAGGTGTGTTCTCCCCCACTTTCTGTGTGGTGATGTACTGGTGGTCCTCACCAGCACACCCTCTCCCAATGACCAGTGCCCCACGTCCAGTCTTTTTCCTGTCTAGCCTGGGCTCAACCCCCTCCCCCTTCACATCTAGTTTAAAGCTTGATTTATGAGCTTAGCTAGGTTTCTCGCAAGGGCTTTTGTTACCCTAGGAGACCTATGTATCCGTCCTTATCAAGAAAGCCTGGGGGTGCATGAGCCATCCCGTGATCAAAGAAGCCAAAGCCCCTCTCCTCGCACCAGGCTTGGAGCCAGGCATTAATCAAATTCTTCTTCCTGGCTTCCTGCTCCTCTCTATTTAGCATTGGGATGGAATTGGGATTTTGCACATGCACATAGTAAAACACACACACAAACCATCTTTACCAGAGGTAACCATTCATCCTGGATGCACCATCTGGCAAACTGGAATGGAAAGCAATGAACACTTCTGCAAAAGACTTTGCTCTTATGATGGAGACCATTAAATCAGGAAGCTATGCTGAAAATTTGCCAGAGAGACTTGGAAGTGCAGGTAACCAGGGCAAGAAATCTATTATTGGATCTTTCTGTCATTTATTAAAGCCAGTATTAGAGATGGGAGTGAAATAAATGTTGTTGCCCCAGGCGTGCTTTCACTGTACTTTTATTTTTGTTTATTTTGTTGTTGCTGCTCGGTTCATTGAGCTAGTTTGCTTTTAACGGTTCACTAAGTTTTGACTACTGCAGAGAATATGGTAATTTCTTTTATTGTAGTAATGTCCTGGACTGGAGCATATGTTCAAAGTACCAAATAGGTAACAATGGCAATAGGCACAAACTGAAATACAAGAGTTTCCCTCTGAATGTCAGGAAACAATTTTTCACTGTGAGGGTGACCAAGGACCAGAAAGGTTGCACAGGCTGTTGAGTCTCCACCCCTGGAGATACTCAAGAGCCACCTGGACATGGTCCTGGGCTGAGAAACCAGCTCTAGTTTGAACAGGAGGGTTGGGAAAGATGACCTCTAGAAATGTCTTCCAACCTCAACCATTGTGTCATTCTGTCTCTGTGTGCTCGGATGATGAGATGGCTGTGAGGTTCAGAACAGAATGGAAACACAAATCATTGAGGTGCCACTGTGTCTTGTCAGCATGAAGTAATGACCATCAAGCACAGATTGCCGTGATGGAGAGGAACAGGCAAGACCCTTGACCACTTCTGTAATTTATGGTTTCAGTTCAGGTAAGTGTAGAAGAATTTTTTTCATATTTCCAAATAATGGAAGTTTTACCCACACACACCCAAACACACACAGACACACACACACACCCCTTCCCCAAAATCATTGTTTGTCCTTGGTTGTTTTTTTTTTTCCCCATTGACAATCTTAAAGATCTCATACAGCAAGCAATCTTGTAGCTTCATCTCCTTTCCCATTGTGTTTTAGCTGATACACATATCTAGTCTTAGCCCCACATAATTAATATTGTTAAACTGATTTACCTAATGTTTTTTCTCACAGTGAGCATCACAATTTTTCTGCCTTACAATGAGTAGAAATAGGACAAATTCTCGGATAAATTTGTTGGTTGGTATTTTGTATTGTGAGAAAGGGATTTTTTTCTGTTTTGGCCTTTCAAATGTTCAACTGTTCATTATTTGTATCTTATGAATGTAAGCAATGAAGTTCTTTCTTTTCTTACTCTATATAATGATCTGCCTCCATTTGATACTTAAATTGCACTGGAAACTGATGAAGGTTTCTTAATACTATTTTGAGTGCATTTTTTTCCAGCCAGTACTTGCAGACATCATGAGAGCAATTTTTCTTATAGTAATTTTCACCCTGTACTTTGCGCTGGTGAAGCTGGACCTCAAATACAGTGTTCAGTTTTGGGCTCCTTCCAAGAATGATACTGAGATGCTGGAGCATGTCCAAAGAAGTGCTACAAAGCTGGTGAAGGGCCTGAAGCACAATCTTATAAGAGGCACCTGAGGGAACTGGAGTTGTTTAGCCTGGAGAAAAAGGAGGCTGCAGGGAGACCTTATTGCTCTCTACAGCTACCTGAAAGGAGGGTGTAGGGATGTGGATATTGGTCTCTGCTCCCAAATGTCAAAAGATATGACGAGAGGAAATGGCTTCAAGTTGCACCAGAGAGGGTTTAGATTGGATATTCACTGAAAGGGCAGTCAAGCATTGGAACAGGCTACCCAGAGAATCAGTTGAGTCACCGTCCCTGGAGGTATTCAAGGACTTGTAGATGTGGCACTTAGGGACATGATTAAATGGTGGACTTGGTAGTGCTAGGTTCATGGTTGGGCTTAATGATCTTAAAAACCTTTTCCAATAAAAATAGTTCTGTGATTCTGCAATTCAGAATTTAGAGTCCTTGCTGAACTTTACAACTCTCAGCTATCAAAGAGAATTCATATTGTGCAGAGATTAATCTTCAGAAAAAGAAAATAAAACAAGGATATCAGTAAAGCAAACAGTTTAGTAAAACTTTGAGAAAAGAAATTATGTTTGAGTTCTGGGTATTCGTTCAGTTCAGCTGTCCATACCTATGTCTCATGATCATATATTTATAAGAGTAATAAGCGAAGTCTAAATAAACCATTAAGTTCAGAGTTAAAGTGTTTCCTGAAATTTTGTAGAGACAAAGGAAAAAATCACATGTGCACCTTGTAAGACCACTTTGTATTTTTATGTAGTATAGGAAATAAGTGTGGTAAATTATAAGGTTTTGTGTTGCCTAATATGGCTGTCCATATTCATAACCTATACTTGTTCTTGCAGCGATTATTGAAAGGTATAAGATCAATTGCCTGAAGAAGCCAATTTGTATGTCATCCGCACAGATGACAGTAGCACATTTTTAATCTTCCATAAGAGTTTAAATATATGTCCTTTAAAATTTTAAATAGGTTTATTAATATGTTGATTCTTTAAAATTAATAGCATTGCTAATATGTTGATTCTGGCTAATGTAGTTTAAAATATTTATCAGTAATTTGACTTGAATAAATAAAAAGGTAGCGTTGCAAGTCTTTTCTAATAAAGCTAAGTTGAAAAATATATTCTAAGTTTTTCAAAAGCTACTCCAAGTAAGTGTTTATGAATACATAAGCATAGCTATTGTTGAATATGATTGTATTGCTATTGCATCAAAATGCAGTTTCTACCTTAACTGAGTGTAATTTTCCCAAGTGAAAAGTAACAGTGACTCAGTTTTCTTAATGTCAAGATCCCAAGAAACCATGAAAAAATGCAGGAATAAATGGAAGAAAAATCATGCCTACTTTTGTTTTCTTTGGCCTTTTTCCAGTCTTTTTCACTGCTATCCCTAGAACTCTGCCATGATGGGTTTTGCATGTCATAACTACTGACCTTGTGGAATTTGAAGCCTTTCTTTTTATAAAAGGAAACTACAAATAGGAGGTTACATACCCTTGTTTTTATTTTAGAAACAAAAGTTTTAAACAGTGCAATAGGCAGCAGAAATTAATTTTGAAGCTGCAACAGTGTTGACACTAGATCTTCAGAGAAGATTTGAAAGATTCTCAAAAATGAAATGCATTTTGAAGTTTAATCTCTCTCTTCTTTATATTGTTTTTAAGTTTAGCTTCTGTTTTAGAGGTTAAGTATTTAATAATTAAGTGTTTTATTCACTGATACATTCTTTCTGCTCAAGCACAAGTAAATTTCAATGACTGGTACTCCACAATCATGCAAATTTACTGGGTTTCATATTCATAAACTCTACACCTAACATTTCTAACTTCACAGCCTCACTAACACACCTCAAGGGTGTACAACTGAAAAAAGAGGCAGAGTCAGCAACTATCCTACGTGACTTTTTTTTTAAGACTTGGATAAGTTTCAAAAATTTTAGGAATGCAAATTATTTCTGCTAAGGGCAGAAAGAAAGTTTATAGAGACTTCTTAAACACTGACAGAAACAAATTCTTAGTACTTTTTTTCTTCCTCTAGAGCAACGAGATAGTGATTGGCTAGTGCTTTGAAATAGTTGCCAGCACCAATGCTACACACAAAGATTTTTTTAAAAATGCACTTTACATTCATGTTATTAATTAGTGAATCTAGTAGTTCCTAGGCTGAGTTACAGCATTTACCCAATGCAAATAAAATACCACAGAAATTCTCTCTAAAGAACCCCACATCTGAGCAAAAGCTCTGATTATGCTGTGTGGCCATGTGGTTGGATTTCTATCTTCCAGTCATTTACCAGCAGAGAATTTTCAAAATGAGGGCATGACCTCAAATAAATCAATGATGTCCTCTTACAAAGCCATTCTCTTTCACTGTTTGCATCCTTCTAGACTAGATGAGAGAATATTTGAACTTCTAGGGATATGATGAATCATCCTCTGCGGAGGTTTCTGTCATGTTTATCAGAAGCTTGGCAGCCCTTAAATGAAAACCTAAGTGTTATATAGGTCCAACTGTACTTTCACTTTTTTCAGCAGTGTTGTATCTTCCAGACATCTGTAGCTGTAAAACAGGACACATGGGAGGACTGCTAAGCCCTAGAACAACAAAGTAGCATCATTTTGCTCACAGTTGGGTTTTTTTGAGTAGTATTCCAGTTATGACAGTTCTTGTACTCAACCTCAACAACAACACCAAAGCAGACTACGTGCTTTGGGCACATGTAACTTAGGGGAACACACCCTTTTTGCCACAACAGGCTTCTGAGACTTATAGCTTCTTTCAGTTGCACTGGCAATTGTTCTATGTTGCATTGCCTTCAACTGTCATGTAACTGGATCTACTGCACATATGTGTTTCAGTTACACTGGGCTGCATCAAAAGGCTGATGCTACCTAATGTGTTGGATAGCAAATGAACAAAGGAGTTGTGAATTGCCTGTGTTGTTCATACTGCACACAAGCCATAAAATTGAGTACTGGGTAAAAAATAAGCTACCGAGCTATTGTCTATCTATGCTTACCCTTCCCGTTTACCAATTGGTTTTATGAAACAGCAATACACTCCAAGAATAACAAATTCTACCACCTCCCTGCTTGCCGTTCAAATTGTCAGAATAACGTGAGGGAGTGTTTTCCATATTTAAAAAAAAAGAAGTATTAAAAATGCTCCTGTTTTCAATAAATTAATTACCTGCCTCCTAGTGTTTTGATGCAAGTTCTTTCCCTGCATCTGATGTCCTGTGTCTGGTGTTCTGAAGGCCAAAAGGGCCAATGGTATCCTGGGATGCATTCAGAAGAGTGGTCCCTTCGAGTCTCTACCATTCTGTATTTCTATGATTCTGTGATGAATGTCTGGAATGAATTAATAATCTAAAACACCATTGAAATACGCTGAATCTTACTATCAGATGTAAACTTCAGAGTTTTTGACAACGGAAATGCTTTTGAAAAGATATTTTAAACAATTTATGAAAATTACTTACCTCTTATCTATAAGTAAGGTTTGGCTCTGAAATTCCTAAAGGAATGCCAATTTGTCCACATTAGAGCAATGCAAACATGTCTATGGTTCTTTTGTACTTATGTGAGTATAGTCAGAGCCATCTCAGCTATCCATGCATTTATTGTGCCACACAGACATTTCAGGAAATTTTATCAATCACTTGTCTATGTAACTCAGCTGGATGGTTATATGAGAAAATGAGGTTATTAAGTACGGAAAGGTACTGAAGTTAAATCTGCACTTATTTCATATTCTTTTACAAGGATTTATCTTTTAATATACACATAAATTGAAAATATGAAAATAGGAGAGGAAAACACTGTACAAGGTCTCCTCCCTGCCATGCCCATCCCCTTTGAACTCTCATATCCTTCTGGATCAGACAATTTAATAGAGCTAATTAGTCTTCTGACCATTGCTGGGATGGTCAACACTAGGATTTCTAGCTAGAATTTGTGCATTTTATGCTATAAAATGTCTTTTATAGTTTGGTAAAAGAATTGGCAAAGTCTAAACCATGAAACAATAGGTCTTTCCAGTCTATCTTTCAAACTCTAACAGTGACTTGTCCTGATGTAATAAATACTAAGTTGTCTTCTACCTGTACATGCACATACAAATGTATACATACATAGAGAAAGAAGCTATTAGAGTCCTAATTTTCAAAATAATTCCATTTACTCTGCAGCAAAGCAGAACAATTCTTCAAAGGCATCCAGATTTTTTTTTAATTATTAAGTATGAAGTGATAAATTTTTTGGAGATCAAATGTGTTCAACTACATGAAGAAGTGTGTGACAGAAACCTATTAAGACATTACATGAAAGAGGCAGAGAAATATTTCAATTCAAAAGGAGACCAAATGCAACATAAAATAACCTACATGCTTCCAGGTAGAGTGGAAGATGCAAATGTCAAGATGGATGCAACAAAATATTCTGCTTCCCCAAAAACTAAATAGATGTAGAAAAATCTGGTGCTTTTTGTCTCCTTTTGCATGGCAGGAACAAATACATCCAAACTTTTCATGAAAGCCAGTAATTTTACCATAAGGCATTTGTGACCTACATGGACCACTTGTTTTCTCTCTCATTATTTATCCTATTACCACATACCATAAGCTCTGTACAAGCACATACATAGTGTGGCAACGAATGTCATATTTATGCAGATAGACATTAAGCTTATTGTCATGATGGACCTGACTTCTGTGACAGTCAAAGTCCTATATCTCATTTCAGTGGTGTGCTTTCATACTGGAAAAGATGAGCCCTTTACCCAGATTGCTCAGTTTGAGGGTAAATCACTTGATGATTTTAACAGAACCATCTTGTCACTATCAATTCCATTTTAAAATAATCTCCATTAATTTCCCTAAATACTCTCCATATGTTATCATTACAAGTGTCATCTAAAGTAGCTGACATCTCACATTTATATGTGGCCTGAATTTAGCAGTGCTTGCAAAATGGGCACAAAGGTGAACATGAGACTATCCCTGCTGCTTTGCCTACTTTTTGCTCTTAAAATTAATATAACTAGTATTTTGCACACTGCCATTTGTTTACATGGGAGGGTTTTTGTTTTGTCACAAATGTTTTATTCTTTTAAAATAGCAGTCAGATTTTGCTGATTATAGTAATCTAATGGATCTCAGATACATTGCTTCATATGGAGACAAAAACAAAGAATGGGATTTTTTGGAAACCCTACAGTTTCTCTGTAGTTTCTCGGTTGGAAAACTCAGAAGGTCTCAGAGAAATCAGATCTGGGGTTATCCCTTTTTTATTTCATCAACTAGGATGACAAGGTGTATTGGAGATGAAAAATTACTTGATCTGTAGAGGTAAAGTGGTGTATTGTATTGTAAGTTTAAGCAAGTGCCTGAGGAAGCAGTGAATTTTTGCAAGTTTAAGCAAACTCCTGACCAGCAATTAATACATCACAAGAGAAAGACTGTCTTAAAAAAATAAGGAACTGTATGAAGTGTTTACTCGACTGTGTCTCCCTTCTGAGTTGTGAAACTTGCAGTTCTAAGCGATCTTCAGTGAGAGGAGAGCCAAAGGACAAGTGAGGAAGACAAAGGAAGATGAAGTAACACCCCTAGGAGGAGGAAAGATCCTCAGCTGGAGTGTGCGCGTGAGCAATAACGAGCAGTAATTATATAATTTAAGGGAGGAGTTGGGCCTGCCTCTTAGCACATACTGGCCCTACGTGTCATGATGCAAATCTGCATAAATAACCTTGAAACTTCTGGCAAGGTGTGGCAACAAATCATGACCTATGTTGTCGCAGAGACGCCTGCTAAGCTTTGTGCCTAACCATGCTACAATAAAGGGTCATGAAGGCTGCTTCATTATTATCGCTGATAGTTGTGATTTATGAACTGTATGGCTGTTTGCAAGTAAATAATTAATTTTTGACTAATTTTTACTAATAAATTGCCTTTTTATAGTAGCGCTTTTGTGTGTTTGTAACTATTTTTCCATGTCCCACAAGAACCCTTACCTAACTGTTATACTGGGAGAAAACACAGTTCAAAGTTCAGAAAATTTTAATTTACAGGCTGGGGAGATACCCTGCCCTAATATCAGGGCAGATATTATGTATCACCTTGGCCAGGTCACTTACCTATGTGTCTACAGACTCCCATTTAAACACAAGCCTCATACTGAATTCAGTGGGAATAGACAATCACACTCAGAAATGGTCTTAGTCTTTCTTTGAACCCATTTTTTATCTCTACAATGGGAATTAGCAGCCTATCCTTAAGTAACAATATGTGTTCTATAGGACAGATCATTTAAATATAGTAACACAGGATTACAACCAGCACTCACTTCCAGTGTTCCTACAGACTCTCCAAAGGAGACATGACTCAAGAAAAAAGGGAATGAGGTGGTAATTGCTTTCACCCAGCCAAGTAAACCTGCTGTGTAATGCCAGTTAATATGAGTGAAGATACTTTTATCTGGGATCACAGAATCACAGAATCACCAGGTTGGAAGAGACTCACCAGATCATTAAGTCCAACCATTCCCACTAATCTCTAAACCATGCTGCTCAGTACCTCATCCACCCGCACCTTAAAGACCTTCAGGGAGGGTGAGTCAACCACCTCCCTGGGCAGACCGTTCCACTGCCTAATGACCCTTTCAGTGAAGAAATTTTTCCTTATGTCAAGCCTCAACCTCCCCTGGCGGAGCTTGAGGCCATTCCCTCTTGTCCTGTCCCCTGTCACTTGGGAGAAGAGGCCAGCTCCCTCCTTTCCACAACCTCCCTTCAGGTAGTTGTAGAGATCAATAAGGTCTCCCCTCAGCCTCCTCTTCTCCAGGCTCTCTCAGTTGCTCCTCGTAAGACTTGTTCTCCAGCCTCAACATCCTTCTTGTGGTGAGGGGCCCAGAACTGATGGAACAGTCTAGATTCATAAAACAGAATTCCTTTTTCAAAAATGTTGGAAGGAATAATGTCAACAAACAGGAAGCTTTTTGCCTGATCAATGCCTGTTATAAGTAACTTGAACTAAATGTTCATCAGAGATCCAGTCACAAGTGGTGTTGCCCAGGGCTCAGTGCTGGGTACAACCCTGTTCAGTGTCTTTATCAATGACCTGGATGAAGGCACTGAGGGCACCCTTAGCAAGTTTGCAGATGATACTAAGCTAGATGGAAGCGTAGACCTGCTGGAGGGTAGGGAGGCTCTGCAAAGGCATTTGAACAGGCTGGACCGCTGGGCTGAGTCCAATGGCATGAGGTTTAACAAGGCCAAGTGCCGGGTCCTGCACTTGGGGCACAACAACCCTGTGCAGTGCTACAGACTAGAAGTCTGGCTGGAAAGCTGCCTGGAGGAGAAGGACCTTGGGATGTTGGTTGACAGATGACTGAATATGAGCCAGCAGTGTGCCCAGGTGGCCAAGAAGGCCAAGGGTGTCTTGGCTGGTATCAGAAATGGTGGGGCCAGCAGGTCCAGGGAGGTTATTCTCCCTCTGTACTCAGCACTGGTGAGACCGCACCTCAAATACTGTGTTCAGTTCTGGGTCTCTCACCACAAGAAGGATGTTGAGGCTCTGGAGAGAGTCCAGAGAAGAGCAACAAAGCTGGTGAAGGGGCTGGAGAACAGACCATATGAGGAACGGCTGAGAGCTAGGGTTGTTTAGCCTGGAGAAGAGGAGGCTGAGGGGAGACCTCATCGCTCTCTATAACTACCTGAAAGGAGTTGTAGAGAGGAGGATGCTAGCCTCTTCTCCCCAGTGACAGGGGACAAGACAAGAGGGAATGGCCTCAAGCTCCACCAGGGGAGGTTTAGGCTGGACATTAGGAAAAAATTCTTCACAGAAAGGGTCATTGGGCACTGGAAGAGGCTGCCCAGGGAGGTGGTTGAGTCACCTTCCCTGGAGATGTTTAAGGGACAGGTGGACAAGGTGCTGAGGGGCATGGTTTAGTATTTGATAGGAATGGTTGGACTCAATGATCCGGTGGGTCTCTTCCAACCTGGTGATTCTATGATTCTACGATACTGTCTCCAGCCACCTGAAAGGAGGTGGTAGAAAGGTGGGTGTTGGTCTTTCCACCCAGGTGTTAGGTGATAGTACGAGAGGGCATGGCCTCAAGCTGCACCAGGAGAGGTTTGGTTTGAACATTAGGAAAAAATTCTTCACTGAAAGCATTATCAAGCACTAGTACCACCTACCCAACCTGGTGATTGAGTCAGAATCCCTGAAGGTATTTAAATGATGGGTAGATGAAGTGCTTAGGGATATGATTTAGTCATGGAGAGGTATGGTTAGACTTGGTGATCCCAAAGGTCTTTTCCAACCTAGAGATTCTATGATTCTATGAAAAAACAGCCAGATGATTAGACATACCTTGTGCAAAGAACTGTCTAGATGTATTTAGCACAGTTTGGTTAATTTATCACACCTCAGTCAGAAATATCTTTCTCTCATCTTGTTTATATTCCATCCTCTTCACACTAAATTTTCCTGCTGTTGTTCCTTTTCTGCCTTTTTCAATGGTTACATAATTCTGTAGCGTATTATGTGCTAAAGCTTTCTTCAAAGGTGAGAACATAAGAATCATAGTTTACTAACTGTATCAGATTGTATGTTTCCTGTTCATTCTAAGAGTATTCAACCACCTTGACAAAAAAAGTAATGTTAGCAGAGCATTGTACCTGCTTGATGCTATGGTCGACTTGCAACTGCCAGATCTTGCTAGACTGATGACAGCAAAATTAGCAATGTGTCATACCTCTAACGCAACAGGATGTCATAAGCATGGTCAGTAATTGATGACAAACACTTTTGTGGACAACTTCAGTATCTGGAAGTGCTTGTACCTGAATAAATTTTAAAGGAAAATATACCCCCGTCTCATTTTAAAATGGTTGGTAAGCTGTTATTATATTATATTAACTTGCTTTCCAGTCACACAGATCTTTCACTAGAAGTTACCAGACTCTTGATAGAATTAGGAATTAAAAATTGGGGACAAAGGAAAAACGTAATCTGAAATAAAGCCAAGAGTTCTAAGGGTATTTCTGTTTTGAATCTCATATCTAACAAAATGTTGTACTGCAGCTAGGCTAAAGTTAATCAGATCTCCTTGCCTGTTTTCACAAACTCCAAACACACACAGTGCAACTTAATTGAGATGTTAAATTTGGAACTGGTTATCTGTGTTCCAGAATTAATCTGTTAAGAATTTGTCATTGTTCCCCATCCAAACCCAGCCCAAAATATAATAGATTTTATTAACCCCATGCATTCCATGTGTTTGTTTAAGTCAGACTGGTGGAGGAGGGTTTGCTTTTTACAGAAGCATTTATTAAAAGTATATGTATATGAACATGAAGTTGTTTGTCCTACATGTGTTCGGTTTAGTCTTGTAACAAATGTGTACTGGCTTTAGGGAAGTTAAAAGGTAGCATGGAGGAATTGGAGATACATTTCTCTTAAAGTTACCTGTTTGTATGCTGAGTGAGACAGTGTTTGTGGCCTTTGGACTCAAAATCTCCAAGTTAATGAGGAAATATTAATCTTCTTACAGAATCTTATATCTCCCTTTTAATCTAAGTAATGAATGCCCTCTAAATCATTTTCCATAAGTTCTTCTCTGACACTTGAAATTCCGTATTTTCATTATAAGCGTGACAAGGATTTTCACATATAAGAGGCAGAATCAGGCTGGATCCTGATACAGCAGGCTGCTGGTTTCTCCAGTTTGAAGAGTTTGTCAAGTAGAAAATTATAACTAGTAAAATCAAGGTATTTGTTTGAGTTGTTGGAGACGTGATATCAATGCCTTTAATTCTTACCAAGCAAAAGGAATTCCATATTATATGTTGTCAGGGGGTTGTGACGTCCCTTGGGTAGTTTACACCTGGAAAAGTAAAATAAGTTTAACCACCCTCTTACCAGTGAACATCTGGTTACAATATTGTATGGTTGTGAGGTGATAGAAATAGTGAGACCAACTCTTCTTTCAGTTATTTCATACTCACTGAGAAATTTGCCTGTTAAAAACAATAAATGAAAACATTGTAGATAAAGATAGTCAGAACCTAGTCCTCCTATACTTTGTGAGGGTTAAACCCTGGTCACCATCTTGCTGTCCCATGACCCAGGAGAGGTGAGGAGAGCAGTTATCAGTGAAGACTGAGGCAAAAAAGTTGTTAAGTACCTCAGCCTTCTCCTCATCAGTTGATACATCAGTGGGGGTATATTCTCTTTAACCTTCCTCTTCTGAGTGACACACCTGTAGAAGCCCTTCTTGTTAGTCTTCACTTCTCTTACCATGTTCAGCTCCAGCTGCACCTTGGCCTTCCTGACCCCAACCCTACACAACTGGGCAGCATCTCTATACATGTCCCAGGCTACCTCTCCTTGCTTGCACTGCCTGTGCAGTTCTCTCTTCTGTAGTTTAACCAGCAGGTCTCGACTCAGCCACATTAGTCTCTTCCCTTTCCTGCCTGATTTTCTACATATGGGGACTGATCTCTCTTGGGCTTTATGGAAAGCATCCTTAAACGTTTGCCAGCTCTGTTCAGCTCCCTTGTCCCTGAGGACCATGTCCCAGGAGGTCCTTCCAAGTAACTCCTTGAAGAGCTGGAAGTCTGCTTTCTTGAAATTTAGTGCCCTGACTATACTCCTCACCTGTCCCATATCCTTCTAGACCATGAACTCCACCAGTACATGATCACTGCAGCTCAGGCTGCCTCCGATTCTAATATCACTGATGAGTTCACTTGTACTAGTGACCATCAGGTCCAGTATTGCATCTCCTCGGGTGGGGGTCTCTATCAGCTGGACAAAGAAGTTATCCTCAATGCACTCCAGGAGTTCCCTGGATTGCCTGCAGCTTGCTATGATGTTTTGCCAGCATACCTTGGGGTGGCTGAAGTCACGGAGTAGGATGAGAGCTTGCGAATGTGAAGCCTCCTGTAGCTGGAGGAAGTTTGGTTGGTTCTTCTTGGTCTGGTAGCCTGTAGTACACACCAACCACAAGGTTCTCATTTGTTCCTCTGTCTTTAATTCTCACCCACAAGCTTTCAATCTGTTCGACAGGTCTTCACATTCTATCCCTTTTCTGAGATAGAGGGCAACTCCTCTACCCCTCCTACCTAGTCTGTCCCTTCTGAACAGACTATAGCCATTGATAGCCACACTCCAGTCATGGGATTCATCCCACCAAGTTTCAGTGATGGCAACTAGATTATAGCTTTCTAGTAGCTTGGTAGCTTCCAGCTCCTTCTGCTTGTTACCCAAGCTTCGTACATTAGTGTAAAGGCACTTCAGCTGGGCTGCTTGTTGCACCACTAGTTGGTTCTTCAGCGGCACCCGGCAGCAGGACGGTGAGTTCTGTGGTGGGGTGGACATTTTGAGGCGGTGGGAGCTTCCCTGAGCCGGGAAAATCCCAGAAAAAAACGGGCGGGGGTCCTGACAGCCCCACACGCTGGTCCCGCGCGGTGCCTGACGGGAGGGGGCGGTCCCGGCGGCTCCCGCGGGAGATTTAAGCGGTCCCCCTGGCAGCACGACGACTTGGAGTGTGGTAGTTGGAGTAGGCAGGGTGCAGATGGGACCTAGAGACTAGGCAAAAGACACCGAAGACCATGGTGGCCACCCGGCAGAAGATTAAAGCTGTTCCGTGTGCTGCAGCAGGCAGGGTGGATGCTGCCACCCAGCCAGAGCCACAGTGGGTGCAGCAGCTACCCAGACCCTGGGCTGCAGGCAGTGCACCCCTCCCACACCAGCTCGTGCCTCTGGTCCTGGCTCCACTTGTGAAAGCTGCGCTCGAGTGGGGGAACTCCTTCACATGGTGGAGGAGTTAAGGGAGGAGGTAAAGAGGCTGAGGACCATCAGGGAGTGTGAGAGGGAGATAGACCAGTGGAGCAGTGCCCTCTCACTAACTCAGCAGCCTGCTGGAGCTCGTGTGTCCAAACACCATCCACCTGCAAACTGCAAGGTTGGGGTTACAAGAGATGGGGAGTGGGAGCAATTTCCTGCCAGACAAAGGAAACCTGCTTCTCTCAACCAGAGAGCAAAACCCCAGATCCCCCTGGTGAACAAGTACCAGGTGCTGCAGGTGGAACCCAACCCTGAGGATGAGGATGATGGCTCCCACAGCCTACAATCCTTGCCTAGGCTGCACCATCCTCAGAAAAAGATAAAAACATCCTCCATTAAGAGGAAGAGGAGGGTGATTGTTGTAGGGGACTCCCCCCTAAAAGGAATGGAGGGACCCATTTGCAGACCAGACCCACTCCACAGAGAGGTCTGCTGCTACCGGGGGCATCAGTGAAGGAGGTAGCTAGAAAACTTCCTTCCCTGGTCCACGAGACAAACTACTATCCTCTGACAGTAGTCCAAACTGGTAATGATGATCTAGTAAACAGAAAGGCCAAAGCCATCAAGAAAGACTTCAAGGCCATTGGGAAAATGATGGAGGGCTCTGGGGCACAAATAGTATTCTGCTCCATCCCAAGGCTAAATAGAGAGGAGCTGGAAGTCAGGAAGAAGAATTTGATTAGTGCCTGGCTCTGAGCCTGGTGTGAGGAAAGGGGCTTTGGCTTCTTTGATCATGGGGTGGCTCAGGCACCCCCAGGCTTTGTTGCTAAGGATGGGACACGTGTGTCTCCTAGGGGGGCTAAAGCCCTTGCTAAAAACCTAGCTAAGCTCATAAATCGAGCTTTAAACTAGATGTGAAGGGGAGGGGGTTGAGCCCAGGCTAGACAGGAACAAGCCTGGACATAGGGCACTGGTGGTTCGGAGAGGGTGTGCTGGTGAGGACCACCAGTACCTCACCACACAGAAAGTGGGGGAGAACACACCTCAGGGTGCTAAGGGAGATGCAGGCACTCTGGAGCTAGCTACTCCACTTACCAGGCAATTGGGAATGAACTCTGTTCCCTCTAAGAGGGCTGAAGGATCGGCAGCTCAGCTGAAGTGCATTTACACCAATGCACACAGCATGGGGAATAAGAAGGAAGAGCTGGAAGCTGTCATAGGGCAAGGAGCCTATGATGGTGTTGCCATCACAGAAACGTGGTGGGATGACTCATATAACTGGAGTGCAGCTATGGTGGGGTACAAACTCTTCAGGCGGGATAGGAAGAGTGAGAAGGAGGCGGGGTAGTCCTGTTTGTAAGGGAGGACTTGGACACCATTGAGATGGATTGTGTGATGAGGAGATTGAGTGCCTGTGGATTAAAATCAGAGGAGCCCACCAGAAGGTATATTTTGTGATGGGAGTCTGTTACAGACCACCCAGCCAAGGAGAAGCAGCTGATGAGCTCTTCTATAAACAGCTGGAGTTAATCTCTAGATCAATGCCTCTTGTTCTTGTGGGAGACTTCAATCTTCCTGATGTCTGCTGGAAGTACAATAGAGCAGAAAGGAAGCAGTCTAGGAGGTTCCCGGAGTGCGTGGAAGACAACTTCTTTGCACAGCTGGTGAGTGAGCCGACAAGGGAAGGTGCCCTCCTGGACCTGCTGTTTGTGAACAGAGAAGGCCTTGTGGGGGATGTGGCAGTAGGTGGACGGCTAGGACAAAGTGATCATGAGATGATAGGGTTTTCTGTTCTAGGTGAAGTGAAGAGGGTAGTTAGCAGGACAGTAGCATTAAATTTCCAGAGGGCAGACTTTGAACTCTTCAGAAGGCTGGTTGGCAAAGTCTCCTGGGAGACAGTACTTAAGGGCAGGGGAGCCCATGAGGGCTGGGAGCTCTTCAAAAAGGAAATCCTAGCAGCTCAGGAGAAAGCCATCCCCATGCTCCAGAAAAAAAAGCCGGCAGGGGAAAAAAACAGCTTAGTTGAACAGAGAGATCTTGAGTGATATCAAGAAGAAGAGAAACGTTTATGGGCTTTAGAAGAGGGGACGGGCCTCTTGGGTGGACTGCAGGAGGGAAATGAGATTGTGTAGAGAAAAAATCAGAAGGGCTAAGGCTCAACTAGAAATCAGATTGGCAAAGTCTGTGAAAGATAACAAAAAATCTTTCTATAAACATATAAATAATAAGTGGAGGACTAGGGAGACCATACAGTCCCTATTGGATGCAGAAGGAACAGTGACAGGGGATGAGGTACTTAATGCCTTCTTTGCCTCAGTCTTTCATTGTAAAGAAAGTTGTTCCCTCTGTGTATAAACCTAGGAGCTAGAGGAGCAGAATGAGGCTCCCATGATCCAAGTGGAGGTCGTCAGAGCCTTGCTAGCCCGACTATACACCCACAAGTCTGTGGGGCCGGATGGGATTCATCCAAGGGTATTGAAGGAGCTGGCAGATATGCTGGCCAAACCCCTTTCCATCATCTTCCAACAGTCCTGGAAGACTGGGGAAGTTCCACTGGACTGGAGGCTGCCTGATGTTGTGCCCATCTACAAGAAGGGTCGCAGGGAGGATCCAGGGAACTACAGGCCTGTCAGTCTGACCTCAGTGCCAGGGAAAGTCATGGAACAGGTGATCTTGAGTGCTATCATGAAGCACATGCAAGAGAACCAGGTGATCAGGCCCAGTCAACATGGGTTCACAAAATGCAGGTCTTGCCAAACTAACCTGATCGCCTTCTATGACAAAGTGACTCGGCTGCTGGATGAGGGAAAGGCTGTGGATGTGGTCTTCCCGGACTTCAGTAAAGCCTTTGACACAGTTTCTCACAGCATTCTGCTTCGGGAACTGTCAGCCTCTGGCCTGGACAGGTGCACACTCTCCTGGGTGGAAAACTAGTTGGATGGCCAGGCCCAGAGAGTGGTGGTAAATGGAGTTAACTCCAGCTGGAGGCCAGTTACAAGTGGTGTTGCCCAGGGCTCAGTGCTGGGTCCAGCCCTGTTTAATGTCTTTATCAATGACCTGGATGAAGGCATTGAGGGAACCCTTAGCAAGTTTGCAGATGATACTAAGCTGGGTGGAAGTGTTGATCTGCTGGAGGGTAGGGAGGCTCTGCAAAGGGATCTGAACCGGATGGACTGCTGGGCTGAGTCCAATGGCATGAGGTTTAACAAGGCCAAATGCCGGGTCCTGCACTTGGGGCACATGTTGCTACAGACTAGGAGAAGTCTGTCTAGAAAGCTGCCTGGAGGAGAGGGACCTGGGGGTGTTGGTTGACAGCCAACTGAACATGAGCCAGCAGTGTGCCCAGGTGGCCAATAAGGCCAATGGCATCTTGGCTTGGATCAGAAACAGCGTGACCAGCAGGTCCAGGGAGGTTATTCTCCCTCTGTACTTGGTACTGGTGAGACTGTTCCTTGAATAGTGTGTTCAGTTCTGGGCCCCTCACCACTAGAAGGATGTTGAGGCTCTGGAGCGAGTCCAGAGAAGAGCAACAAAACTGGTGAAGGGGCTGGAGAACAGGCCTTATGAGGAACGGCTGAGAGAGCTGGGGTTGTTTAGCCTAGAGAAAGGGAGGCTGAGGGGAGGCCTCATTGCTCTCTATAACTACCTGAAAGGAGATTGTAGAAGGGAGGGTGGTGGCCTCTTCTCCCAAGTGACAGGGGACAGGACAAGAGGGAATGGCCTCAAGCTCCGCCAGGGGAGGTTTAGGCTGGACATTAGGAAAAAGTTTTTCACAGAAAGGGTCATTGGGCACTGGAACAGGCTGCCCAGGGAGGTGGTTGAGTCACCTTCCCTGGAGGTGTTTAAGGCATGGGTGGACGAGGTGCTGAGGGGCATGGTTTAGTGTTTGATAGGAATGGTTGGACTCGATGATCCAGTGGGTCTCTTCCAACCTGGTTATTCTATGATTCTATGATCACCTTCCTAGTGGACCCTTTATTACCTATAAGGTGTTTTAGAGAAGTATCCTCCCTAACACCTGACCCCTGACACCTCCAAGTGCTTTTTACAGACTAGCTTGATGTTATCCTCCTCCCCCTTCACATCTAGTTTAAAGCCCTATCTACAAGCCCTGCAAGCTCCTGGGCAGAGACCCTCCTACCCTCCTGAAAAAAAGTGGCTCCCATCCAATACCTGTAATCCTGGTGCCATGTAGGACATCCTATTATCAAAAATCCAAAGTTATTGTGGTGACTCCAGCCACGGAGCCATGTATTAATTGACTGGATCCATCTGAGCTGTTCTATGTCACCACCCATAACTGGAAGGAGGGAAGGAAAAATCACCTGGGCCCCAGATTCCCTCAGTATCTGTCCCAAGGCCCTAAAATCTCTTTCAATCCCCTTTGGGCTTTGTACTGCTGCTTCTTTCCCTCCCACATGGAGCAACAGTAACAGGAAATAGTCGGTAGATCTCATCTGGTTGGGAAGTTTTCTGGCCACATCCCTTACCTGGGCTCCTAGGAGGCAGCAGACTTCCCTGTAAGTGGGGTCTGCTCAACATATTGGACCCTCTGTTCCCTTCAATACCGAGTCTCCTACAGCTATGACTCTCCTATAATTCCCTGTGGCAGTTGTGGCAATATAGCATGTACACCATTTTGGTCTCTGACCCTGTTCTGATGTGGGTACATCTCCCTCCTTGTTTTCCTCCAGTCCATCCTCCACATTGAAACCCTCAAATCTGTTGTGGAGTGACACTTGAGGTGGTGTGGGCAAGGAGGGGGTTGGTTTTCTGCCCTGTCAGTGCACACACTTCCACTCACTACCTTCTTTTGAGCCTTTGCCTACAACATTACAGGGCGAAGATAACAAATCCCTTTGATCCTGGGGTCTTAACTGTGGCTGAGTCTTCTCTTGTGCCCTGGAGCTCCAGGTGTGGTTCCACCAGCCTATCTCTAGCTCCTCACCCTCTCTGCTTCCTCTTTCAGGTCTGACAGCAGGGTGAAGAGGTAGTCTACCTGGTTTCACCTTATGCAGCCATTGCCCCAGCTGCTTTCTGTTTCCAACGCAAACTGGTGACACTCCATGCAGCCCGAGACCTGGACGGCTGTGTGCTTTCTCAGGAACTCAGTCTGGACTGACACATCCCTTCTGGCAGGTGCAGATGATGCAGCCACTCGCTGGGTGGACACCATGGCTGGGTTCCCTTTCATTGACCAAGCTTACCTCTTGAGCATGGACACTGTGCCCTCCCTGCGCACCCTGCCTTTGCGAACTGTTCTTGCAAACTCTTCAAGCCCACCCCTCTGGTAAGCCCACCCCTGTTCGCAGCACCCCTGTTTGCGGTGCTCCCTGAAGACCATTTAAATCTCCCACAGTCACTTCAGGGACTGCCCACTGCCACGTACAAGCCTGGGCTTCTGGGAGTCTGAACCACCCACTGGGTTCCCTCCAGGGTAACTGGGCTTCGCCCGCTCTGGCAATATCATGGAATAGATCCTCCTAGAAGCTATTCTAAAGCACACAGAGGACAGGGAGGTAATTTGAAACAGCTAGCATGGCCTCACCAAGGGTAAGTCCTGCCTGACCAACCCAGTGGCTTTCTGTGATGGACCAACTATATCAGTGGACATGGGAAAATCAATGGATACAATCTATCTGGACTTCTGCAAAGCCTTTGACAGTGTTTTCCCTCAACCCCTTCCTGCCCTCACCCCACCTACAATCTTCTCTTTAAATTGGAGATATGGATTTTGTGGGTGGACTGTTTGGAGGATAAGGAATTGGTTGGTTGGTCGCATTCAGAGAGTAGTGTTCAAGACCTCAATGTGCAGATGGAGATCAATGAGACACCACCTGGAGTATTGTGTCCAGTTCTGGAATCCCTAAACAAAGAAGACTATGGTACTGTTGGAACAGGTCCAGAGGAGGGTGACAAAGATGATCAGAGAGCTGGAACACTTGTGCTATGAGCACAGGCTGAGAGAGTTGGGGTTGTTAGCATGGAGAACAGAAGGCTGCAGGAAGACCTTATAGCAGCCTTCCAGTACCGAAAGTGGGCCTACAAGAAAGCTGGGGAGGGGCTGTTTACAAGGGTATGTAGTGATAGGTCAAGGGGGAATGGCTTTAAATTGGAAGGGTGAGGATTTAGATTAGATAGTAGGAAATTAGGATAGTAGATAGTATCTACTATAGTAGATAGTAGGAAATTATTCACCAGGAGGGTGGTGAGACATGTGACTAGTTTACCCAGGGAAGTTGTGGATGCCCCATCCCTGGAAGTGTTCAAGGCCGGGTTGAATGGGGCTTGAACAGCCTGGTCTAGTGTGAGGTGGCCCTGCCCATGGCGGGGGGGTGGAATTATATGATCTTTAGGGTCCCTTAACCATTCTGTGATTCTATGAATCTGTGTTAGACAGCCATAGAGTGGCAAATACAAGGCATACACATAGCAAGAAACTTCTTTCCTTATTGTCTTCTTAAGCTGCAGAAGAATCTTAAATAGAAATGTGTCAAAACTTCAATGAAGCTAATGAAATAGGGGCTCTATAGGTTTGGGAAATTCTTGCACATTGAACAGTACCACAGTGTGCAAATACTTTCCACCCATCAGTCTAAAGAGGAGTTTTCCAGTGTTTCTTTGAGACAAACTGAGTAATCTCCAAACACAAATTGTTCCCTTATGGTTCTCTAGCAGTACTGTAGAAATTACACTGAATGGTGTAGATATCAAAAGTAAAAGCAAACTCTTATCTATGCAGAGTCAGGTTTTACTACTTAAGTAGCACAATGGTTTAGTACAAAGAATAATGTTAGGTGGCAAATAGAAAGTCAGGCTGAGAGCTCTTTTTACAGCTGCTAAGGAAAGGATTCCAGCCTTGGACTCATTAACCATATTTATTAATTACAGCACAACTGCATGACAGGAAAACTAGGACTGTAAAGTAAAGCAAAGAGAAGTTAAGAAGTACCAGAATTACAGTGGCATGATCAGTCCTAATCATCCCTTGTGTATGAGCCTTAATTACATGATCACATGTTATCTTTTTTCCCCCAAATCCCAGCTTCATTCAGTGCTCCTGGCTTATCTGCCAAGCCTCTAATGACTATCTTCAAACTGAGATTTTATTTTATTTTATTTTGGTTTAAACATGTCCTGCTTTCACTGTATATGGAAGCATGCTTTCCTCTTGTATTTGAAAATGTGAGACTGGCACAAAGCACGTCCCTCTCTATCTACAAACTTTCTTAGCCCAATTTTAAAGATGGAGTTCCTGTACTTTTTTCCAACAGTTAATAGTTTGTACTTAATCTGAGTGAAGATATATATTTCTCAAGTGATAAATCTTCCAGAAGCAAATGTGATTTAAAAAAAAAAAACCCAACCATTTAATATTGAACTGGCAGCATTCTCGAGTCTATACTGTCATCCTGTGTGAGCACAGAGAAAGGCAAACTATCTTACAGAATTTTCTTCAATATGATAATCCAAATTCTTTTTTATACCTTACATAAGTATATTCATCACGTACACCTTGAAGTATGTTCCATCAGGGATGGCCATATGACTCTTCTTTGCAATCAGTCTTTTCTGAAAATAAGAAGAGTCCCTGTTTATAATTCACTCTTCACAAGTATTTCACATTTGACCCTCCTAGATACTATCCATATATTGAGTATTTTCCTATGTTGTAAAATGTATTTTCAATGTAGTCTAACAAATTACAGCTTTCAAGGATTTAAGTAAAACACATTACACAAGACTTTATATGTGTGCTTTCTGAAAGACACTGGTAGAACTATATAATGACAGCAAAAAAACCCAGAAGGATGATAATACAATGAGCAGGACTTTTTTTAACTTCCATCTCTGATAGCAAGAGAAAGCTAGAGATTACCACAGGAGAAATTCCTGTTCTTGTCTCTTTTGCAATTAGCCACATTTTGAATTGACCATAAGGTCTGAGCTCAGAACTTACTTGTGCCAATATTAGGCAAGTTAATTCATGATCAAACTTCACTACTAAGACAGAGCAACCCCTTTCTTCTGTACATACCACCTCACACAGCTTTTTAGGACTTTCTTCCTCATGCTCTCAGGTGGATATTAATTGTTACTGCATCTGCAAGGCAAAAAATGTGCCATAACATTGTACAGAACAAATAACTTTTAAGAGCACCTGCACTGTTTTGTAGCAGCTTTTTTCTATTAAATGAATGGGTTAGCATAAATACCCTAAACTGAAGGGTAATTCTAATGCAATAAGTAAAATCTTGCAAGTTATCCGAGGTAGATTTTTCATGTTAAAGCAATGTTTCATTTAATATCTTGCTTTGAAAGATGTTTTCTCAGGTTAAGGAGCTTCTACATTTTTAATTTTGGTAGTTTGTGAGAAAAAGTCTTCAATGCTCTGGAGCAGAAATTACACCATAAGAATATACGTGGCTGAACTCTCTTAAAAATGGAATATAGCATCCTGGTGTGTGGATACTATTAGTTGAAACAGGCTGTCTTGCAAGGACACTGAGTCTAGAACATTTTTCCATGCTCAACTACCCACAGATCTCTCAGGATGCATGAAGTCCAGGTTTCCTCACACAAACTTTTGTCAGTAATTTTTGTCAAAATTTTGACATTTCTCTACTTTTCATCTTGCAACATTCTGCCTAACCAGTCCCAAAGAGAATGTACCTTTCTAGCACAAGTCAGAAGATGGAAGAATAGAAGATGAAAATAGCCACTAGAGGAAGGGGAAAAATAAATAATAATTGAATGAAAAATCCGAACTGCTACATTCACCTAAATATTTAGCTAAATATATGGATCCATATAGAAAATTATCTTTGGTATTAATATCATCATCAACGGAGTACAAAAATTTCTTTGGTAATAATCCTAAATTAGACATTAGTGGTAAATGAATACTTCCTTTCAGTGATGTGGGATTCTATCTAATATTAATTTTTTTTGAGAGTAATCATTTTTTTTTTTTTATTTCAAACCTTGTACTGAATAATTCTTATCATTATTTCCTAGCTTCATTATTTGTTGACAAGGTTTACAGTTAATTTCTCTTACCTCTAGTAAGAAATCTGAAAGTTGTATGGTACTGGCTTTGTATGTGTGCTGAATAACTATGGTTTTCAGATTTGGTTACTTTCTTCAAATACTCTGCATTAAGAACATGCATATTGCTCTCAATCATAGCATACATACAGTTCATTGCCTCTGTGAACAACTTTGGCCATAAGATCCTTGCCTGGGTTATTAGTGGAGTGCAATGATAAAGTGGTGCTAATTCAGCCAAATAACTTCAGGTTGCTCACATCAACATTGCACCATTGTAGTTAATAGAGTTACGTTAGTATATATCATTGCACTACGTGCAAAAGCGTGAGGTATTCACAGGAATCTAATTAAAATTATGAGAGTTACTATCTAGCAATACCATTTATTTTGTCATCAACCCCATCACTGTGCTCAGTACCAGCATTTGTAATCAACTTTCCAGTGATGTGGATTTTTATTTTGCATATGTATGCATATTATACAAAGGTTTTCCCTCTTTCAAAAACTGCTTGCGGGCTGAAGTTCTCTTGCAGATGTCAAAGGTAAGCACAAAACCCAAATGGGTCAATATCTGATGTTCCAGATGAAACAACTCTGCTGTAGGATCAGTGATATCAGTGCATTGATTTTGAAGCTTGCAGTCCCCACAAAAATGGACAACAACAGCTGGTGTCACAGAATATTAGATTTCTGCACCTGAATCTTTTGATGGCTTTTTGCACACATTTCCAAATAATTAGCTAAAACTTCTGCTGCTCATAATGAAGAAGACTGGGACTGTGAAGTGCTCCTTACAAAGTTAAAACTTGTGATTAATGAGCTGCCTCAAAGTTATCTTTGTACTGCATGAAAAGTCCATGGTTCTCCATGTACTGTGTTGCTGGGATACTGTCAGACATGGTCAGAAGTGGAGTAATTTGTGAGAGGGTGTCATCCTTAAGCATGGCTGTACTCCACTTGCAGAAGATGCAGAACTATATTGCTGCAAAGCCATGCACAATTTGCTGTAAACAAAGCACTTTAGTTCAGAGTGTCTATGGACATTTCACGCTGTAACAGAAGGATACATCATGGACTATTCCACATCTTCAGTTTATGTGATCAACAAGCTCCATGTGTTCATCAATGACATGCCAATTTAGTGGAAATGGAGAGGGATTCCTAAAAGTTTGGAGGTTTTGCCTTTCTAATTTGATGGTCAAAACACTCATTAATTCTACCCAGTAGCTAAAGAAACAAAAACTGCTTTTAAGCACACATTATGTTTTGCATTATGCATCATTTTATGCCTTTACATGACTATCATTTGGAGGAGGACAAAATTATTCCAGAGTGTGTATGTTTCCTGAGAAAGGGCATCCCAGTGAAGCCTTTCAGATTTGTGCTGAATCAATGAAGTAATTTAACTGTCATGAGTCTGTGACCAGTGATACACAAATCAAAAGATGGGGCCCCACAATGTTCATGCTCGTACTCTGTCAACATGATCATTGCTGCTTTCCCTTTACTTATTGTCATCATTGCAGGGTTATGTGATGGTTTGCCTATTAAAAACCCAGAAAGTGTTTTGCCTAAAAATAGTCCTCTCCAGATGACAACACACCAAATCATCAGTTTTCTGACTGAGAAAATACAGGCATTCATAGGTCAAGGTTTGTTGATTTTAGCCACTCACTGGTAATTCTGCTAGTTTGCAATTGGTTGTCAGCACAGAAAGGTCTGAGGTGCAAAGGGCTGTGCAGCACTGTTCAAGCTGTGTCTTGATGAGATGAATTCTAATGAATCCCTCCTCTACATGCTAAAGCTTAATCCCTATTCAGAAAGGATTAGCATTCAAATTTATCACAGAATCAAGAGTGATTAGTGGTCTATCACATACAGTGTGTCATGGAATATTCACTGGAAATCTTGGGACATTTCTTGTTTCTTTCTCAATTTCTATTACATTCCTACAGTTAGTAGAGTGGTCTAACTGACTGTTGTCATTTGTAATTTGGAATTAGTAATTCAAATGTTGTGAAGAGCTGGTAGAGAGAATTTCAGTTCCAGCTGAACCATATGACACTTCGCAGCTGTATGCAAATGACAAGAAAAGTTCTTCACTTCCTGGGGGAAGGTTAGTATGAACTCTGGTTGGGTGCATTGGCTCAGTAGTTATAGTTTCGATCTTGCCTGCCTAAAGAAGTTCTTAATGGGACATTTGATCATGAACATGCACTGCAGTGGAAGGATTGTTATAGAGTGCTTAACTGAAGAAGATCTGCAGATATAGGACATGGATAGTCAATAAAGCGGTCTTTTAAATTCATCCCTTAATAAAATGGAGCAAGGCTTCTTCCAAAAGTTTGATAAGTTTGAATTGTCTGAAGTATTACATGGACCTGATTTGGAGAAAGCAGGAAAAGTTCAGCAAGTTGAGGGAGGAAATTCTGTCCCTCTACTTGGCTCTTATGAGACCTCACCTGAGGTATTTCATTCAGTTCTGAAGTCCTCAGCACAGGAAGGACATAGATTTGTTACAGATAGTCCAGAGG
Organism: Phaenicophaeus curvirostris; assembly: GCF_032191515.1. NCBI lineage: Eukaryota > Metazoa > Chordata > Aves > Cuculiformes > Cuculidae > Phaenicophaeus > Phaenicophaeus curvirostris. The sequence continues at coordinate 38,724,110 of NC_091431.1, forward strand.
AGGGACACAAAGACATTGAGAAAGAACTACAAACAACTTTGAAGACATTCTGGTGAAAGAAAAAAGAAAAAAGGAATTTTAGTTGGAAATCCTTTGTTTCAAAAGTATGAATAAGCCTCAGGAAAGAAAACAAAGAACTAAATCTCTTACAGTGACTGTTCTTACAGTGGACAAAGATACAGTTCATCTATCCACTGAGGGCAGACAGCTGGAAAAGACCATGTGGCCCACTACTGCTAGTTGCCACTGTCTCTGTGAATCCTAGCAGGAACAAATACTTTGATTCATGTTAGCACATGCATCATGGACAAGACTGTGTTTTGAGGGAAAGGACTAGAAATCATAACAAGTGGGAAGGACGAGAACAAGCATATGCCTATAGCAAGAGGTGAGTAGAGAGCTCCTGGCAATTAGTGAGGCAGTGTATGGTGAACAAGAGATGAAAGAGAACTCTGACCTATTCTTGAAAACTGCTTTTTGAGCACAGGCTAGGTACCTGACTGAAACTACCACTCCTGACTAGACAGATCACTTAGAAGCTTCATCCCTCTCGCTGTACACTCAGAACTGGCAAAATACCTTTTTAATGCATGTTCCACAACTCTTCTGTAAAAAAACCCCAAAAATAACAAACAAAAAAACCCCAGCAAAAATAATGTGCTGTCCTGTGTGCCCTCAAATCATTCTTGTTCAGTCAGAGTGTCTTAGAAAATTTCCTCTCTCCTGCTGCAGTGGTTTTATTCTCATTTCTAGTGCTTCTGAGCACATAAGCTTACAAGAAACAGCAAAGTCAAAATCTACAATCATATTTACCACCCAAACAGAAAATTTATCATGACACTGTCTTCTGTTCTCTTATGTTCACATGGTTTAAGCAGTAATCTTGTTCACTGCATAAGGGATACTGATTGCCTTACAGGTGCCTCACACTATACTGAGTTACCTAAATCTTGGTTACATTACAGACCATTAGTGCCACAGCTGGCGATGCTTGTGATGTTATAGATCATACTGTCTCTATCTCCTGACCAAGTATTAATAGAGTTTCCTCAGTAAACCACAAGTGATTAATGACATGAGAAGATAAAATACTCCGCCTGCTGCAGCAGCCGTGTACACTGAATTAATGAGTACGGGAAAAAGGAAAAAGGGGTCTCAAGGCTTCAGTGTATTAAATAAGCCAGACAGGCTGCATATTTGCCTCAACTCTTAATGATGTTGTTTGCTCCTGAATTAGGCGACTGGCAGATAGTCAATCCTGAGAAAATTATGCATTACTATGATAATTACTATATACCATAAAAAATACCTATCTTCAAGACTGTAATCTTAGGAAAAATGCCTTATACGTATTACTCCATTCTTAAGTGTTTAAGAACCGTAAATTGCCTATTAAAATACACAGTAGAATAAATGCATTGATGAGAGTTGTAGTAGGATATAGAGAATGTGCACTGGATATAACCGGTACAAGTCTTTCCACTGTTTTCTTTGTAATATGAAGAAGGAAGAAATCTTTATTATAATAAGGAGTTCACTTTAATGACCAGAAACTTGGGTTCAAACTGTGTGATTCCAGTGAAACGGAGCAAAAGCTTCTCAGTCTTTTTTACAAACATATCAGTAATCTTCATTTGAAAGATATTATATGCACAATAGTAATTTATTGACTTAAAATTAGGTCACTTAATTTTCCCTTTTGTGTTCAAATTTATGTAAATCTTGGCAATCCAAATCTAAACAGAATCCACATGTATTTTACCAGATAAGCAAGCAACCCTGTGCCCTCTTCAAATAGGTAAGCCTTTCAGCATACTCTGCAAAGTAATCAACTAAAACTTTTGACCAAGGAGAAATCCAGTAATTTCCAGACTGAAAATGTAGTCACTACTCCTTTTGCTTGTAAAAGGAACATGTCTCAGCAGCCAGGTGGTGGAAATGTAGGGATTTTACATTTTAAAATCTCTTATTCCAAAACTAGTTTATCAACTTCAACTTTTTTTTTTAAGAGTCGCAAAGTTTTGAAGACATCATTTGCAGCTGATTTTTTAAATCAACACTTGCAGTTTTCAGTGAAGAGTCAGGAACTGACATCTGCAAGCGAGAGTTCTCACACTCAGCTACTGACTGCCAGCAGTCTTTCCACTTTCATTTCCATGGAAACTGAGCAAGGAAAGTTTAAGGAAAGTTTGTATTTTTTTTTCAGTCTTATTATATTCATCCAACCACTCAGCTTGCAAGGATGGGAATTAGCCCACAGCATCCAGGGGAGTTCAACTGTGACCAGTGCTTTTAGCAAATGTCTAAAGCTGCCACAAGATCTGAAGTTCATTGACTGGAGCTCCCTATTGTGACATTTTTAGCCTTTTTGGTTTTGTGCTGATAAGCCTCAAAATTTTTGGCGTTCCAGCAGCAGTTTTATATATATATTAAAGGTGTATATTAAACAGAGTGCTAATAGAAAGATATATATTACTTGGGTAGAATTTTATATGCAATTTCTTGTCTCCAGCCACTGCATAGCTCATTGCAAGCCTATGTGTATTAGAGGTAGTAGTTATTCAATTCAGAGCTTTGTCATCAGAAAGAGAGCCTACACAAACGGCGATTCTGAATCTGTTCTTGTTCACTCACTTGTTCACACTTGAGCGCCATGGAAGACATGGGTTCTGTTTCTGAATTAATTTCTTTCTTATTTAGCTCATACAGTCATACATCTTTACTGACCTAAATTAACTCATCATGGATTTACCTGAAAGTTAGACCCAGTTTAATTTCATTGAACAAATGTGAATGGCAACAAGTACTTTGGAAGCTATTGTAACACAGCATTTAGTAGTTGTCTCAATGACAATACCAAAACTGCTAAAGCATAATGTTACTGTAAGGTCTAGGAACCTATTACAATCAAATGAATCTCTCTGAATCTATTTAGTCCTGTACAACAGTGAACACTGTCTGCAAATAAAAAAAAAAAAAAAACCTCCTAAAAAAAATCAGTGTTATGCACTCTAAAGATCTCCATAACAGTGCTGGATGTCATTAGTCTGCTGTATTCAGCAGCTTAAGATATTCAAGAATTCCAGAACTGGATGGATTAATCAGCTGGCAGTGAGTATGTTAAGATGAACAATGAAAAAAGAAACCAAGAACCTGTGAACAAGTTCTAATGGTTGCTAATAAAAAGTTCAGCATCTATTTGATCATATTGCTGAATAATTAAAAAAAAAAAGAAAATTTATTCAGGAAAAAATGTCAAATTATGTATTATGAATAATTCATAATGAATAATTCATCCATCTCTGCACTATATAGAAGTGTTCTTGTATTCTGCACATACATTTATACTGTCACTTTAACGCCCCAGTTCAAGTGGCTGCAGGCAGTGTTCAGCAGCTAAATAAATCCAGGACCAGAGCAATGTACCCATGCAAACCAGAAGGCCTAATAAAAAATATTTGCTTGTGACAGCCCAATTGGCACTCTCACCATGATTGTCCAGCCTGATCACAGGGGCACAAGAGCTGCTGAATGTTTTCCCTTTTCAATGGTGGTTGTGGAGTCTCCAGGGAGGCCTTCAGCCACAACTAGTCACAAGATTTCTCATACTACATCCTTTGTTCATGTGCAGAAACATTCATAAGACAACCTTCTCCTCCCTAGCTTTGACCAGCAGGGCTTTTATGCTGTGTGACCCCTTCACCCCCCCCAGCCCTCCCCCCACCAAAAGCCATCTCTATCCCTGTATCACAATTAATTAAAATGGCCTTTGTTATACTCCCCATATCGTGCATCTCTTTGAGCTGCCTTAGAACACTCACAGACCAGAAGCCCACCTGCCATAAAGCAACACGTTGGATTCAGTTTTTTCAAAGATGGGTTTTCCACTCATTTCTGAAGCCTGGTATGTCCTTATCAACCTTTTTTTGGTACGGTAGACTATGGACCTCATCCATTACCTATAAATACTTGGAAAAGCAAACAATTTTCTAGAGTTGCTTTGCAGTTGCTGTTACAGCTTTCACTGACTCAGTTCTAGGGGAGCTGCAACTTGATTGAATTTGATTCAAATGTTGTCCTTAGAAAATATACATAATATTAAAGTCCAATGAAACATTTTGATTTTGGCCCATTTGTGTCATTATTGTTACTAATCTACACACAGAGCTCCCTACACGCAATAGTGCAGAATATCACAAGCTTTTTTTTTTTACCAGGAAATATTTAAGTTAGAGCATGTAGTTCATGCAGGGAATCTTTTCTAGATGCACAACAGCAGATAAGAGAATCCCATAGATATTTCCTTTCTACACTTATATTGATGTTTTAAAGACTATTGAATGGTCTGGGTAATTATATTTTACCAAGTAGGAAGTTTGGCCATTGTCACTTCCCTTTTTTAAAAAAGTAACATGCACTGGTGTTGTTCTCTGACAGATTTCCCTTTTATGTAATTTTATAAGATTATTGTGATAGCATTCAAAAGGCTGTGCCTGAAAAGTTCTATAACATATGGCATATATTTAACTTTGCTTGTGAATTAAAAATAACAGCCTGCCATCTGCCTTTGTGAGCAGATTTTATCAAAGTCTAAATGAAAAGCTCAAAGATGTGAATGTTGTCAATTAAAATATGAAACAGGTTCTTGACAGGGTAAAAGTGCTCAGACTTACCTCATTTGAACCTGAGTCACTAACAGCTTAGCTGCTGCATTTGAGTAGTCACTTTATAAAGGAGTAAAACATCACATTGAGCATCAAGAACAAATCTCGTTTTGAGAAAATATAAGCTTTACAAGCCAGCATATTGCCTTTTGGTTTATCAGATATGAACTGTTTGGAAAGGTGTGATATTAGTAATTTTCACTTATACAAGTTACTTAAATGAGCATTTCTATAAAATTGTATGAAATCTTTTCAGTGACTCTAAGCTGATGCATTAATAGATTTATCTGTACTAAAGCAATAAAATATCAGCAATATCTTCCTTGAGGCTTCTCTACCTATTCAAGTTAGAGCTACTAATAACTGATTGTTGGTTCATTTATAGCTTCAAGAGGGTTTTTGCACGTACATTTTTTTTTACTTTTTAAATTAGGTAAATCTCTGAAAATCCATTTTAAAACAGAAAGTCAAAACATTTCGTTTTGAAAATGTCAAAATGAAACACTGAGACTCCTAGAAATCTTCCTCTCCTTCAATCTCACTTAGCTTTTTGGCTAAATTACTCACTAACTTGTAATAATGCTAGCTAGCCTGACTGGTACTCTCTGCCTATAGCAGTCTATATCCTTATGACCTTTGAACTTGATTATCGCAACTTTTTATCAAAATTACTTTCAACAGGTGTACCAGGACCTTTCAAGAGAGAGTTGTTCTAGTGTTTTGTCACTGTCACCTCCTAGGACCTGTTGAATCTAGAATATAACTCAAAATACATACTAGAACAGTGCATAGCAATAGGACAAAAATCTCAGAACGTCCATCAGCTGAACTCTGGATATGCTTTCTATTAGCTGTAAATCTTTTTTCAAGTTTACACTTCCCACTGTAATTCTTTACACACTTTTTAAACTGATCAAAATTTTTGAAAAACTGAAAAGTAAGAGAGGGAGGAAGCACCACCTTTTTTTCTTATGTTTAACATGGAACAGGACTTCAAATGTCATTGAGATGCTATACAGTATCTAAAAGAGTTTGTAACATCCCACAAGGTGTGTAATTGAGAATACAGTAGCAAATCAGTATTTCAGTCAATTGATCCATCCTTTGCTTATATGTGATACCATATAAAACAGACACTCCTAATTCAAGTGAAACAAACAACAACTGCATATGTAGATAGTGTGGAACTGAACCTTACCATCTTTATTTGCCCGGAACTGCTGAATGCTCTGAAAAAGAAGGGTTCAAGAACAAGATCTGGAATCTGTGTTTTCCACAAAGATATGATAATTTAAATTTAGTGCTTTGTTTGCTCTCGGCATTTTTAGTAAAACTTCAGTGCCTTCAAAGATTGTAATTAAACAAGACTAATAAAAGAACTGTAAGTAAGAGTTCAGTTACAATTTTTTACACAGAAGAGCTTGAGTTACCCTTTTGAGAAGGAACATGACATAGGGAAGTATTGATCTGCAATCAACATATAACTTAGTGAACTGTACAATAAGCAGGTCAAAACAGATTTGATTTAGATTTAAGTAGGGAATTATTGGAGGAAAAAATATGCTTTATTTAGCTAAGGGAAAAGGCAAGTTTTACAAACTCATCCTCTGGTATACATAGAGCAAAGAGCATGGCATCAGAAAATGTCCAGTAACAAAACTCTTTGAATCAGTTATCATAAGACAGGAAACAATTTCTTCAAAAATGAAAAAATAACTCAAAATTAACCCTCAAAGTAGAGGAAAAAGAATGGAGATATGAATAAATAAGAAGATAACATTTCAGGCACTCCAGAAAACTCATGTAGTTGTGAGAGCTGTGATTGCTCCCTTACATATTATTCTGGAATACATTTTGATAAATCCATTGGATCTAATGTATTAAATTTTCTCAACCCATCAAGTTCAGCATATCGGTGTCCTCTCATATACATTTATTTTGTCTGACTGCAAACATTTAACAGCCCTTCTGTAGCACAGCCTGTACTTTTGTAGATTTACAATTCTTCTGCCTAGAGTTGCTCACTCATTTATCATCTTGTTCCGTTCCACCAGCTAAATAAATAAACAAACCAGCAGGAAAATACAGCTGTGTAAATTTTTGTCATGGATCTAGTGAAGCTCTTGTACTATCTTCTCTGCAAGAAATAAAAATTTGTAGCAAAGAGGGGTTTGGTGGCTGGTGTGCAGGATTGGGAGAGAGCAAATGGGCTTGCTTCTTCAGTTGTCATGGATGTCCCATGTGATCACAAGCCTAGTGTCTGCATGCTAATACTCAGACTTAGCATTGATTCAGATGTAAGCAGAAGCAGACTCCCAATCTTGCTCTGTTTTAGATGTCATTTGGGAAAAAGGCATACTGTTTGATTCTGTAGAATCAGCTGTGACCCTCACAACTGTCCTCAGAGGTCTCTGGGAAGAACAAAACCATTTGTAATGACAAACAGGAAGTTGATACTGTAAGTTTATATGAAAGATGCACTAATGCATGTATAATTTATAATGCATTCTACATAGGCCTAAGTAGAAAACAAATTTTCTGGAAAAAATGGCACTACATGTACCTCCTACTATTCTTTCCTAATGATCTCTTTCACATTTGCCTCCAAGTACCTTGTCTGTTGTGTTTCTCCTTTTTCTTATTTGACTATATGAAAATACATGCTAAACTATAAGAAGCAGTTGTAATATATATATGCCAAGTATTTCTGCCAGGAAAAATAAGCAGCTGAAAACCAGGAGGGATTTTACTTGGAATTTTTCTCCTTCCTCTCCATAATTCTTACTGCTTGCTAGGGAACCAGAAGCATACTTTTTATGAGACTCATTGCAAGAGTTTGGTATCTCCTTTGGTCGCCCTCTTGCAACTGAACAAACACTGTTGGACTCATTATCATTTCCAGTTATACTTAAAGGTCAGACCATATCAGCTGGAAAAATCCTTCGCTCACTGTAGTTCATGAACAGAGTTGGGATGCCAAATAGCCTGAAATAATACTATGGAGCTGTTTAAGCAGTGGCTTCAGTTGTGTGCAGTAATAGGTCCTTACCAACAGGGGCTGAGAGTGGTCTGTTTTCTTAGTTGCCCCCAAAAAGAAAGATAAATATTGCAGTATTAATGTATGATTTAGATGGGAGGTGTCATTTTTTTGGCTTGTGGTTTTTTTCATGAAACTTTTTTCAGAATGTTGCTACTTTTCTGGAAGTCCTCCACTATAGTTCTGCAAAGGAACCCTTTACAGGCATGTTTTTGAATCCCATGGAAATATAAATATTCGTGTTATTACTTGCCAGTTATTTATTTATTTGGATTTAGATAAACAAGAAAATTTTCTACACAAAGGGAATCGTAACTTACAATGCATCTGTAGACAAAAGAACAAAAAGTACCAACTTTTAAAACATCAAAATATCAAAAAGAACCCAGATAACCCAACTCTGGCAATGAGAAACAAAAGGTTTCATTTTCACCCCTAGTGTTTTGTGGGAACATATCTGTTAAAAAAAATGAAACAAAACCACAAGGAATGATCAGATTCAGTTAATCTTGGATCATCAGGAAGAGCACGTTTCAGTCCTCAAAAGGTCTCAGACTCTCTGCTAATAGCTCCTTCCCTTTTTCATGTCAAGTATGTTGACTAAAGTATGCCATGGAGAAATAGGCTCTCAGGTGGTCTTTATTGAACTTTCCAGCCTAGCATCTTTGATGCAAACAACAAATGGTTAAACTAGAAAATACTTTCCAGGTTTATACTGAATTAAATCATGTGGTTTATTAACAGAAAAAAGTTGCGGAAAAAGCATTCCTCATAATTCTAAATGCTCGTGAACACATGGAAGACAATGAACTCGAAGAACAAATAAGACAGTGCTTGTACTTTACTAATCTGATTGCTTTCTATGACAAAGTGAGCCGCCTACTGGATGAGAGAAATGCTGTAGATGCAGTCTTCTTGGACTTCAGTAAATCCTTTGACACAGTTTCTCACAGCATTCTGCTTCGGGAACTGTCAGCCTCTGGCCTGGACAGGCACACACTCTCCTGGGTGGAAAACTAGTTGGATGGCCGGGCCCAGAGAGTGGTGGGAAATGGAGTTAACTCCAGCTGGAGGCCAGTTACAAGTGGGGTTCCCTAGGGCTCAGTGCTGGGTCCAGCACTGTTCAGTGTCTTTATCAATGACCTGGATGAAGGCATTGAGGGCACTCTTAGCAAGTTTGCAGATGACACTAAACTGGGTGGAAGCATGGATCTGCTGGAGGGTAGGGAGGCTCTGCAAAGGAATCTGAACAGGCTGGACCACTGGGCTGAGTCCAATGGGATGAGGTTTAACAAGGCCAAATGCCGGGTCCTGCACTTGGGGCACAACAACCCTGTGCAGTGCTACAGACTAGGAGAAGTCTGTCTAGAAAGCTGCCTGGAGGAGAGGGACCTGGGCGTGTTGGTTGACAGCTGACTGAACATGAGCCAGCAGTGTGCCCAGGTGGCCAAGAAGGCCAATGGCATCTTGGCTTGTATCAGAAATGGCATGGCCAGCAGGTCCAGGGAGGTTATTCTTCCTCTGTACTCAGCACTGGTGAGACCGCTCCTCGAATACTGTGTTCATTTCTGGGCCCCTCACCACAAGAAGGATGTTGAGACTCTGGAGCTAGTCCAGAAAACAGCAATGAAGCTGGTGAAGGGGCTGGAGAACAGGCCTTACGAGGAACGGCTGAGAGAGCTGGGGTTGTTTAGCCTGGAGAAGAGGAGGCTGAGGGGAGACCTTATTGCTCTCTACAACTACCTGAAAGGGGGTTGTAGAGAGGAGGGTGCTGGCCTCTTCTCCCAAGTGACAGGACAAGAGGGAATGGCCTCAAGCTCCACCAGGGGAGATTTAGGCTGGACATCAGAAAAAAAATTTTCACGGAAAGGGTCATTGGGCACTGGAACAGGCTGCCCAGGGAGGCTTTTGAGTCACAATCCCTGGAGGTCTTTAAAAGACGGATAGACAAGGTGCTGAGGGGCATGGTTTAGTGATTGATAGGAATGGTTGGGATCAATGATCCTGTGGGTCTTTTCCAACCTAGTGATTCTGTGATTCTGTTGCACAGAGACTACTGACTAAAAATAACATATACAAACGTTAAATCCTGAATGGTGGATCATCGGCAGATAAGAAATATGAGGTCATCCCTGCTCTACAAGGTTCCTAGAACCAAGATATCTAACATTATATTATGTATAACACCATATATAATAAAAGGTCTAGCTACTCCTTCCCATCTTCCTCCTCCAAATGTCCGCTCTTTAATGCCTAGAATTTGTCTGGGAAGGACTGTATATTTCACACAAAAATAATCTAGAAAAAAAGGATATATTTTTTCCCTTACAATTGTGTTCTCATGTGGAAACACTATCAACTTCATATTCAAGTATTTAAGTGTAGCAGTCAATGACAATTATTAATAGTCATAAAATCAAAATTTTTACTTCTGATATGTTTTAGACATTTTTCAAGAAAACAAGGAAAAATGTTCATTTTTATTCTCACAATCTCATTTTTGTAGCAACAAGTCTGTTCCCAGAATAGCGCTTAATGTGGTTTTTTTTTAATTAAATGGAATTTTTTGATGGGGAAATGCTTTCTGTCATATTTTTTCTCTGCATTTGAGTAATACACAATTTAAAACTTTTGGTTAAATAAGAAAAAGAACCAGCAAAGCCTAACTTCCTGTATATGTAAAAAGTACAATATTCCACAGTGGTAGAAGACTTCTATTTAATGCAAGACATTTTATTATTGTTATTATTTTGTCAAAGCAAGTATAATTTCTGCCAGTGTTAATTAATGCTAGCTGTATCAGTGTTGGGTTTAACTGCATTTGTTCTACACATCTGGGAAAATGACAGCAATTCTTTTCATCCTAATTCTCTGTACCTTTATAGTGTTGATGAGATCTGTGGTAGCTTCTTTGGAAAATGGAACTTCCTATGCATTTCAAAAGAGAAAAAGAACCTACTTTTCATTGGAAGTGACCTCTAATGCTTCTGGTAGCCAGCAGAAGAGGCAGAGATCTTCTGGATACATGTTCCTCTTGCTGCCCCTGATTAGAAGCACAACATAGGGCCAGTCATCCATCTTTCAATAACTGCAGTGCTGGTGGCCCTGCAATACTTCACAGTGTGAGGCATGTTGTGCCTGAGCATAACTTCTGTAACCACACAGAAAATCTAGGGGTAGTGGGATATAACAGCCAGACTCCAAACTGGGAAACTGAAAGATTTTAGCTAAGGAGAGCTGAGGAGTTAGGACTCCAGCCTCTACTGACAAAGGACTGGAGAAGCGGAGCAGTGAGACCTGGGTTGCAGGCAAGGTTTGGCAGCTAGGACCACAACTAAGCTCTTTCATTTCATCTTTGAAGATGCCTGTGGGATCCTAGCACATTGCTGAAGTGAATGAGGACTGCCAGGTGTTGCTGACAAAACAGGGCTTCCAAAACTGCTGATCCCCACACAGCAGCACCCTTGCCACATGCCTACAGCAACCCCTGCCAAGCAGCTGATTATCCAGTCACCAAACAAAGGGAATCAAGAGGCCAGAAATGCACAGCTTTACAACCGTGGGCAGAAAGCAGGTGCCAGCAATCCGAGAATGACAATAATAAAACATCTGGAGCTCAAGCCTTGAGACAAACTGCATTAAAAAGGAAGGAAAGAGAAAGTAATCCCAACAGCACAGTAAATCTATTCTGGAAAACAAAGATATCAAAAGATGCCAGAACTCCTACAGAGACAGAGTAGCAGAAACCACTCTGTCACCAACCCCTCTTGGTGTGGTGTGCTATTAGTTATAAGGTTTAACCTAGTTTTCTTGTGCCTGTTTGCTGCATTTGGGGCGAGGGGGGGGAGGGGGGAGGGGAGGGGGGGCCGCGAGGCGGAGAGGAGGAGGGCAGGATTTGTTTGTTCTGCACGCAGTGGTATTGCAACAGGACTTTTGAGAAGATTCATGTCACTTTAAATCCTGTAGCCATCCTGAAACAAATAGCTTGTGATTAAGAGATCAGTTGCTAGCAATAGTGACAGATGTTGCAGGGGTTTGACTGGGTAAAGCATGCTTTCTCTTCGAAGCAAAGTTTGCATTAAAAGACACATCTAAGTGTATCTTTCCCTGAGGATTACAGTGTTAAGCAGGTTTTAGGTTGCAGGTTTGCCTGTATTTATTTCCCACAAAGACCTGCCCAATAAATTATTTTTCCTTTGTATCAGATGAAATTGTTACCTTGATCATGAATTTGGGTTTTGTTGGGTTTTTTTGTTTGAAGGGAAAATAAATTATCTCTGACTAATTTTAAAATGGAATTCTTTTTTTTCAACCGTTAAGCAGTGGTGAGCCTACCACAAGTTGCATTAATAAAAAAGTAAACCAAGGGGTTTGAACATGTTTAAGAAGAATTTATGATTTCCCTTTTGAACACGTACTCCAAAAGCTGAAGGGCTGGCATAAATATTTGGGGTTTTATGCAGTTTGTGAAGACTAGTTCAAAGCTACAAGAATCTATGGGAGGCTTTAGCAGGAGCTGTGTAAGTTCTTTTCTATACGACTCATTATACTTCAGCCCTTATTTTTCTCATGGACTTCTAATTGTGCCTCTTCTTTTCTGTGCAACCATGAGTTCCTCCAATAGCGTGCTTGGACTGTGCCAAGACAAGAGATAAAAACAAAACTAAGATAAGGATACAATGCAGGATTAAATGAACTGGGATTTTGTATGAAGGGCAATATTACAGAAAACCCTTAATTCCCTGTTTTTCATATGCTGCAGGGAAGATGTGAAGGTTTGCCCAGAGCACTGAAAAATTCTGGAGCTGTTACCCATTTAAACAAGTCTGCCATGCAAAGTGACAGAAATAACTTTCCAGCTACATGTAAGAGACTTGTAAATTCCTTTAATAAGAGCAAGTTAGTACTTAATAGTGTAGTGATGCACAGATGCACAGATAAAAATGTAATAATAACGATGATTCTAGAAAAAAAGAACTGAGATCTTTATGTCTCCTTAATTGTTCTCAATTAACTAAAATTGAGTTTAAAAAACATTTACCCATCTGAAAGTACTAATATGTGTTTGTGTTTTTTCAATTTAACTCCTATGCAAAACTTTGTGCTCTATCAATGTAAAAAATCTGTGACCAGCAGAAGAACAAATTAATTTGCTAATGTTCTTCAAAGAAATGTATTTACATATTTGATGCTTCCAACATCTAGAGATAAGCAGAATCTAACCTACAGCATCAAATTGTGCAGTAACCTTGTGGTGAATATTGCTAGTTTGTTGTACAGGTGATGTTCACTGCATTCATTTTTCCTTCCTGTCATAATTCTCACAATCCTGTAGTTCTTAATTATTTTCTGTGCCCCAGCAAGGACTAACAGGTGACCTTGCAGTTTTATCAGCCCTACTGCAACATGAAAGCAAATCACTTTTAAAATATGCCTTGTTTAAAAGAAAACAGATTGAAACACAAGCATAACATAATACCATTAAAGGCTGAAATATATTATGTGTGCTGGAGAGCAAATCAAAAACATGGAGCTGTTACAAAAATGCTGTGTTTGTATCCCTTTAAAATTCAGCAAGATGGTACTGTTACTGTTTTTTCATCTGTGCTAATGAACATAGATAAATTGAAAGTTTTTACAGAAATATCTGCCTTGGGTGACTTAACAACAACAGTAGAGTAACCCTATTGTTTGTGATTGGTGTCTGGCTTCAAGCACCAAAAGGAATATATAATTGACAGGACAGGCAAATATAGTGCATTTCAGTCAAGTCACGATGCAGTATTGATTTATTACAGAGCACAGAATTAATGCTAGTAGTTGATGGTCAGATAAGATTCATACAGGACACTTGAGGCTTTTGGATTTGTTTTCCTGTGCTAGAAAGCTTCTGTGGGGAGGAAGCATAGGTTATGATCTATATCTGACTAAAACGGGGAAATGAAGGAGGTGCGTTTTGAGGATTATCAAAGTAACTTTGCAAGAGAGCAAAATTTTGGTATTTGCCAAACGAAAGTGAAAGGTTCCTTGAAACAAGCACCTAAGCAAATCTGACATGTTGGCATATGATGACAGCAGGCAAGTAATGAGAGAGACCTTGGCAGGAAGGCAATGGCCTTTTTGGTTATTCGTACCAGCTTGGTTCTCAAGGTTAAATATAGAATGGGGAAGAAATACACACTATCTAGACAGGTTGAGCAGCAACTATTGTCTTTGCATGCCTCGTTGCCGACTAGTTTGTTAAGTCACATTGGATTGGCTTAAAATGGAGCTTGAACTTGTTAAGTGCAGCCAGTGGCAAAAAGAAACTGTGAAAGGACTGGAGTGGAGAGTGATGGGTCCATAGAAAAACTTGCTATAAAAGCCTGTGAAGGGAAATTTATACGTAGCCTGAAGAAATCCTTATAAGAAAGACTTTTAAAATATGAAATATGCATAGATTTATTAAGATAAAATATTCCATTCATCTTCACAGTCATCCTAGACACACTGTGCAGGGAAAACGCAATCTTCCGTCCCACCTTACTCCCTTGTTAGTATGATAGGCCTAGGTGCAAAAAATTTGGAACAGGAAATGAGGAAGTACACAATACTCAGCTGAAACTAGGTGGGAAATGTGGGTAGCAAAATGTAATTATCTGAAAAGGAGTTTTGTGAGAATACGTAATTTAATGGCTCAGTGTTATAAGATATGAATAGGATTAATATGCTTTGCATCTTGACTTTTGTGGTGCTTTACCTAAAGAGAACAGGCCAGTTGATCTCCATCAGTGTAAATACAAGGTATTGGCACCACAGGCAAGGGTGTCACATTTTAGGGAGTATAAAACAGTAATATATTTCTTAGCAACTCTGTAAGCATGGTCTTTCTAATTTTTTTATACAGAAAAGACCTTTAAAACCTAGCTGCTACTCATACTTTGCATAAGTTTTTGGCCATGTCCAGGAAAAGACCTTCTCTCCTTAAAAATAAAGTGTAGCTGATTGGGAGCTATGGGTCAGGCATGGGAAAAGACCGAAGTCATCTTGTAGGAAGGACAGACTGACAAAGCCACAAAAAACTTCTAATAAAGAGGATTACTGATATCCAATTTAGTTTTCAGATTATCCTAAATAAAGGAAGTCATTGAGTCGTCTTGTTCAGTGTAAAACTGCATAGTTGAAGCTCGTGAAAAGTACCTCTTGTCAGTAAGCATGACATCTCAGGACTTCTATACAAAGATGTCATAAGCATCCTGTCCCTTACACAAATTTGTCCCACCATTCAGCTTCCAGTCTTTCGAAAGTGGCTTTCAGATTTCCTCCAGTGGTCCAGTAGTCTAAGAGCTACCCAGGATGTATTGGGTTTGGATCCTACTTTGCTTCCGGCTTTAACACTGCAGAAAGGAATGTAGGTAATGTCCAAATTCGCTAACTGTTCAGCGCGAGCACTGCAATTTTTTTATTCAGCTTCAGAACAGAACATCTTATTTTAAGTGACAATCAGCGTTCCCTCAATGGTATTTTTCCTTTGCAAGGCAATGCCCCAATCAAATGAGGAACAATTCTGGTGTTCTTCAATAACTAGGTGGATTATTGTATAGCAAGAGGATTGCTTCACAATTCATATTTCTATCTTCTTTTTGTAGAAGCAAAGTAGAGATTTGCTGCTCTCTTTTCTTCCTGTATGTTTTGATCTAGGAAATATTAATTTAGATTTTACTTGCATTCACTGAATCACTGAATCACTGAATCGCTAGGTTGGAAAAGACCCACAGGATCATCGAGTCCAACCATATGGGCAAAGAAGGGTTAACAACAGTCACAGAAAAACGTATTGAAGAAAGAGACAGCCGGGCGTCTCATTTTATAGTCATAAACGGACACGTCACAACACACCAGTTAATTTTCCAGGGACGAAAGGGCCACAACACCTTATAATGCATTAATCAACAAAGACCTTATAATGTATTAATCAACATGGATTAAAAACAGGGCCAGAGAGGCATGTAGGCTCCTGAGCCCACATACAGAGCTCCCGTCGCTGCCCGTCGAGGGGTCCTCAAGTGAAAATAATTTCAGTAAGGATAACCATGGATTTTCTGTACTACTCCCCAATATTCCTTTGTTAATTAGAGCAAACAAGCAAGAAAATTCTTTATAGTCTCATGACTAAATCTGTCTCTGCAGATATGCAGCTCAAAAATGAGGAAGTTGGAGAATGGGAGTTGGTTTCTTGGGAGAAGGGGAAAGGACAGGAGGAAAGAGGAGAGTTTAATTGTGTCTAAAACTCGTTAGAGTTTTACAATCTCCTCATCATTAAGTAAGTAAGTGAACTGGTTTGAGTATGTTTTGTGGTTTTCTCTAAAAATATGATGAAAAATGAAATGAGTGTTTAAGAAGCTAAATTTTAATTTAATATGCACTTAATAGCTGATCAGTGATCAGTGCATCTTACTCTATACATCAAAAAGCAGAAAGTTTGCTTTAATGCCCCAGAGTGCATTCAGTGGCAACAGAAATCTTACCAATGAAAGCAACTTACACTCAAGTCAGAAGCTCACCGCCTTACACTCAGATCAAGTTCTTTGGCTGCTCTCCAAAGGTTACATGAAGTAGATATTGATCTCACTGTAGAAGATACAAATGACAGTTTGTGGTCAGGTAATGAGTCTCACTTTCTTTTTTTTTCTTAACTGAAATAATTTCCACAACATTTAAAAAAGTATCCTTTAGGGCTTTTCTGTGTTTCTATTGGAAACCGCAAGAAGTAAATTTTCTGTCAACATCAGTTGTGTCACGTGTGGTCTTGTTTCATGCCATTTTCCCAAACATTTCTCTGATTCCTTTTTTGCCTAACGCAAACACCTTGATAAAGTCAGTCCTGACAGTATCAAGGACCATTTCTAGAGTCTGACAGTAATTTGTTGATGTTGTGATGTTGTGACTATGTAATCTCTACTGTATAGAATGCAGAGAATAGAGAATGATAGTATATTTGTAATAGTATTGTGATTTATCCGTACGTGTATTTGATCTCTAGTAAACCATTTATAAGGCTTTAACTAAAAAAGCAGCTGGTTTTTTTCTGTCATGCTACTTTGTGGCTCTAGCTGTGTAGTTTGATGAAGCAGAAGTGTACTGTGTTTTCTTTGTTTTCCTTTTATCAGTGACTTCAGGATTTTTAGTTTTGGTGTTTGCATTTTTGTTTGTTTGTGTCTGGTTTTATTAGCAATAACTTCAGGATTTTCTGCATTGTAGCATACATTTCCAAGCATCTAGATTTCTCTATACTGGAAAAGCAAAACAAGACCAAAAGCTGGTGTGGAGAAGTGCTGAAAACACAGAGAGAGTTCAGCTCTATTCTTTAGATAGGAATTCACTTTTCTGAATTGCAGCTGATTTCTTGCATTCTCCCAAGCTACCAGTGGTTCCCGCATGTCCCCATACCTGTTGGTGTAAGTGATATGCCCTGTTACTTACTTACACAGTACCAGGCTGTGCTGTGTTCATCCTTCTGTACACTGCTCCCCTGAGTGTCTGACTGACTCTACTCGGACAGCTTCTCATGAAAGATTATGTGTAAGGGCTCTTAATGTGACCTCCAACAAATCCCACTAAAATTAGAAGTGACAGAAGCATGACAGGAATGGGGCATATTGTGTGTTCAAAGCAGTATCAGATCCCTGACATTGTTTTCAGGAAAATATGAAGAAATCAGAGGTCTCCCTGCTCCCTCTACTCCTAAGCCACCGAGAGACTCACACATTTGCCATTTGATTCAGCTAAGCAAGCTCAGACAACTGAGCTGGCCATCGCACTTGACTTTGGCCTGTTTTGCTGCTGGCACTGGTAGCTTAAATCACTAGTACAACAAAGGGAGAACTTCACCAAAGTTAAGAGCCACTATATGTGGTGCTTACAGCAACTGAAGATGGCAATTCAGGTACATCTGCGTTCTCAATAATGCCAACAATTTTAGAAACAGACAAGAGACGTATAGGTAAGAGTAGGATGTGATGTGCTTCAGCTCCTTATTCCATAGTACTTGGCTATTTCCTTCACAATTAGGTCGTGTGTTAAAGTAACTCAAGTAAATAAGAACCAATGAGTCCTTGAATTTGTTCATTTACTGCGGCCGCCAGAGTTCTTCCTCATCTACACATGTTAAATCAAGTCCTAGATTTGATTGATAAATATTAAGACTCTTTGTTGCTAAGGAAGCTGCAACTGATTCTCCCCCCTGCTTTTTGGTTGCATATGAAGTTTGTTGCAAAGAAATGAACAACCGTCCATCTGGCTTTCAGGCAAAGCAAGCATCTTGTTGCTTTGAAGTGAGGCTGTATATTTGATTAGTTTGTATGTCAACCACTTATTTAATCATTAAGAAAAATATCAATTAATACCAAACTCTTAAGCAAATGACAATCTTTGCATTCTGTAATTGGATCTTATCCATGCAGGTACGAGATAAGTACAAAGCTCTGGCTGAAGTGCTGTCTGTATTACTTATCAAAGGGCAAAACAACCTCTCTAACCCTCCCACCCCAAATATCAGTTGTGCAACTTGTACGATATTGGAGACCAAACTGAATGTATTGCCTTGGATATTGAACATATTTGAGCACCATGAAACATTAAATAATATAAAATACTATAATCAGAATGAAACTTTTCTGTTACTTCATGGACAATTACGTATCAACAAATAGAATCGTGTTTACTTTTGTACAATGCTTCATCATGTCTGCATATTCCAGGTGAGCCTATAATGCTACCACATTAAAATGTTTTACAACTGAGAACATTTTTAACAAATGTATAGAAGACAACAATGATGTCTCACATCTGCAAATACAGCACCTACTGCATATGTCATCAATAAAAAGTGGGGGGATTTTTTTGGAAAGGATTGTAGCACACAAACAAACACAAAAACCAAAATGTTAGCTGTCATAAGGTAATTTTATGAAGTCTGCGTTTTTTACAGAGATGTTAATAACTTTAGACCAAGCTTTCATGCAGAGAATTATTTCTTCCCGGGATGTTTCAAAGCAGGGGACTAACCTGGGCATTCTAGGTCATTTCTCTGAAGGATGTCTCCTGTACCTCCAATGAAGTGAAAGAAAAGATAAGAAAATTGCCAGTTCTGGATGAGGGGATCAAGTTCTCCCTCAGTAAATTTACAGACATGGAAATGAGCAAGAATGTTCATTTGCTTCAGGGAAGGAGAGCACAACAGGGGAATATGGAAAGGCTAGATAGATCGGCTGAGGCCAAATATATCAGGTTCGACAAGGTTGTGTTGGAATTTGTACTTCATCCAGAACAACCCCATGCTACAAGTTTGGGGATGAAAGTCTGGAAATCAGATCAGCAGAAAAGGACTTGGGGATGTCATAGAATCATAGGATCACCAGGTTGGAAAAGGCCCATCAGATCATCGAGTCCGACCATTCCTATCAATCACTAAACCATGTCCCTCAGTGCCTCGTCCACCCGTCCCTTAAACACCTCCAGGGAAGGAGAATCAACCACCTCCCTGGGCAGCCTGTTCCAGTGCCCAATGACCATTTCCGTGAAAATTTTTTTCCTAATGTTCAGCCTGCACCTCCCCTGGTGGAGCTTGAGGCCATTTCCTCTTGTCCTGTCCTCTGTCACTTGGGAGAAGAGGCCAGAACCCTTCTCTCCCCAACTTCCTTTTAGGTAGTTGTAGAGAGCAGTGAGGTCTTCCCTCAGCCTCCCTTTCTCCAGGCTAAACAACCCCAGCTCTCTCAGCCGTTCCTCATAAGGCCTGTTCTCCTGCTCTGCTCTGGACATGCACCAGAGCCTCAACATCCTTCCTGTTGTTGAGAAAGGGTTTGTTTGTTTGTTTGTTTGAGGTTTTCTTCCTAAAACTATTGACTATGTGACCAAAGACATATGAGGGAGCCATGGAAGGGAGCACAGTAATGTTTTACCTTCTTTGTTATACATCAGAAGCAAAGACCTTCAATAGCATACTTAAACTGTAAGAGGATTACTTTTTACCTTGAAAATCTTGCAGAGTCTCATCTTAAGTAATCTCACTTAGTAACAACATTAGTATAAAATTCACTTTTGTAGACTAAATCTTGGTTTTCCCTCAAGTTATTGTTGGCTCTCAGCAATTAAAATCTTATGCCCCTCAAAACTTTCAAGGCTCAAAAAAAAGCTGTAAGAAATGCTAAGAGTTTCTTGTCTGAGAACTGGAGATAAAAAAGAAAACTTTTAAAAATTAAGAACTGCTCTGTAGCACTTCAAAACTCAGAACTTCTTTAATTCCACTACTTGTATGGATCACAATTCACAGATAGGTTCTATATTTTTATAAGTTACCAGATATGTCTCAAAGGAATGCATTTTTGGCTTTTTTCTTGGCTTTTTCTATTTTCAGTTTTATTTCTGAGAATAATTGCAAAAAAAATAGTTGCAAAAGTCCTCAATCATAAGTCTGATATTTCACTTAATGCCTTATTCTGCCTGCTGCAGTAGTCCTAAGGGATGGCAGGACCAATATTGTCTTTGTTGTCTGTGAAGTGGCAGAACCCTGCCTTTATACCATGTTAGGCTAAGGGGTGTCACCAAGACAGGGGAAACATGTATTATTGGCATTTTTCTGTATAGTTACTTCTGATGACAATTTGATAAGAACTGAAGCCTGTAAATTCAAGAGAGCTTGAAACACATAGTCCAGAACTTAAGTTGACAAGTCAACCGTCTTCTCGTTGACATTCGGAATTATATCAGACTGAAAGCAATGATAGATTTTAAGTAGTATAACTGTTGGAAGATCACACCTAACACCTAAACCCCTTTCCATCATCTTCCAATAGTCCTGGAAGACTGGGGAAGTTCCACTGGACTGGAGGCTGGCTGATGTTGTGCCCATCTGCAAGAGGGGTCGCAGGGAGGACTCAGGAAACTACAGGCCTGTCACTCTGACCTCAGTGCCAGGGAAAGTCATGGAACAGGTGATCTTGAGTGCTATCATGAAGCACATGCAAGAGAACCGCGTGATCAGGCCCAGTCAACATGGGTTCACAAAAGGCAGGTCTTGCCAAACAAACCTGATTGACTTCTATGACAACATGACTCGGCTACTGGGTGAGGGAAAGGTTGTGGATGTGGTCTTCCTGGACTTCAGTAAAGCCTTTGACACAGTTTCTCACAGATTCTTGCTTTGGAAACTGTCAGCCTCTGGCCTGGACAGGTGCACACTCTCCTGGGTGGAAAACTGGTGGGATGGCTGGGCCCAGAGAGTGGTGGTAAATGGAGTTAACTCCAGCTGGAGGCCAGTTACAAGTGGGGTCCCCTAGGGCTCAGTGCTGGGTCCAGCACTGTTCAGTGTCTTTATCAATGACCTGGATGAGGGCATTGAGGGCATTCTTAGCAAGTTTGCAGATGATACTAAGCTAGATGGAAGCGTAGACCTGCTGGAGGGTAGGGAGGCTCTGCAAAGGCATTTGAACAGGCTGGACCACTGGGCTGAGTCCAATGGCATGAGGTTTAACAAGGCCAAATGCCGGGTCCTGCACTTGGGGCACAACAACCCTGTGCAGTGCTACAGACTAGGAGAAGTCTGTCTAGAAAGCTGCCTGGAGGAGAGGGACCTGGGGGTGTTGGTTGACAGCCGACTGAACATGAGCCAGCAGTGTGCCCAGGTGGCCAAGAAGGCCAATGGCATCTTGGCTTGTATCAGAAACAGCGTGACCAGCAGGTCCAGGGAGGTTATTCTCCTTCTGTACTCGGCACTGGTGAGACCATTCCTCGAATCCTGTGTTCAGTTCTGGGCCCCTCACCACAAGAAGGATGTTGAGACTCTAGAGCTAGTCCAGAGAAGAGCAACGAAGCTGGTGAGGGGGCTGGAGAGCAGGTCTTATGAGGAGCGGCTGAGAGAGCTGGGGTTGTTTAGCCTAGTGAAAGGGGGGCTGAGGGGAGACCTCATTGCTCTCTATAACTGCCTGAAAGGAAGTTGTAGAGAGGAGGGTGATGGCCTCTTCTCCCAGGTGACAGGGGACAGGACAAGAGGGACCTCAAGCTCCACCAGGGGAGATTTAGTCTGGATATCAGGAAAAAATTTTTCATGGAAAGGGTCATTGGGCACTGGAACAGGCTACCCAGGGAGGTGGTTGAGTCACCTTCCCTGGAGGTGTTTAAGGCAAGGGTGGACAAGGTGCTAAGGGGCATGGTTTAGTGTTTGATAGGAATGGTTGGACTCGATGATCCGGTGGGTCTCTTCCAACCTGGTGATTCTATGATTCTATGATTCTATGATTCTAATTCTGTGATTGCAGAGTTGTGTTGAAGGTTGTACTGTTGCTCATTTTTGTCTCCAAAGGTGGTGTCTCTCCACTTCTCCTCCCTTCAAAATATGAAATAAAAATATTATAATATCATTAGAAAACTCAGCACTTAAATCCAAGAGTATTTACAGTTATGGAACTTATATTTATATGGAAATGCATATTGCTAACATGATAAGCAAAGTGGTTACTTACAGAAGATTCAAAGAAATGTGTATTGATGACAAACAAATTAATACTCCAACCCATGTTTTCTTGATTTTAAAATTTTATTTTGGTTATCTTGAAGAAAAATATGTCTTACTACATAATGAGAACTGTTGTATGGATATTATAAAAATTAATACCTTTATCAAATGGCACAACAGCTCATTGCTAATGCTCTTATCATTGCAGTTTCATGATAGGATTAATGCATCTTTAACATAATAAGAAATGTATTGACCACTGCTCATATAAAAATTATGTCTGTCTGAGTTCATTTAAGACAGGTCAATGTATGTCATTGATGTATCTTATTTCATCTTCATATTCCCTTTATAGGAGCTATTTGCAATAAGTTCCTAGTTCATTAGACTCTTGCTGAAAGATGAGAATATATGTCATATTTGTGTTTATGATGATACATAGTATTGTGCAAACAGAAGTTGGTGTGAGATTGATTCCAGATTTGGTTCAAAAAATTCCAGAAAGGGAGGTTATGTTACAAAGACTGTCATAGACTCCATTTAAGTGCTTTGGCTAACAAAGGCTGTCTTGTAGGGGGCTGAAACCAACATGGATAACTCCAGAAATTTTTAGTAATGAAAAATAAGATCCTTCTCATATGGTTTTCCTTTTATTTAGAATTATCTCTTCCAATTAAATGTGGGTTTCCTCCTTGACATTAAATTCTTTGAAACTGGACATGTATCTTTATTTTAACTCATTTACATATAGTGCAGATTTTCAGATAAGAGAAAACAAGAAATTTCAAGCAATGAAAAACAGTGATATTCTGTGGAATAAAGTGTTGTCAATGGGATAGTATGAAACTGTGGAAAGAGCATTTTACCAGCAGTCTAAAATGAGATGATGGCTGGTGATAGACCCGTAATCAAATAAAAGCAAAAACGTGCCAAGGAAATGAGAACTAACCCTGCAACTGAAGATTAAGGAATGGATAACAACAACAAGTATTTTTTATGTAAGCGTAATGCAGCAACCTCGTTTGAAGGGATGTTAATATTTAAGAAAAATTCCTGACATAAACAAGATAAAAGATACAGGTTCTTGGAAAGTCTGTACTGTTCAGTTTAGGGATGGGTTTTTTTGGCAGTCAGACAGAAAAGAATGTCATCAGTCAAATTAAAACTTTGGAATAAAAAAGGCATGAAATGAGGCATGAATTTGAAGAAGTGCTTAAATAAATGCTGAACTTCAAGTCTTCTTATAGTACCCTGATTTGAACTTTCATGAAAAAAATTACATTTTCTCCATTTCACAATCATAAACCTTTTGATTACAAATCATCTTCTGGGGAATGTTTGTTCAGATACTTTACATGTAAACATAGTAATTTTCTGTGAATATTCAGAATTCTTGAAACATCTTTCTTCATTCTTCAGCCTGTAAAAGAACTTAAGCAAAGATGTATTTACAAAAGGGTAAGGAAAGTATTCTGAATGTTGACTAATAGCTCTGATTGTTGATTTTGTCACTCAATGAAGCAGAGTTGTAGAGAATGAAGTTATTTTATGGCTGGATGTGGGTGGTGAAAGAGAATACAACAAAATGTTTCCCAGCATGGTATCAATGGAACAAAAACAGGAAGAAAAAACACAAAATTACAAAAGATAGTGATTCAAATTTAAATAATACAAGCTGCAAGATATTGAAAGCAACAATATTGTGACTATGACTCTAAGTAGTAAGTTTCACTGTGGTCAGAAATACTTCTTCATTTAGAACTGAAATACATCTTTTTGTCTCTAAATATTAAACAATTAAGTTTGCAGTGTAATTTAAGGGATTCAACAAGTAGGACTGATTTTCCTGAAATTGTCACTTACAACCCCTGCCACAAAATCACATAAGAAACAATGAATGTGGTGGGTGCTCTGGTGCTCTGAGTGCACAGAAGTTGCAATACTGACAACAAAGTCACGTTCACATTAGCTGAGTGGGCTCTATGTCTATGTTAATGTAAAATGAGAGGGGTTAGTTTAAAACAAGCTTGAAACTGGATCATTTTGTCCTAAACTTGGTTAGGATGGAGAAATAGAGGCAGCGTCTTGTCTCCTTCCAGCTGTAAATGCAAGATGCCTGCTGCAATTATTATATGTAGGTTTATTGGCCTCTGGCAGGAAAGCAATTGAATTTCAGATCTGTCCTCCGGAGGGTGACAAGATTTGTGTTAGCCCACTTCTCTCCCATTGCCTGTATTTCTGTGTTCCAACCATTGTCAAGTCCAAAGTGAAAACAACCAAATCAAATGAAAATCAGCTACATGGGAATCTTACCTTTAAGTAGGTACCT
Source organism: Phaenicophaeus curvirostris (assembly GCF_032191515.1). Classification (NCBI taxonomy): domain Eukaryota; kingdom Metazoa; phylum Chordata; class Aves; order Cuculiformes; family Cuculidae; genus Phaenicophaeus; species Phaenicophaeus curvirostris. The sequence goes on from NC_091431.1 coordinate 38,748,631, forward strand.
GTCTCCATTTTGTTTTAGTAAGGCAGAATTAATTTTTCCCTTAGAAGAATATTCACGCTGCTATTGCATTATGAAATGAGGCACACAGAGAATCGAGATCAAAAAGTAGATTAAGTAAATGTGCATTACATGAAATTAAATACCTTTTTTTTGTAATTAATGATTACAATTTTTAGCTTTGACTTATAGCACATACTAAGAGTGCTAGGGGAATTAAGTTCACATCAGGCAGTGCTGGGGAACTGTATTTGATTTTGAACTCTCTTGAAGTCTGCCGTTTGAAGATGGTTTGGGGAAGAAAACTTTAAAGACAAGCAATGGAGGATGTTGATGGCTGGAATAAATCAGCTCTTCTGAAGCCTGTGGAGTATGCAGTCAAACAAATTTTGTGATATTTGCCACGGTATTTCAAAAACTGTAGTTTCCATGTAGCTTCAGATGGAAATACTTTTATTTGACATACCAAACAACTTAAAAACTATTTATTTTGTTAGTGTGTGTTGTTTTTCCCCTCTCATTTGTGTTTTTCTTTTTTTTCTTCTTTTTTTACACTTTTGTCTTCTTTTTTTACTTTTTCGTCTTCTTTTTTACATAGCAGTATTAACCATCACAAACTGCATTGGGTTATTGTTCATAGTCACTATGTTGAGTTTATCTGTTCTTTCATCTGCTATATACAATCTGTTCCCAGCTGATGGATTTCCTCTGTCATGCAAAGACATTCCTTTGTTCAGATCCTTGGTGAAAGAACTGAATACAGTCCCATCTCTGCAAAGAAGATATCTTAGCTGCAAAATTTTGTTCCCCTATCTAAGCCCAGTGCATGCAGTTGAACCTCTTATCAGCAGAATATTCATACATGTGCCTTTTTGCTCTCAGTAGTCTGTCCTTTTTACAAGAGTGACGGATTCATCACACATGATGGAGTACTGGTCACGTCATTTGATTTTATGGAAAAGAAAAGTAACATGAATCTGAGAGAAATATGTTCCTAGGATGTTTCCTGTGTAATTTTCGTGGATAGACCCCAGAAATTCTCTAAAAACATGTAAATTCCTAATGGTAATGTCTAGGCAGTTCCTCAATCATAATGAGCTGCTCAGTCTCAGTACATGGGGCTGCCATGTAGACAGATTATGTCACCACAACTTTTTCTAATCAGGAAAGTTAAACGAATGACATTTTATGGCAAGGATTCTATTTATTTTGACCATATGTAAAAGAGTCATGTCAAATCTTCTTATCCAGTGAAAAGGTTTTACCGTGTTTTCTTTAATCATAGTCATCTGCAATAGAAGAAAACACAGCAGGAGTAGTCTTCAAACAGGAAGGAGAAACAATTTAACAATAATACATGTGCAAAATAATAGTAATGAACTGTTTACACACAGGTGCACATACACACAAATACACATATGCATAAACAAATATGACAGCATATTCTTGAGTGCATGGGCAATATGGAACAGATTGGTTGGTATTTTTCAAAGCTACTTTGATACTCAAAGGAGGAATTTTATACAGGAATTTTTCCAGACAAGTGGAAATTTTGTGCACATTTTATGTAATAGAGATAGAAATGGATATATGAATTTTCTGAGTCAATGTGATATAGAATGATACGTGGACTTACAGGGATACAGTTGATATTTTCAGTAGATTCAGTCCTGGAAACACCTCAAGGACTATTAAATAATGAATAAAATAACACCAACAATGATGAATTATTCATGATGCTGTTTCCTACCATAAACTCAGAGTCTTTTCTGCTGAAAAGATATGAGATATTGGAAACTGATAATTTTTTCACAGTTATAGCACTTCTAACTTGTATTCAGATAAAAACACCATTAAATCTTTATTTCAGCTATAGTAATATTTATTTCTTAATAAAAAGCATACAATAAAAGGAAAACTTTTTTTTCCTTTTGCAAAGGGTATTCAAAATAGTATTTCAGCATCAATACAAGATAAATAAATTCTCTCTGTTTCCCGCTTTTAGGACTACTGCTCATTCACATTTGTCTTTTCACATTTAATTATATAGATTTCTCAATCCATTAGCTAATAGTTGTTGAAACTTACTGCTCAAAGAAGAAGGTTCCAGGAGGAAACTATGCCTGTTATATATTAGACAACTTAATAAACTCAAAATTTTGGAGCTAGGACTCCAAGCCAACGAAGGTAAAAATCCCAGAATGTGTTTAGGAAGAATGTGTTGTGTGGCTACCACTATTAGGACTTTGTAAGTCTAAGACTTCAAAGGAAATGGCGATTCGCTCTTTCTATTATTAATATTAATAATAGCTAATAATAATAATTTAAAGTTGCAGAAGGAAGTGGAAGCGTCTATTTACAGAATATGAGACAAGTGCGAACCCATATTCTTCCACAAAGACTTAATGATTTAAGCTTAATTTCTTCATGGGAGTAAATTTCAACTTTAGAAACATTTTGAGGATTGGTCTCGTTGTCGGCTGATAAGATCAGAATTGCAACCGAGGTGCAGGGTCAATAAGAAGTTTCCACAGCTCTTGTTAGGTTAGGTCATATATTATTCCTTGGGTTTCTCTGACTTCTTCACTTGTCTAGTGAGTCTACAGTGGTAAATGGTAAGAGGTAGAGAGAAGGGATTTATCTGCCATTGCATCATCCTGTGCCTCTGGCTACAGCTCTGAGCTGCCTGTGTTCACACATTGTTAATGATTTTTGTCTAAACATATTCCTGTAGCACACCAAATGGTTAGATATTATATGAGTATAGAAGATGCACTGTTCATACCCTGACTATTAAAAAAACAACAAAATCATTTGATGTTTCATGATAGAAACACCATTAAATGCCAATGCCATTGAATGAGGAAGGATTTGGGTTTAATACACAGAAGTTTTTAATTTTGTCTTTGGATATTTTGGTGTAATGTAGAAATGCTGATAAAGTTAATATTTGTGAAGTTATTAAAGGAAATAGAGGACACTTCAATTTTTCTTTTTAAGCTATAGAAATTACTCAGATTTGTAGAATAAATGTGTAGAGGCAATGTGGAATGAGTAGTTAAGAAGAAAATAGACTGTTTTTTTCATTAAAGAGGAAAAATCATTCATGAGCAATTATAAAAAAAAAAACAGAGTAAGAATGTCTGCTTTTCGAGTAGCCCCTTCTTTATTACCCTCAGGAAAAAAAAAAACAACATGAGAAGACATCTTTTAAAAATTTTCTTTTACCAGTAGAGACTAATTCTCCTCCTGTTTTTCAAGGACTCTGTTTTTACACTCATATTTATCAAGTAAGATCTTATATCAATGACTTAAACCTATTAATGAATTTACAATTAATTTTAAGTTAAGTGAACTCGATATCAATTTACAGGATAAACATTTCCATTTTTCTTTTGACATTCTTTTCCAAGTAATTTCTCCAAAATCTAATTCTTAATTTTTTTTAATATAATTAGCCATTCTAAGAGGCTGTATTTGTATCTGGCAGCTCCATCAGCAACTGGAAAGCTGAACGAAATTGAAAACTGTATTAAATATTCTGCTGTCTTAATTTCATTCCTGTTAGCCACCTTTGAAAACTAACCAGCAGGTGCTTGAAATTAAAGACATAAAGAATAAACATGCATAGCTTATGTACTGATGTGCAAGGTTGCTGAGTACAGACAAATCAGTGCTTACTTGGTGTGATGGACGTGAGACAAACAAAATGCTCCATTTGCAAAATGTGTGAATAAATTTCTCTTTCTTTCTTTTTTTTTTTTTTTAATGATATATCTGCAGGCCATGTTTACCTTGCCTTTAGGAGGCACTTGGATCTGCACTCGGCACACATGGTCATTGTAATTCCATGCTGAATTCCTGTGTGTAGTAATGCAGTGTTCACTGGCTAAAGGAAAGGCAGCGAGGTTTGAAGCCACAGGATTTTCAGGGAGTCACGCTCAAAATATAATTCTTCCCTTATGATGGCAGGGCCTGAAGGTGGTCAGTCTTCTCTGGCTTTTCCTTTGGACTCTCACCTTCTGGTATCCCACTTACCTGCTCACAACCTCTCTCTCTGCATGGGAACTTCATCCTGAGACGTTCCTTTCAGACCAGTCATACTACAACAGACCTATCAGGCCTGGAATGACTTAGGGGGCAAAAATTGCATAGAACTGTTGAAAGGCATATTTATTTCTTCAGGAGCTTTATGATATAAGTTAGGCTAATCTACAGTGACTAAAAAACACCACAGAAAATTTGAGACCACAAAAATAATGTCAGGAAACAAAAATAATGTCAGGAAAATAATGTCAGGAAGATCAAGAGCAGCAAACCTACTGCTGCTGTAGTCTTGTTACAGGAAAGTTAGTTTGTCCTATAGTTTGAATATAATCCCTAACTTGAGTCCCTCTGGAGAATGTTTTTCTCTGCAGTTCAGTGTTTTTGGCTTCAACTGAGTAGCTAGTCATGAGAAATAAACAACAGCTTATCTTAACATATCATTTTTGTTTTATTGAGTATATCTGGGATGGAGTTAATTTTCTTTGTAATTAAGCAGTCTGTATAGTACTGTGTTTTAGACTGATGGTCAAAACACTGTTGATAATACACCAATGTTTTATTCATTGCTCAGGAGGTTCAAGACACATCAGGACATCTAGGAAGGGATGCAACACTCTGATCACGGGGTAGACATAATCAAATGAATCATTGCACAGGTTATCCGCTGAATGCCAAATGTGCCATAATCAAGAAAGCCAAGCAGAAAAAGCTTGGCTTTCTGACATAAAGGAAGATAGCTTATGTATATATATACAGGGAGGCGTGGCAGACTGACTTATATCACACTGCCACAAACATGCCAGGGTAAATGCCACTTGCTTACAACAGTGGACAGAAACATACCCTTGTGGCCCATACTGCTGTCTCAAATACCATCCTGGGCCTTTAAAAAAAAAAAAAATCCTCAGGGCAAACAAAGCACTCCAGAAAGAATGAAATCAGACTACAGGACTCAAGACATCCGCACCAACCATATTCCCTGTCATGCACCACCCTTTAATTGAGTGCATACTAGGACTAGTAGTCTGTCCATACTAGGGCTGCAGAGTTAACATCTAGGGTGTTAGGTGGTGATAGAGGTAGTGGATATATCCTCCCTTTCATTCTGTAATGTGTTTTATTTTACTCTCACAAGAATAATATGTATTTTAATTGCCAAAATTAAAAAAAAATGGTTGGGCACTAAGCCAAAAAGTCCATTATTTGTAGAGGTTTATCTGAGAGGAAATGACTCAAAAGCAGAACTCTGAAATGAAGATGTTGACTCTAATGGATAAGTAATGCCACAATTACAGTAAAAGAATAATTCACAGAATAGTAAGGGTTGGAAAGGACCTCTGGAGGTCATCTAGAATGATTTGTGCAGGAATGTGTTCAGACAGGTTTAGAATATCTCCAGAGGAGATTCCACAATCTCTCTGGTCAGCCTGTTCCAGGCAGCCTTAGCAGTAAAGGCTGAAATGGGAAGGCATTCAGTTAGTTCTGCTTCTCTGTATCCTGTGTCACCAGAGCACCCACCTCATTCAGCAGAGGGCCTGTGTTTTCCTTAGTCTTCCTTTTTCTACTGATGAATTTGAAGAAGCTCTTCTTGTTGGCCTTGATGCTACTTGCCAGATTTAATTCCAAGTGGGCCTTAGCCTTCCTTGTTTCATCCCTGTGTACTCTGACAGCATACCTATATTCCTTCCAAGCAGCTATGCCCCTTTTTCAAATTCTGTAAACTTCTTTCTACCATTGGAGTTTTTCCAGAACTTCTGTGCTCATCCATGCAGGTTTCCTCCTCCTTTGCTTGATTGCTTACTTCTAGGGGTACATCAGTCTTGAGCTTGCATGAACAAGTTCTTGAATATTGACCAGCCCTCTAAAGTCCTAACCCATGGGTTTCCTCCAAGTCGGTCATTAAAAGTAGGCTAAAGTTAGCTCCCCTGAAGTCCAGGGTTGTAATAGTGCTTATTGCTCTGTTTCTTCTGTATAGTACTGTGAACTCCATCATCTCAGGGTCATTACAGCCAAGTCTGCCCCCAACTGTCACATCCCTGAACAGACCTTCTTTCTTTGTTAGTACAAGGTCCAGCAGCACACTTCTTGTTGGCTTCTCCACCATTTGTGTCAGAAAGTCATCATCTAGACTCTGCAGGAAATCTCTTGAACTATGTATACCTAGCTGTGTTGTCTTTCCAGCAAATTGAAAACTGCAGGGTCTTGAAGTCCCTCGTGGGAACCAAGGCCTGTGATCATGAGGGTACTTCTAGCTGTTTTTTAGAAGGCCTTGTCAACTTCCTCTTTGTGATCAGGTGGTCTGTAGTAAAGACCCACAACAATCATCCACATTAGCCTGCCCCCGTTTTCTTTCTTACAAGGTCTTGACTCAATCTTCGTTCAACCATATCTGGTATGTTCCAGATGCTCCCTCACATAAAAAGGAGCTCCATAACTTCACCTTCCTGCTCTGTCTTTTCTAAAAGGTGTGTAGCTATCCATGACAGCATTCCAGTCGTGAGAGCTATCTCACCATGTCTGTAATTGCATTATGATCATAGCCCTGCAACTGCACACAGATCTCTAATTCTTCATGTTTACTCCCCATGATGTGTATATCGATGGACAGGCATTTATTTGGCATGCAGGCTTTCCTGGAGGGGTGCAAAAAGATCCAGCATAGCCATGTCCTTGAGGTAGTTTGCTCCTCGGTTCTTGCCATGAGAGGCACTAAAGAACATTTGCTGCTGCTCTGGTTGGCCTGGCTTATTCCCCATTGGATGTGAATGGCATGAGCGTTGCCATTTTGGACCACAACCCCTCTAGTCTTTCAGTTTAAAGCCTGCGTCACTAAGCTGGCCCACCTGCTGCCAAAGATTCCATTGTCTTTTCTAGACAGATGGATTCCATCCCTTCCTAACAGGTTATAGATATCAAAGAATGTTCCATTGTCATAAGAGACAAAACCCTCAGGATGGTATCAGCCATGTAGCCAGTTAATATGCATTATAAGTCTATTTCTGCCTACCTCCTTCTCTCCAGTGAAGGAAAAGATAACTTGGGCATCAATGGTTTTCATTTACTCCCCCAGGGCTTCACAGCCTTCCTTGATTATCCCCAGGTTCAGGCTTGCTGTGTCATTCATGCCCACATGACAGTGTAACAGTGGATTGTAGTCTTTGCTCTTGACAGGTTGTGGAACCCTCTCAGCAACATTTCAGATTCTAGCTTCCAGAAGGCAGTACGCATTTGTGTCTCCGTGACAGGTCAGCAGAAGGGTGTCTCAGTGCCCTTTAGCAAAGATTTATCCACTACAAGCACTAGGCTGTTTTGTTGGGTTTTTTTTTGGGAGGGGAGGTTTATGTGTTTATTTTTTCAGTATCCACTGTGGGCTGCTGACACAGTTTCCCTTTGTGGACCTTGCTGTTTGGTGTCAGTGGCTGTTAAAAATTCATATCTGGTTTTGATCATGATGGCGGAGGGTGAACACTGAAGTGAAGTCCTGCTTTTGTGGGTCACCAGGTTCCAAGGTGCCTCATTCTCAGTGGTGTCTACTACAGGAACATAGTTCTGAAATCACCTATCTATCTTGACCCATCTAATACTACATAGCTATTTAACAGTTTCCTACAGCTCAGCCACCTGACTCAGTAGATGACTGACCTGTGCATACACTGTGCAGGGACTTACCTTTTCACCAAGAAAAGGATCTGGGCACTCGCTGCAACATACCACCTGTAACGAAGTCTCCTTCCTTACCAGTTCCATCTGGGTGGATGTGTTGGACATCTCATGGGCTTTCTCTGTAGAAATAATGAGTTACCTCTGCAGTGTATGCCCACCATTTTGACAGAGACCTAGAGCACTTCCCTAGGCTGTAGTCCTATAGGTGGGTTGAAGAGTTCATAGTCTCAGAACTTAAAATAACAGATAATTGTTAAATAAAGACATTATTAAAATTGCATTGCATTCCTCTGTAAATACCAGTTCACATACACAGAAATATATTTATATATTCAAATGAAATTAAGACCAAAATGTTTCCAGGAAGATATTTTGGACTTGCAGATCATTTAAACAAGCTTTTCTGCTTAACGAAGTTCTTATGGACCAACCTGTTGGTGAATTGGCTAAGTTAAAGTCAATAGACAAGATGTGAGTAGCTGGTCTATGCAATTTACACTAAAGCTAATATGCAGTACCTGTGTATCTGATATAAAGTGTTTGGGCTAATTGACAACTACCTTGAATAAATAGATTATGTCCATTACTCGTATGCTATATAGCAACTGGAGGAAAGTTCACAGTTCGTTTCAAGTACTGAAGTATCTGTGTTTTATTTTATCTTGAGATAAAATGCCGGATTTTTAAGAATGACTTCTGTAAATACTCTTTCAGGCTCTGAAGCCCTAGTCCAGAGATGTAAAGTGAATAAAAAATCCTCTACTTTAGAAACGAGGAGCTGGTTATTCTTTTCCATGAATCGGCAATTCCTATTAGAATCCAAAAGAATATAAGCGCACACAGAAACAAAGTTCTTTCCCTTCATATTTGAAGCTAGAATATAACAGAAAGGAGAGATTATCTCTGAGAGTCACTACTCTTTCTGCCATTTTGAATGAACCTTTCAGAGAAGGTAGCAATGGCTAAATACCTGAACTCTAACCCTTCCTTCCAAGTAGCTGCTGCAGAAATCAGTTGGCAGGCAAAAGACCAAAGCACTCAGTGAGTTTTATTACTTCATCCCATCTCCAGGTATTCCAGGTGCAGATTATTAGTGTGTTCCTAGTACCTGGAGAAGGTGTAGAGAGGAAAGATCTTTCTCTACATTATTATATTTATTTGTGGAGGAACATGTGCCAAAAACACTGATGAAAAATATTTCCAGTTTATGGGAAGTATCCATCATCTTCGAACATCCAACACATCTGAAAGGTGATACAGATGTCAGAGAATCTCCAAGATACTGACAGTGATTGTTTTGGGTGCAAGAGCAGAATGTAAGAAGAGCTGTAGTGATCTAGCCCACGATCTGGTCTCTAGTAATAGCGAGGTAAAGTAGAAAGACTGAAAAGCACCACTTCCTTCCTCAAACAGTCTCTTATTTGCACTTTAGTCTTCAATATTTTACATCTTTTTCTTTCATTGCCTTACAAACCCAAAAATTTTCACTTACAGCATCAGGAACTGAGATTACAAAGTGGCTTGTATTGATTTAGGCCAAGGAAATTCAGATATAAGATTGAATATCCGCGCATTAGCCTAAACAGTGCTATCTTTAAGTGTGGGTTTAAATCAGATTTTTGGTCCTATTTCATCATAGATTCATATGGCCAATGAGAGCTCATAGGTTTTTGAAACTGAAAAATAAAAACTCTGATTAACTAGCTTTTCCAAAGCCAAAACAAAACAGAGAATATGTTGTAGCCAGTCAAGACCCTGTATCTCCCTATTTAATTGTGATGAATAATGAGAGGGAGGGTGTTGGGGTTTTCTTTCTGTCTTACCTTTAGCAGAATACCATTTTTTTCCCCCCTTAGAGCCTTTAAAGAGCTTGAGCTTTAAATTGTCATTTTTCTCTGGTGAAAAGACTTTATGCCTTTCTCACTGACCTCTGTATTTGCTATACAATACATTTATACTTCGTTAGGAACTTTGATTCAGGTTGAACAAAGTAAAGGGACATCTTGCTCTTAATTGACTTAGGTGTGATATTTCCAGTCCATTCATCGAAAAAAAAGTGCTGAAAAAAGCCATTGTTTAGAATGAAAGCTACATATTATAAACTGTTACTTAAGTATGGCTCACTTATACAGCTGTGTTCTTTTTATCTTCTCTTAACTTCACACATCTATTTCATTTTGCTTTTTCTTCTCCTTGTTCTCCTCTTTTTTCTTTTCATCAGTAACTTCTTTTAGCATGGTGTTTCTTCAATTTATGTGTAATTTATTTTAATGTACTGAAAACATACAGCAGAATTCTTGTGCAATGCAGTTTAATATAGATTGTTCAAAAGAAATCTAGTTGTATACACCATATCAGATAATTTTTCAGATAGTATCTGGTGTTATACGAGTATTGTACAATACAAAAAAGTGACAATAGAAGCTTCTTTCTTGTTTCCATTATCAAAGTCACTGGAGTTCTTTCATGTTTATTCAGGTCTATGTGAGAACTGAATGTGCCATACTTTAATTTAATTAAAATTTTGCATATAAAATCAAAATGAACTATATTTCCTTCTTGTTGTATTTCAGTCTACTCACTGACAATACACAGCAAATAAATCTGGCATAGTGTGTGTGGAATATGTAAGGCTTCCTAAAGAACCTGGCAAAACCAGACATAACTCTATCAATCTTCTGCAAAATTGGAGTCTGAATTTGGAATGTGGCTTATGCAGAAAAGGAGATTCACATAAATTTCAGAATAACAGAACTGGTCTAATTCTTCACTTGCTAGCTACATTTATGAGGTGTGTCCCAACTTAATCCTGCAGAGTTACACTAATCCAAGCCAGTTAAGAATTTGTGCCAGTGATTTTAACAGCATCCTTACTCATGTAAGCAAAAGAATTAGCTTTATAAGTCTATCTAGTGGTTTATTAAAAATAAAGTTATATTTTAAAAGACTTCTTCCCTTAAAGAGAATAAGTGTAGGAATACGCACTCAAAATTTGGTGGATAATATTTTCAAAAATGGTCACTGGCTCATATTATATTCTATTCCTTCTTGTATCTGTGTATTCAGAATAATTTTTTTTCAGTGTTGTAGTTTAGTTTTTAAAGGTACTGCTCTTGATAGCTGATGCTTATGAATTCAAGTTTTTAAAGAATGGTGAATTACCAGATCTGGCTGTCATACAGATAGTGATATCAGCAGACAAGCTCCAAGTAGATTCTGACTTGGCATTTCTTATTTTCTTTCCTGACTTCAGAGATATCGGTCTATTCACCACTTAAACCCACATCATAAAGCTAGTCCCTTTACAACCTTAAACAGCACAGTGGTTTAAGAGGATGCCCAGCTGTCATTTAAACTGATCAAAACCCAGACTAATTCCTGTGATGTCTGTGAAACAAACCCAAAAGTATACATGTGATATAGACAAATATTTCCTATCACATCTGTCTCCTAAACACTGTCCCTATCAGGCAAGAATTTTGCAGTTAAGTCCTGGAGAACTAAATCTCAATGCTATATAAAAGTGGTCAGCATTAAGATTACATAGTTTAATCACTTTCTGACATTCAGGAATGCTTCCAAAGCTTAGAGATATACTGTGATCTCAGGCTGGTACAATGACCTGTTTAGGGAATTTACGGTCTTCATTACCTAAAGAGTCTATGAACTGCCTCTAACTTACACCTGCTCTGGATCAGTTGTTTTTTTTCACTCCAGGATCACAGTTTTTCAAAACCCATACCTCTTACTGCTACACAAACAAAGCAGGGATATTGCAGGGGAGGTTTTAAAGTACAAAATCAAATTCTATACACAAGGCATAATATAGCCCTAGACATTTCCCACTTTCTTGTTTTACCTTCTTGCTCTGCTGTTGTCAGTGGGGGCAATTACTTTGGTTGTGTGATATACAATTGTTCCCTAGAGGGATTAGTAATTTCAAAATTTACTTCCTCTCTTTCTTGGGTAAAAAGGTGATTTCTAGAGGTGTTTCAAAAACTGACTTTGGACAGGAAGTTAGGGCTGGATACAATGGACAAAGATTCTGCTGATGAAGATAATTTTGCTTTTTCTTGCTGAATAGTATTATGGCGGGTGATTAAATGTAGCAACTTTATTTTATGCTTAATTTAACTAAGTGAAAGAAGATAAAGTCTGCAAATACCTTTACAAGTTTTTTAAGAACAAGAAAATAAAATTGTGTTTATCCAGACTATTTTAAAAATCTCAACCTGTGGAAAATCATCACATGAATCCAGCAGAAGGTGTTAATGTTGAAAGTTATGGAATGGAATGTGAACAAGACCATAAATTTATTCCTATCACAAAGAATTCTTAAATAATAAAAAAACTATTTAGAATTTAATAGGAAATTTCAGGGAGGGGGAGGTATCGTATTTACATTCAGCTTGAAAAACTTCCATGGTTAAAACTTCCATCTGCTGACTGAGTTACTAGTGCTCTTTTCATAAGCATGTCTTCTTCATTGAATTGATAACCCAGAATATTTTATTTTTATATGGTTCTCTATAGTAAATACATAAATCTGGAGGCCACTGGTGCTATTTTTCAATTATAGGATGGAACTTAAATAACTCACACAGTAATGATGAAATTCAGCAGCCATAGTCTATCAATTGTACCTGTTTAATATGAAGTACTTAACATAACATTAAGCATACAGTGCAGGACTGCATATTTGCTGTCCAGTATCTATGCTGCCTGCTCTATTGGAAAATATAGTACAGCCTTCTATGTTGAGACAGCAGTAATGAAATTGCCAAACAAGGTGAAAATGGAACAGAAATTTCTTTTATTTCTCTGTCTGTTAGGAATTTCTGGGCTCAAAATCACCCTTATATTTTAAGTATTCATGAAAATGTATTAGAATATCTCTCAAAATAGGAAAACAGTGTAACCTAAATTCAAAACTTATTTACTCCAATATGAATTCTGCTGTTATCTTCAGCTGACAAAGAATTTCACTATCTGAGTGAAATTCAGGTTTTGTATACAAAACTTCCATTAACTTTCATAGTGAAATACAAAAAAAGTTGCCATCAAAGTATTGGTACATTTTTTTGAGCTAGAATGTTATGAGGATGTTGCTGTTGTTAGTAAAACTGCTACAAAACACCATGAAAGGGGTAAGTGGGAAATAGCATGATCATAAATATTCTGCTTTCCACAAAAATTTTTATTCAGAAACACAGAAAAGAAGAAAGAAGCCTGAAACAAGAAAAAAAATATCTTTTTCATCTGCTCTATGATAAAATCTAAGGTGTGACTATCTGTCCGTAAGCTTTTGTGATGTGCATGCTGAAGAGAATAGAGAGATTTTCTTTAAAAAGTGTCATCCGTGCATAATCTATAAATCTCTACTTGTATATTTGGTGTATTTCAACATAAGAAGCCTTGCAAAGAAGATCTGTTAGAAGGGACTGTGTAAAAGCCTTAACAAAAAAAATGGGTTTCTCAGAGAGGAAGAAAATAGGAGAAAAATCATGGACCAGGGCGCAAAGGATAAAATTATATGAACATTGAAGTAAATGCCAATATTGGAGCCCACTTCACAAGACATTCTTTGAAAATAATTCATGCTACTGGTGAGCAGACCAACCATCTTTTTAACTAATATAGAAAATATTAACAAAATAATCTTCCTCATCTTCATAGTTCATAGTTACTTATATAATGAAAGTGATACAATCAATAATAATGGACTGTGAGCGACAAAATGTGTAACTCAGGCAAAATACTTAATAAAATGTCTATAATATCTCATCGTAAATTCTGTGTAATACTCTTATTAGTTTGCTAGGTCTTAGTAATCCAATAAAATAAGAGACATATTCATTTCCAGTTACCTCAACAAATAGCAACAGCCATAAATGTATCAGAAACAGCATGACCTGGTTATTCTCCCTCTGTACTTGGCACTGGTGAGATCGCTACTTGAATAGCGTGTTCAGTTCTGGGCCCCTCACCACAAGAAGCATGTTGAGGCTCTGGAGCGCATCCAGAGAAGAGCAATGACGGTGGTGAAGGGATGGAGAACAAGTCTTACGAGGAGTGGCTGAGGGAATTGGGGTTGTTTAGCCTTGAGAAGAGGAGGCTGAGGGGAGACGATATTGCTCTTTACAGCTACCTGAAAGGAAGTTGTAGAGAGGAGGGTGCTGGCCTCTTCTCCCAGGTGACAGGGGACAGGAAGAGAGGGAATGGCCTCAGGTTCCACCAGGGGATGTTCAGGCTTGACATCAGGAAAAATCTTTCATGGAAAGGGTCGTTGGACACTGGAACAGGCTGCCCAGGGAGGTAGTTGAGTCACCTTCCCTGGAAGTGTTTAAAAGACAGGTGGATGAGGTGCTGAGGGGCATGGTTTAGTGTTTGATAGGAATGGTTAGATTCAATGATTTGGTGGGTCTCTTCCAACCTGGTTATTCTATGAACCTGATTCTATGATTCTAATCAATGATTAAATTAATGTCACAGTGTCTTAGCACCTGTTTTTATTAAGGCTAGAGCCCTTGATGTATTTTAAACTATTTGTCTATTTCTTAATGCAAGTAGCAGAACTTGATCTGTGCTCATTAGTATTAGCTCTTGGTACACTGAAAATTTAGCAGAATATTATATTGTCTTGTAATTATGTTACTTTTACTTGGGACCCTTGATTTATGAGCCTATGGGTTTATAGGCAGATCTGAGCATGGTTTCACACATATTATGCACTTGATTTGTCTTGGAAAAAACAGGGGTGGGGGAGGGGAGGAAAAAGAATTCTTTAAAAAAGGAATAAAATCCACTTCGATTTCTAGTACGCCAGTGGTGAAATGTGCTTTTCCTATGTGTAAATACTTCTCTTTTTTCGAGTTGAAAGATAAGAAAAATATATTTGCTATATGCAGTTACTTATCACTGTTATTACTGCTGTTGTTGTCTTAAAATCTCACTTTTTTTTACAGTCATTTATTGTTACTTGCCACAAGCATTTTGCACAGCTATAGTTTTCACAGGCAACGGTGGCAATATCATGTCAATTTGCTATAGTAATTGCTGAAAACAGCTCATCCACCAATGTGCTCAAATAACCCCTGTTAAAGCATCTTTCTTGATCCTTTCCTGTGTTCATTCCACTGGGAATTCCTATAGCTATGACTACCCTGAAGGCAAGAATCTGCTGCCTGTAGTGAAGAGGTGGTTGTTATTTTGTGAGCTATTGTGGTTCCCATATGAGACCAACTCACCAATGTTATGGTTTGTTAGTCACTTATAATATCTAGCTCTTCCAAACCAGACTCAGACAAACACAAAATAGGCACTCCCTGCAAACTGAGTTCAGCTTTTAAAGAGTAAACAAACATTTCATTAAAATGGTCTCACTAAAGAGGGCAGAGAGATCTGAACAGAGCTGTCACCTTGTATTAGTCACACCCATAATTTCTGCCATGTTACAGTGCTCGCTTGCAGTATCCCAGAAAGACTGGAAGAGACAATTCTTCAGAATTCTCTCTCTTTGTTCTGGAGTTTTGTCTAGTGGGAGGTTACCATCTCCCTTCCAATGTCCAACATGTGTTTGCATCAGTACTGCCACACTCGCTTTATGTAAATGTACTGAAATACTGACCATGACAACAATAATTTTGTTAGGCCAGTGCAAAAAAATATTCCTGTTAGAAGACCACTATCTCTGTATCAGCCCCTCTTCTCTCAGGCCTGAGACACAGCATTTATGGTGCTAAAAATCTCCTGGTCTTTTGGATTCTTTTTCCCTGCATAGTGGTGACAGTGAGTTCAGTCCTCACATTCTCTGCTCTACAGAGCTGTCGTTGAAGAGCAGCCATGAACAGGATGAGAGCTAGTGGGTCAAAATTCAGGACAGAAGAACCAACGGGAACCTTGTGGTTGGTGTATACTACAGGCCACCTGATCAAGAAGAACCAAACAATGAAGTCTTCTTCCTCCAGCTACAGGAGGCTTGACGCTTGCAAGCTTTCATCCTACTCGGTGACTTCAACCACCCCAGCATATGCTGGAAAAGCATCACGGCAAGCTGCAGGCAATCCAGGAAACTCCTGGAGTGCATTGAGGATAACATCTTTGTCCAGCTGACACAGACCCCCACCCAAGGAGATGCAATACTGGACCTGATGGTCACTAGTACAAGTGAACTCATCAGTGATACTAGAATCGGAGGCAGGCTGAGCTGCAGTGATCATGCACTGGTGGAGTTCAAGGTCCAGAAGGATATGGGACAGGTGAGGAGTATAGTCAGGACACTAAATTTCAGGAAAGCAGACTTCCAACTCTTCAAAGTATTACTCAGTAGAATCCCCTGGGACGTAGTCCTCTGATACAAGGGAACAGAGCTGGAAAATATTCAAGGATGCCTTCCATAAAGCACAAGATTGCTCAGTCCCCAAATGTAGAAAATCAGTCAGGGAGGGGAAGAGATCGGCACGGCTGAGTTGAGACCTGCTGGTTAAACTAAAGAAGACAAGGGAACTGCACAGGCAGTGCAAGCAGGGATGGGGAATCAGGGAAATGCATAGGGATGCTGCCTGGATGTGTAGGGAGGAAGTCAGAAAGGCCAAGCCACAGCTGGAACTGAACTTGGCAAGGGAAGTGAACACTAACAAGAAGGGCTTCTACAGGTATGTCAATCAAAAGAAGAAGGTCAAAGAGAATGTACCCCCACTGATGGTTGGGAATGGTGACCTTGTATCAACAGACGAGGAGAAGACTGAGGTGCTTCACAACTTTTTTGCCTCAGTCTTTACTGATAACACCTCTCTTCTCCCCTCCTTAGTCATGCGACAGCAAGATGGTGACCAGCAGGGTAAACCGCCATGCACTGTAGAGGAAGATCAGGTTCGTGACCACGTGAGGAACCTGAATATATATGTCACAGAATCACAGAATCACAAAATCACAGAATCACAGAACCACTGAATCACTACGTTGGAAAACACTCACAGGATCATCAAGTTCAACCATTCCTATCAAACACTAAATCATGCCCCCCAGCACCTCATCCACCTGCCCCTTAAACACCTAATCATTGATTAGAATCATAGAATCAGGTTCATAGAATAACCAGGTTGGAAGAGACCCACCAAATCATTGAATCTAACCATTCCTATCAAACACTAAACCATGCCCCTCAGCACCTCATCCACCTGTCTTTTAAACACTTCCAGGGAAGGTGACTCAACTACCTCCCTGGGCAGCCTGTTCCAGTGTCCAACGACCCTTTCCATGAAAGATTTTTCCTGATGTCAAGCCTGAACATCCCCTGGTGGAACCTGAGGCCATTCCCTCTCTTCCTGTCCCCTGTCACCTGGGAGAAGAGGCCAGCACCCTCCTCTCTACAACTTCCTTTCAGGTAGCTGTAAAGAGCAATATCGTCTCCCCTCAGCCTCCTCTTCTCAAGGCTAAACAACCCCAATTCCCTCAGCCACTCCTCGTAAGACTTGTTCTCCATCCCCTCACCACCGTCATTGCTCTTCTCTGGATGCGCTCCAGAGCCTCAATATGCTTCTTGTGGTGAGGGGCCCAGAACTGAACACGCTATTCAAGTAGCGATCTCACCAGTGCCAAGTACAGAAGGGGAATAACCTCCCTGGACCTGCTGGCCATGCCATTTCTGATACAAGCCAAGATGCCATTGGCCTTCTTGGCCACCTGGGCACACTGCTGGCTCATGTTCAGTTGGCTGTAAATCACAACAACCCCAGGTCCTTTTCCTCCAGGCAGCTTTCCAGCCAGACTTCTCCTAGTCTGTAGCACTGCACAGGGTTTTTGTGCCCCAAGTGCAGGACCCGGCATTTGGCCTTGTTAAACCTCATGCCATTGGACTCAGCCCAGTGGTCCAGCCTGTTCAGATCCCTTTGCAGAGCCTCCCTACCCTCCAGCAGATCAACACTTCCACCCTGCTTAGTATCATCTGCAAACTTACTTAGGGTGCCCTCAGTGCCTTCATCCTGGTCATTGATAAAGACATTGAACAGGGCTGGACCCAGCACTGAGCCCTGGGCAACCCCACTTGTAACTGGCCTCCAGCTGCAGTTAACTCCATTTACCACCACTCTCTGGGCCCAGCCATCCAACCAGTTTTCCACCCAGGAGAGTGTGCGCTTGTCCAGGCCAGAGGCTGACAGCTTCCAAAGCAGGAATCTGTGAGAAACTGTGTCAAAGGCTTTACTGAAGTCCAAGAAGACCACATCCACAGCCTTTCCCTCATCCAGTAAGTGGGTTACCTTGTCATAGAAGGCGATCAGGTTAGTCTGACAAGACCTGCCTTTTGTGAACCCATGTTGACTGGGCCTGATCACCCGATTCTCTTGCATGTGCTGTGTGATAGCACTCAGGATTACTTGTTCCATGACTTTCCCTGGCACTGAGTTCAGACTGACAGGCCTGTAGTTCCCTGGATCTTCCCTGTGACCCTTCCTGTAGATGGGCACAACATCAGCCAGCCCCCAGTCCAATGGAACTTCCCCAGTCAGCCAGGACTGTTGGAAGATGCTGGAAAGGGGTTTGGCAAGCACATCCGCCAGTTCCTTCAGTACTTTTGGGTGCATCCCATCTGGCCCCATAGACTTGTGAGTGTCTGGCTGGACAAGCAAGTCTCTAACCACCTCCTCTTGGATCATGGGAGCCTCATTCTGCTCCTCTAACTCCTGGGTTTGTGCACAGAGAGAACAACTTTCTTTACAATGAAAGACTGAGGCAAAGAAGGCATTAAGTACCTCAGCCTTTTCTTTATACCCTGTCACTGTTGTTCCTTCTGCATCCAATAGGGACTGTATATTCTCCCTTGTCCTCCTTTTATTGTTAATTGTCTAATTGGCTAAGCAAGTCTCTAACCACTTCCTCATGGATCATGGGAGCTTTGTTCTGCTCCTCTGACTTTCCTTACTATTCAAGACTGAAGAAAAGAAGGCACTGAGTACCTCAGCTTTGTCCTCAAGTCTGTGGGACCTGATGAGATGCATCCCAGAGTCCTGAGGGAACTGGCAGATACGGTTGCCAAGTCACTCTCCTTGACATTTGAAATGTTATGGCAATCGGGATAAGTCCCTGGTGACTGGAAGAAGGGTAACCGTATTTGAAAATGGCAGAAAAGATGACCCTGAGAACTACCGACCTGTCAGCCTCACCTCTGTGCCTGGGAAGATCATGGAACAGATCCTCCTAGAAGCTATGCTAGGAGGACATGGAGGCCAATAATGGCAGCCAGCATAGCTTCACCAGGGGAAAACCCTGTATTTTGGGTACATGAATGGGGATGACGTGATTAGAGAGTGGCTCTGCAGAGAAGGACTTGGCGGTGCTGGTTGATGAGAGGCTCGACATGAGCTAGCAGTGTGTGCTCACAGTCCAGAAAGCCAACCATATCCTGGGCTGCATCAAAAGAGGTATGGTCAACAAGTCGAGGAAAGTGATTCTGCCCCTTTATTCCTCTCTTGTGAGACCTCATCTGGAGAACTGTGTCCAGTTCTGGAAACCTCAGCATAAGGATACAGAGCTGTTGGAATGGGTCGAGAGGAGGGCTACAAAGATGATCAGAGGCTGGGGCCCCTCCCACATGAGGACAGGCTGAGAGAGTTGGGCTTGTTCAGCCGGGAGAAGAGAAGGCTCACAGAAGATCTCATAGCAACCTTCCAGAGAAAGGATAAGAAAAAAAATGTTTGGAAAAAAAAGTAAAGTAAATATGATTACTAAATGCAATGGTTCATGGAAGTGGGCTTGGTAAAACATGCATGAAACAAAGAAACAGAGGAAAAAGAATAGCAACAGACTTTGTTACAAATACAATATATGAATAATACCTCTCTGTCTAAGACATTAAAGGATTACAGGCGAGATGATTTCTTCTGAAGCATAGCTTTTAAAAAGGAAATTTAAATATAATCTTAGGAAAATAACTCCTGAAAATTGTCTTTCAAACAAAAACCCAATAGAAACAGCTTTTTACCAAATAAATATTGCTTTGCTTTCCATGACTCAAACATTGTATTATTTTCCAAATGAACAAAAGGGGGTGAAAACCAGTGATTTTTTATCAAAACAGCCTTAAAAGTGAGGAAAGATTAAATTGAGTTTTTCATGGCTTACTTCTATGAGCCCTTGTTAAATAAGTTACTGTAAATGAAACTATGAGATGTGCCTACTGTGCTTAAGTATTCCCAGTTGTGATACAGTTCTCAGCACAATCATCCTGTTTAATCAGGAATTTTCCTCTCTAAACAGGGCCACCAGAAAGCAGTCATTTCTTCCACACAGGCCCCTAAGTTCCAAACAAGGAAGTCCTGCATTTCATTGAGCATGGTGAAATTAATTTATTCTTGAAATACTAACATGGGAAACAAATGGAATGGACACAGATGAACATAATTGGAAACTCTGATAATCTCTATCTTTTACATAATTAACAATGGCGTTCTTTTGAGCCTCTTTCCCTACATGAGTTTTTTGAATCAGTGAAGGTTTCATCTCACTACACTATGGATTACTAACACTTTCCTGGATAATACAGGTGTTTCTCAGGCACATGTACCATCCAGTCTGCTGAGAAAATTAACAGTGCTTAGTAGAAACTCAGAGCAGCTTCCTAGCTTGCAAGGAAGTAAAATGTTCTTTCCCTGCAGATTTGGCAACTGCTCAACATTCACAGGGAAGCCTTTCATGTTTATGAAGTTTTATTTTCTATTAGAAAGCAATTTGCTGAATAAACTTAGACAGTTACCTAACTGGGATATGCAGCATCTCCTTCAAAGTCAACATCATGACAAGCAGTAACCTCACATAACAATAGCAGTGAGACTAAATTATCCCATGCTTGTCTTCCAAGAAGAGTGGGTATACCAAAACATACTCCTTTTGATATTCCACAGTTTCCAGGTTAACATCTGCAGTGAACTTAGACCGAATCAGAATAGACGAAGTGAAGGCCATGTATTCACATATGAATGATGGCATTTTGTGACACATGCTTCACTAGATCTGACCACATACCCTCATTTTCCTATACTTAACAAGATCTGTCAGAGACTTGAAAGACTTGAAGACCTCTTGTAGTCGCTTCCTTTATGGACGAAGCATCATGATTTTGCCTCTCCTCTTAAAAAGAAAATCAACCCTTAAGATCAATAAATACTTCAACATTAGCATATCCCTCAGAAGAGAGGGGTCACTTGGGAACTGAAGGACAGAAAGCCAATACACAGCAGTTTATCATCTGTGTATCATGGCACAGATACAATATGCTTTAACAATGGTTAGAAAGGAGAGACTGCAATGAATCTAGGTAAATTCTGATTCTATCAAAACTGCAAATAGTCTTCACAGACACAAGGTCAAGAAATCCAGACATATAACAAAAAAACCTATCATGAATCAAATAGTCTGCATAAATCAGGGACATCACCGCGACTAATCTGGAAGTCTAGTATTCAGATCTCCCAATCTGTATATAAATGTACATCCTGTACTTTTAGTCAGATCTGGGCATCTCCCTTTAAAGCTATTGCTCTCGTATGCAAAGCCAAAACAAGTTATATTTGAGCTTTTATGTTATATATTCACAAACAATTTAAGAATTTCAGGTAATCCTTCTAAATGAAAAGATAAAGTCTCGGGGCCATATTTCTTCTCACACTAAGCATAAGTGCTTGTAAGGGGTAGGATTCAGCCTTGAAAGTGTAATTTCTCTCCTGTTTGCCTCTCTAGCTTTATAAAAGGCATAGCATGTGCCTTATGTAATTTCAGTGTAACTCTGGTAGTGCTTAGGAAGTTAATTATTGGATAGCGTAAATCATTTTATCTCAAATTACTTCATCTCTGACAACAACAAAATGAGATACTTTAAAGACCATCCCTCTTTGCTGCACGTACATTTCATTTAACTGCAAACATTTTAGAATCTTCTCTGAGCCTAGCAAGCACTTGGAATGAGGGTATATTTCCAACCACAAAAATGTTTAAATCCACTGTCAGTATCAATATGGTTTGACAGATAGTTCTCTGAAGTGGTGATGAATAAAGTTGATAGATGGGCAAGGCAAAGGAGAGTATGTGGACCAACCGAGGAAAAGGTCAACAGGGCAAGTTTGCACCTTTTTTGCATAGAAGTGGGGGGAAAAAAAGACTTTTTGAAATCTCAACTCAATTACATTTTAGCTGGAATTCATACCTTCTTACAAGCCAAATGAACTCATGAAAGGAAACAAGCCTGTAAATGTCACAACCCAAATAAGGGAAGTTAGGGGATCATAACAGTAAGATATAGCTCTTAGTTCCAGGTCTCAGGGAAGTGCTTGCAACTTTTCATTCATTGTGATAAAAACAGTGGGAGACAGGGACATGGTCCACAAAGAGAAAAGAACCTTAAGGCCTACTGAAATTGTGTAGTCTATTACACAACCAGTGTTTTTGGAGCGGAGGGGAGAAAGCAAAGCACTACTTAAAAAAAAATCTCTACCTTCATTCCACAAATGATTGACATTTTTTATCAAAGTTTGCAAAATAATTTCCCTTAAAGAATTTTACCCCTGAAAGTATATACTTAAAACAGATTCCTTAATTGAGGCATTATGAGTATGACTCTCTAACGCCATATGTACGCAAAGTCATTACTGGAGCATTAACTAAGATCCTCTACTCAAGTTTCTAGAACAGTTTCAATGGACCTATGTTTCATGAGCTGGACTAACAACTTTGAAAAATCCAGTATTTGGGGAAAAAATGTTTTGTGCTTAGTCACTAAGTAAAGACCATACTTGTTATTTTTAAGTTAGACCAAAGTCCCATTCATTGCACTTGTATGCTCGGAAGCTGAAAATGGTCCTAAATATCAGAAAGAAAGAAAGAAAGAAAGATCTCTGAAATTCATAATAATGGGAGTATTAGATGGTGTTATTCTGTCATCTTTTTATCATTTACGGAAACTAAATAATAAGAAGAGAATCATCACCCAAGCCCATACTTAACACTCTTTCTTAGCCCCAATGTATTGTGTTCTTTACAGCTGAGGTGCATACGTTCATGTCTCTGAAACAAGTACTTTTCTACTCCAGTCGTGAGTTATGTAACGCAAATAAAAGTTGACACACCAACACTAAAACTGATGTGTTTCTACATACCTACAGATCTTCCCTGAACAATTTTTCAATGTAATAAAAAAATTAAAACATTGCACTGGAATTCAAGAAAGCTTGAAATAAAAGTTGGTATCTGCCTCACAGGCCATCTCAGATGATTTTAGATGCGTCTCTTGGAACAGCATTTAGAAGCACATAAACACTCGCATTTGCTATGAGGAATTAAGGTACTTAACTCAAGCTCCCCGTGTAGGTTCTTGAACTATAAATATTATTTTTGCTTATCATACCTTAGCTAGTTGTTGGAGGTTTCTAAGATGTTTAAGGACATTTATAGTATTCCCTTCCATTCTATTTTTTTAAATACTTCATTTACATTTAGCTCTCAAAACTGAAGTCAAAGGCTATTTTGATTAATGGAAATATTGAATTTAGTAGTTCTCTTCAATTTATCAGTGTTAGCTGATGTAAACATAGTTCTTTCCATTGCTCTCTGTCTTTAACACAGCTTCCTACTTTGCTGTGATGCTCTCTGGAGAACCATGCTGACAATCACACAGGGTCACAATGCTGCAGTAGGAATGTGGTGTGCCCCATGCTTACCAGACCGCAGATTTTCACAGGGCTGTGGACTGTTGTAGAAAGTGAAGAAGTCATTATTTTATTGATTTTTAGAGCTTTAAATGTATAATTGAGGATCCTCATACCTTTATTGGTACAAGTAAGGGTTACAATTTAAATATTAATTTTATTTTAACTATTTTCCCTCCACCAGGAATTAAATACCTAAATAAGGAAGTCTGCAGCCTGCTCCAGGACAAAAAAGATATCTATGTGGTTTGTCATATGATGACTCTGGGATCCTAATTGTGTGGATTAACATAGGTCTCATAAATTAGAAAAGAGCATTAACGGAGTATCTTCTCTGGAGGCAGCAGGTTGGAAGTATAGCCAAGATTGATAGTAGGCCCAAGCCACATCATAACGGGGCAAGCTGTGGAGATTTTAATTACTAAACTTCACCAAACATTTACTTAGCTGTGTACAAGCTTTGATTTATGAAAGGATCATAACTTCAACAAACAAGATTAATTAGATGAATTCATATGAAGATGGCAAAAGTCAACCCTTGGCAGTTGTGAATACTTATTCCATAGGCAGTTAAAATTCTCAGAGATTTAATCTGTACAATTTAACACTTAAAATTGAGTATTTTGGCCTTAGTAGTATCTGAACTAATTTAGGTGAGTACCTATTATAGCTAAATATAAAGTAATGCTCATATAGAAAGCTTCATGGCTTTAACAAACCTGTATGATGCTGGCTATAACTTTGACAGTAATCTTTTCTCTTAAGTGAAAAACAAATGCTCTTACTTGGTCATAGCTGTAACTTCACTTTAACATGACTCCTGAAGGATTGCAGGAATTTGTTTATTTTCAGTGATTGTGGAGCAAGTGGTTCAATTAAACAAAATAGGTTGAAAACGCCATAAAATTCTACCTTTTTCTAACTGAGACCTCTTTGTATCTGAAAGTAGGAAAATGTTGCCCTCTTATTAAATTTATTCAAAGGCAACTGAAGAATACAAGTAACAAAAACTAAATCAGACACAAGATAATATATCTGGGAACTTATTCATTCTTTCTGTTAGAAATATGATTATGTAAAATTATGAATAATCAAGGAAGGAACCCATTCCCTAAATAATGAACTACTTGCAAGCAGAGAAAATTAAGTCATTAATAGCAATGGTTAGCTTAACCAGCTGTAGTTTTATTGATCTTGGGTTCCAAATATTTCTAAACCACACTCATGAACAAATTATACAGGAAAAAAATTAATGTACATATTTATAATACATATTTTTAAAAGAAAGAGACAATTACTTAAGAGAATATGTCAGTTTGTGCTTTCACAAATAGCCAGAAATATCACTTCTTCACTAAACCGTTCAACCCTAATTTTGTTTTTCTCCTCCAGCTGATTATTCACCTTTCTAGTTCTTCCTGGTTTCCTGTTTAAAAGAATAAACTGAAGAAAGGAATGGCAACAAGGAGGAGGAAGAATAAAAAGACAAATATGTAAAATAATTTAAATGTTTGTTTCATTTGTCTCTGTCTAGTGTCATTCTAGGAGGTACTAGCCAAGTACGTAAATGATTGGGAGGAAGGGAGAGAGGAAGGTAAGAGGACATTTTACTGTCCTCCCCAGGTTGTTTTTTTCTCAGGCCTTCACCTATGGAGAGGTGGTTCACATCAAAGAACATCCTTAGTCATGCTCAGGCTGTAGTTGCACAGCCACCTTCTCCAGAGTCAGCTCTGCTCCTGAAAAGGGCTGCCTCATTTGTCCCACTGTTTTTGCAATGCTGGTTGATAGTTGGAGAGGTCACCCTGATCTATCTTGTTGTGCATCTGCAACAACACATCATGCAAGGGAGGCAAAGGGGCATAATTGACCTTTTTACTGGAAATCCAGGCATTTTTTCTGGATTAACGTACCTCTTTGCCACTGTTTCAGTGCAAGCCAAGACTGCAGAATCAGCCCTTTGATGTTTCTCAACTAGAAATACCTTTCCCAACAGAAATTATCTTCTATTCTAATGAACTTGTGAATAACTTAAATATTATCATGTCTTTTCTATAGCTATGAATACTGGAACAGTTTTAGAAAGATGCCTCAAGCTAACCTGAAAGGTTCTGTCAAAGAAAAAGTAACAATTCAAAGGTTCCTGTTTTTTAAAACCTTATTAATTCACTAGATTACATTACCTGAGTTAGTCTGTCTCTCAGTATTAGCAATGATACAGTAGAATTTTTAAAACATGATCTAAATAAAACCAATACCCTAACATATAGTTTTAAAGATGTACTTCACAATGAGAAAGGAGCTTTTAAGGTTACATTTTTTAATTAAAAATCATTTTTAGAGAATTATGTTCAAGAAAATTTCTATCAAAGTGTAAATGTGAAATTTTCAGCATTGCAACTTTCATTTTCACATGGGTGTATGCAATAAGATGTACTCTTTTTTCTATTTAAAATAGATTGTTAAACAAAACATATGACAGTAATGCTGATTAAGGTGAAGCCTTGTGTCTTTGCTTACCCACTTTTGGTGTTTGCTTTCATTCACGTAATTTTTTCCTTCCTCATTGACATTCCAAACTAAAGCAAACATTTTTTTACCTGAGTCTGGGACCAGCTGTGGGCAATAATCTAGCCTTTTCAAGAGGATAATGATAATCTTAACTCACCAAACAAATTCTCTCTGGAGATTACAAACACCAGACTGGAATTCATTTTTGTAATCTGTGCCATCAAAGGCACCTTGTTATTTTTTCAGAAAGCAAAGGATTGTATTTGGTTGTTAACATCTATTACTTTTAGCAAGACTGGAATGCTTAAGTTCTCATTTTCATGGCATTTCAAGATATTTTTCTGATCTTTCTGTGTATAGAGTAGCAGAGGGAGATACAAGGAGCTTTCTGTGCTAATTTATTACTATTCTGGAGTCATGCAGGAATAACTAGAATCATATCTAACATGTAACTGGCAACATCATTCTGCATAACCTCATCTCTAGGTCTATCCACAATGCCAATGTCATAGGCAATCTCTGCAAAAACATGAAACACAGCTTGAGTCTGTCTTCATAGACTAAACCTTATTTTCTGTTGCTACTTTGGTTTAATAGCTAAAATCTGTGAAAAAAAAACCTTAGATTCACTGTTTCCCAACAATTCTCATCCTTTCCCCCAAAAAAACTGAAAAATCAATAAAATTATATAAAAATAAATCCAGTTCATTTTGAAATAAATTATTTCACCTCTATTTAGCAAGAAAACATCAAGCTAGTATAAAAGACTTAATTGAAGCCTACATTTTTGTAGGCTTTGTACCAACCTGAGGAAGGACTTTCAGTTCCTGTTCCACCACCCTGCTTGAGGTCCTGCATGGTAAACTGGAAAGTAAGCATTTAAATCAATACTCTACATCATCCTGTTAGGCTTCAAAGGGACACGATTCAGAGTTTTTCAACTTTCAGAAGGGTGTCCTAGCCTACAAGGTTCATTCCCTCTGGTAGAAAAAGACTGTAATTGCACAGCATAAAATGGCACCAGATCAGCTAAGAAAGTCCCACAATATCTGTGTGCACCCATTAGATGTTAAATCATAGTATCATAGAATCATAGAATCACCAAGTTGAAAAAGACCCACTGGATCATCAAGTCCAACCATTCCTATCAAACATTAAACCATGCCCCTCAGCACCTCGTCCATCCATCCCTTAAAAACCTACAGGGAAGGTGACTCAATCACCTCCCTGGGCAGCATCTTCCAGTGCCCAATGACCCTTTCCATGAAAATTTTTTCCTAATGTCCAGCGTAAACCTCCCTGGGTGCAGCCTGAGGCCATTCCCTCTCGTCCTGTCCCGTAACACTTGGGAGAAGAGGCCAGCACCCTCCTTTCTACCACCTCCTTCCAGATAGTTGGAGAGAGCAATGAGGTCTCCCCTCAGCCTCCTCTTCTCCAGGCTAAACAACCCCAGCTCTCTCAGCCATTCCTCATAAGGCCTGTTCTCCAGCCCCCTCACCAGCTTCTTTGCTCTTCTCTGGACTCAGCCAAGTTATCAGAGCCACCTAAAGAAGCAAGAGAGGGAGTAACTATAGGTAGGAAAATACTTTATTGGAAATTAATATTAAATTTTATATTAGTCATTTTTCTTGTGTGAGTTAAGGGCAGTTTATTCCTTTATACATACCCTACATAGAACATCAGTTACAGTAGATTATGGCTGTATGAACACTACAGTGGTCTGTGAATAAATCAGACTGATAGGCTTGTACAACCTCCCTCTAAAAATGAGAGAAATCTGTCTGTAACCTTGTGATATAGGTGTGAAAAAGATTTTGAGCTTTTGTGCTTTTTAGTGTAAGAACTCTTACGTTTTCCAGCATATTTTTTTCTGAAGAAATAAGACATTTTTTCTAAAAATTACATAAATATATGTTAAATGTTAATAGTCTGTATGATGTTTCACATAAACAAGCTACCCTAAGTCAATTTTTACCAGATCCTTTAGTTCACACATTTCAGATGTTAAAAATATCCTGTCAACCTCAAATGCAAAGCTATCAAGCTAGATTTATAGAACTACCAATTCAAAAAATGTTCTGAGTTTCTTTGAAAAGCAACATTGAGAAATATTGTAAGTAAGTTTGGGCTGTTATTTTTTAAAGAATGAGGAGTCAGGCGATAAAAGAGGAATGAGATTTTATTTCAAATTAAAATGAATGAATGAATGAATGAATGAATGAATGAATGAATGAATGTATGTATGTTACATACATACATAAGCCACAAAACTTGTTGTGTAACAGTCACAGTGACATTTCACTGTCACATCCACATGAATCTCAAGCCATTGGAGTCACTTCAATTTTTAGTGCCTTAAGAGAAATCGCGGAATTTTTATTCCATCATAAGACTCATTTACCTTTTCCTTTATGAGAGGTTGACTCTTGTACTGTAGGAGGAGCATTTATTTGGCAAGAAAAACAACAACAAAAAAGAACTAGGTCCCCAGCTTGCAGCTTCTGGCTCTGAGTCTCACTGCAGTTTGAATATTGTGCAAAGAACATAGAAACCTCTCCTTGCATTACAAGTTCAGAAGCAATGTGGTGCTGTGACAGGAGAGAGGTTAGTAGAGATGCTTATTGTATAAAAAGCTTAGAGATATCTTCCTCCAGACTGGCAGTTGAAGAGTAGACATTTAGTTAGCCATGTTTACTCCATGGCCACAGAGTAGGCGGAACCGGAGTTGGGATGTAAATAACTATACCTTCTCTACAAGGAGAAACATGATGCAAATATTTAAGCCAGGATACTTAGAATTTAGCATAAATTTTACAGTGTCAACTATTTCTTTAAAACAAAAAAGCAAAATACCTTATCTCATTGAGTCACAAATGAAAGCTTTTTTCCTCTCTCTCACTTTGTAACACGATAAATACCTTGCATTTTAAAATAGGGGTTACATATGAAAATGCCACACACCATTATGGGAACTTCAATATTTACTTTAAAATGTTGGTTTGAAAAGTATCTTTAGTAATGGATTGCTAAAAACAGGAAAATGAAAGGTGGAGATGGTATTCACTGAAGAGTATTTTCCACTGGGGACTCCACTGGCATTCAGTTGTCTCATTTAATTATCACTTTCCTGATTCAACCATTATTCATGGGCTTCCCTGTGCTCTTAAAAATCTCTGAGCTGTGCTTGCCAATGTTATGGCATATTATGAAGCACAGTTATGCAGCAAGAGGGAGGGGGTGATAATGCATTGGTCTATATTGCTGGCATGTTTTCTGTTTGAACTCCTCGGATGCCAGATGAATGCAAAGCTCTTTACTCAAAACCTACTGCTGTTTTTTTAAGCATTGTGCTAGCATTGAGATCCTTTGCATTGCTTCAGTAAAATAATGTAATACAGAAGCAGTATGAATCATTTGCATGAAGTTTACATTAATTTCCATTTGACTGCATATCTCTTGTAACAGTGGTTAAAGAAATGCATGGAGAGAAAAGTTCCTAACAGACACAGACAGAATACACCTGGGTAGGTTTGAAATTAATTTTAATTGGCTTCAGTTTTATCCATACATGAAGGTTGAGTATACTCATTTTCTTTCTTCACACCCTCTCTGCCTAATTTAAATCTTTATATTTTTAGCTAAATTATACACTATTTGTTTATGAATTTTGTATTTTTACTAAAAATAGCATATGTCCAAGGCAGTCAAGATGAAAGATAAAAAGACTAAAATAAAAATAACTGTTTTCCTAAATGTGCCTTGAATTATGTCATAGCTCCTTTAAGGAGGAGGAGTGGGTCAGCAACAGCAACGGTATATTTTCTGTTCTAAACCACTGAATTGAGTTTATAATAGCAATAATCCTGAAGAAATCAGGCATTAATGAAGTTAACAGTCAGTTTGCTAGAGTATTATCTGCCTTTGGCTTCACTCTACGCCATTAAGTCAAAAAACATAGCTTTTTAATAAAGATGGATTTTTTAAAAAAAAAATCTATTGCTTAAATACTAAAATGGCACTTCATAAACACATATACAGACTTCAGAACACAGTTAAGGTGAAATATTTATTTACTGAGAGTACAGAAGTATTGCTTACACTTTTTACTTTCAGATGTGGAAAGCAAAACAGGAAAAAAGCTCAGCACGTTTCTTAGCTGTCTTGCATCAAATATATATGAGAGTAAGAGCCGATTCTCCCAAATTTGTGCTAGGGTAAAAGGAAATACAAACCAGCACCTTCTGCACAGCCTGGTTAAATCCTTATTATTACAAATTACTTTTTCAAGCATGTAGAATCTTTTGGTTTAAATGAAACTTTGATGCAGTTTGAAATGAGGCACAGTTCCATTAAACTCAGCAGAGTTGCCTTTTACAGCAGTGGCAAACAAGTTTGAATTTGGCAGTGAATTATACTCCAACTGAATGTTTACAAAATCCTGAAGTCTTCATTTAATTAAACCTTTCATCAATTTCAGTGGGAATAGTAATATTATATGAGTGGGAGGTTGCTTGAATAAGTGTTATTTTCAAATCTAAACACATTAACACAAGTATTAATTATGAATGAACAAAACAAGCCATCATCCACTCAGAACTGTATCAATGCAGCTAAGAACATAACTTGGCTCTGCGTGCTTGGCTGTGGTTGTATTTGCTAAGAGCAGTATATGGGCTGGAAAAGCTGCTGCAACTAGTATGTACTAACTGAGCAGTTGCTGGAGCTGTTGCACCTTCTTTGCCGCACAGACTCATGGAAATAACTGCCTGTGCAAAATCTGTATCCCTCCAAGAGAGGACCATCATCAGGACTTCTTTTCATGCAGTGTGGTCTATATCCTATGCTGTAGAGCAGGATATCCAGCAAGTCACACCTAAGAAAGCAAGACAACACTAAAGGAGGTAAGTTTTAAAGACAAAGACCCCAAAAGTTGACACATTGTGGTTTTTGTTTGGAGACAGTAGCTTAGATTTCTAACACAATGAGCAAACAGTGATAGGGCAGCTTTAGAAAACGACACTAAATTATTCACTGCTGCAAAATTTCAAATTATTGTTGTATGTTTAGCCTAAAAATTATGCCTTAATTCAAACACGTTCCTGTGGAAACCCTATGGATTTCATTGTAAGAAAGTGTAACAATCCTGTCCTGCTTTATACTTAATAAATATGTTTTTCAGTAGGTTTTTTCATCACATCTGCCAAATGCTGCTTCCATTCTTTTGTTCCAAATTTTGAAGTGAAAAACTTTGATTTCTTGCACTTTATTTTTACTAGCTGTGAAGTAGTCAAGTGGAGCTGATCCAGTAAAATCTTCATTAGTGTTGTTTTGATTTAAAACTTTTGTTAATGCTTGAGGCAACATCATGTGGCTTTAGGATCTATTTTATATTCAAAAGTTGATCTCTAGGGTCAGCTTTTCTATTTCCTTTTTTTTTTTTAGATTTTATTTTAAGCTAAAATAATAACTGGAAAATTCTTCAGAGCTTCTGTTTTCAATATTCATTCTCTCTTTTTTTTCCTAATTTGGGATATGCAATTCAATATAACCAGTAAATGGCCTCGTTTAAATTCCAGTTTGATATGTAAAAGAAGCCTTATTAGGTACACCAACCTCTCACTTCTTCTGTTTGCTATTTTTATTTTGATGACACAAGGTAATATAATGTATGGCTTCTGCAGAATTATAGAAGAATTACCTAAGCAACAATTTCACAAGCTGCAAGTACAAAGGTAAATAGAGATCTTATTTCTAGATATTACACAACAATCTTTCTGCTAGACATTGCATTTTCTTTCACTGATCAGCTTATGTCTTGTACATCTTTTCTTCGTAAGCTATTATCTTTTAATGATTATTTCTCAGTTTCATGAACAAATATTTATTTGCCTGAGACTCTAATTTAAAGCGTCATCAGAAGAAAATCTGGG
Organism: Phaenicophaeus curvirostris; assembly: GCF_032191515.1. NCBI lineage: Eukaryota > Metazoa > Chordata > Aves > Cuculiformes > Cuculidae > Phaenicophaeus > Phaenicophaeus curvirostris. Next base: position 38,780,471 of record NC_091431.1, read on the forward strand.
ATGACAACTGCATAAAGCCTCAGAACTCACTAAGGTAACAAAAATGATACTTTGCTCTTGTATTGGTGATTCTCATACTGCCAAGTAGCATTACAGGTTTACTACATACTTCACATAACCGACTGCTTTGCTAGTGCCTATATAGCTTGACCATATCACACTGATAGTTCTCCTCTCATTCCGTCTTATCAAATAACCACTGCTATTTGAAGGTATTTCTTAGTGACACCACAACCTTACTCTGCAAACTGCCTACTCACTAAAAAGGATATTTCTGCAACATATATACAGAAAACTGCACCTGCTTAAATACAAGACACCACAATATTTATTATGTATTTAGATAACTGCATGTTTCAGGTCATATACGATGAGATATCTGGCAGAAATATGCAACTGAAACACTGTATTTTGACTGAAAGGATTGGGGATGGAGAATGGTGTTATTATATTATAGTTGCAGAGAGATAAATTGAAAATGCAGTATTAAGAAAATGCAGTTTTTACTGGAAACACAGCTTTTTATGGTCAATGAATTTCAAGTACCAGACAAGTACCTAAGAAGTCTTTATCTCCTACATGTTCACCCTTATCATAGAAAGTCTTGTACCAGAAAAACACAGGTAGCTTTTCAGAGCTTCAGGCAGTCTCCTACCCAACTATAAAGATAAGCAAGGAGTCCTTGAATCTAATTAAAAATTCTATAGGAAACCAGTGGCAAGGTTCCTGTGTTTGTGGTGGGTGTGTAGATGAGGAAATGTCACACCTTTCTGACGTAGCTGGAGTTCCCTAGTCATCAGTGGCTTCACACCAAGCTATTTCAGGGCATTAGTGCAGTCACAGGAATTCATTATTTAGGCAAAATTGGATGTAGTTCCCTTGGCAAAAGGACATGATAGAAAGCTTTTTTTAGTTCATACTTCTTGGTTGAGTTTAGCATCAGCAAGAACTCAGAAGTACCCATATGCTGCACAAAAACCAATGTTCACCTGAGGAACACTGTGGCAGGACTGCCCATAAATAACAATTTTGTTTTGCTAACTCCAGTTAGGATTCCGCTTTGAGTGTTTATAACCAGTTCATTCCTTGCTAGCAAGGCTTGTAGCCATAATGCAGTGCGGGACAGGTGGAGCTGACCATTGTGTATCTGCTGCCAGTACTTATGTGCTCCTCTACTCGTTTACACAAATTCTGTATAGAGCTGGAGGAAAATAAAATTGATCCTTGAGCAGTGTAAGCTTATAAGTTAGCCATCAACTGCCAGAGATGCAGTTTTGCAGGCAAGACTAAGGTATGATCAATAGTTGTAAAATGTTGCAAAAGACCTAGTAGAATGAGAAGACAGTGGAGCAAGAATGCCATATGCATGTACAAAACAACACTTAACAGTGCTGACTTCAGATCTTGCTCTGAAACCAAATAGTTTAAGATTGAAACTGAAATTTGGCCTTTGGCTTCCTCCTAAGCAGGTACTTTTGAGAATTAAAGGTCTGACTCAGAACAGAAGCTGTTCCAAAATTCACATGCCGTGTGGCTGTCTAAGGGAATATGCACAAAGGAGTGGTTGGTTTCCTTGCTTGTTTAGTTTTGGTTCTATTACTGCGTATTTCACAAAGGAAAATGTGGCTTCTTTAAATGACATATCTGTTTCAGTGGCACTGTTCATAAGATAAAGGAAGCAGGGAAAAATATTTTTAATTACTTTTTTTTAATTTTAAAAAAGTGCGTAAATCTATCATGGCTTCTACAACTTGCAAGGAACAAATTGATACAACCTTTATATAAATCATGTTCCCTTATTGCTTTGACTTCTTAAAACAATTTGATTTCTTTCTGCAGTTCTGAAGTGGTTTGGCTGCATGTGGCATTGTTTTCTTTTATTTCTTTATAATTGACTTTTTTTCTATCAACTTCCCAAACAAAAATATGGTCCAAAAATGTCTATAATGTATAATAATTAATTAATATATCCTAGTAATATCCTAGAAAGATTTCTAGCGTAAAACTTTTTTGTTTCCCTAATAAAAAGCCTTTAAAATTTATTTTGGCACGTATAAAGTCACATAACATAGCAGCTGCACCTTCTAGCAAGCCTCTAGGAATATAGAAGTTATCATCCTACACCATATAATGGTCTAAGGCAATATTTATTTTCCAGCAATGGTAAGCATTGCACCCTTTAGATTCAAACAGATAAAAATGTCAATGCCTTATAGACTTCTTCAAGAGTTGAATTACACTTTTAAAGTCTTTTCCAAAACTTAACAGCCTTCAAAAAACCCACTGTTTCTATGGATTCCAAGCTTTTGAGTCTGGTTAGAGTACCATCACTACTCAAGGTAGAAGGTACCTGCAGAACATTTGCAAGTTCTTCTAAAATGCAAAAGGTTTTCAAGAGCCATTATGTAGCCTTCTAGCTCCTCTGTATTCCCTCTCTCTGGTCTCATCACAGTAGTTGCAATGCGCTGGGCAGAGTTACAAAAAAACATGTTATGCAAAATATGATGTAATACAGTACCAAGTAGGGCTTCAAGGGATTATATAGTGCTTGTAAAGCTTTTCCTTAGTTTTATTTATTTTTGCTTTTGTACTCCTGTGCCTGTCAGTACTTGTCTTCCCATTTGCTCCTATTGTTCTTGTGAACAAGTCATTTTAACACAAAAGCTTAAGTATTATACAGAACATGGAGTAATATGATTTTCTATCCCACTTAAGGTAATTCTTTAAGTTTATGTAGCTAAAATAGCAATGTTTACAAATCAGCAAAGTTTTGGAAAGATAACAGGAGTATAAACATTATATTCATTTTATTCTGTTGTGGGAGCATAACAGTTATCTTTGTACTTCTCGGTTCCCACATAAGTCTCTAATCTTGGGTTATATTCACTGATTTGTGAATAAAAGGGTTTAAGCCTGTCTTTTCTTTCTTAGTTTTACTGTATTGAAATTTGAAGTCCTGTTAGTCTGCCCCCCTGCTGTTTCTTCATTAATATTTTCCAAATGTTTCTGTTTCTACTTTTTGTCTGTTAACTGAAATTACTATTGTGGTTTTACACTCCTTAAGCAGTAGACCAAATACCTCTTTGGACAACTGTCCTTTGCACACCTGTCAAGAAAGCTAATGTGTTGTGGCATATGAGCTATCTCCCTGCAATGCACTGGCAACCCAACACGGGCCTAGGGACTGGGATCTTGTTCTTTGTCATCAGTATTAAAAGCAAAGAGATAAGAGTGACACTTGCAGTATTTGCTGTGCCCTCTTGGCAGCAGCAGTCTTGAAGCTTTTCATTCCATTTGAAAGTCTTGCAATAATTGTAGATGTTTCAAGACTGACTTTTCATTTTCTTACATATCCCGTTATGGTGAAGTAGCCTTCATTAGTCAACCATATCCTGGACTGCATCAAAAGAAGCATGGGAGGTTAAGGAAGGTGTTTCTGCTCCTCTATTCCGCTCTTGTGAGACCTCACCTGGAGTATTGTGTCCAGTTCTGGAAACCCAACATAGGAAGGATATGGAACTGTTGGAACAGGTCGAGAGGAGGACTATAAACATGATCAGAGGGCTGGAGCACCTCCCGTACGAGGACAGGCTGAGAGAGTTTGGTTTGCTCAGCCTGGAGAAGAGAAGGCTCTGAGGAGACCTTACAGTGACCATCCAGCACCTGAAGGGGGCCTACAAGAAAGCTGGGGAGAGACTTCTAGTGCATGTATTAACAGAACTTGGGGGAATGGCCATAAACTGGGAAGGGGCAGATTTTGACTAGATGTAAGCAGGAATTTCTTCACAGTGAGAGTGGTGAGGCACTGGAACAGGATGCCTACAGAAGTTGTGGATGCCCCCTCCCTGGAAGTGTTCAAGGCTATGTTGGATGGCGCCTTGGGCAGCCTAGTCTAGTCAGAGGTGTCCCTGGCATGGCAGGGGAGGTTGGAATTAAATGATCTTTAAAGTCCCTTCCAACTCAAACCATTCTATGATTCTATGATTCATTAGAAATACCTTGTTTCTTTCCTATTGTGTGACTCTTTTCCTCCTATGAAAGAGAGGATGCACCTTAAGACCAGTCACATTTCACCTGAGAAAACTCTGTCACGCCCCGAGGTAGACAAAGTAGGACCCAGAGCTGTATTTAAACATTTAGTTTACTACCTATAATGTTACAATTCTAAGTCAAGAATATCAGCTTAAGTCTAGCCCAATATTAGCATCCTATAAGGGTTTCAGGAAGGACTGTATGACCTGTATGGAGTTCAGTGATAAAGTCTTCAGATGCTTCCTCGAAGCTGCTGCGAGTGAGGTTTCTGTAAACACTCATGGATTGTTGACGTTGGTGGGGGGGGTCTCAGACCAGCTGAGAGAGAGCTCTGAATCATGCTTGCTCCTCTCATTCTTTTATAGTGCATTCTGGAGTGATAACATCTGGAGTACCAGTCAGCCCATCTCCTTTACCTTTGTTGGTGGCACCGGTGGCGCCGATGATAAGGGACAGTGGTTTGCAGTGCAACTCCCACCAACGTGTAGAGATCCAGAGAACTCCAGGGTCATAGATCAGGATGTTTCCATCAGAAAACTCATAGCCAAGTATAACATATGTAGATATTCACAAATCTTATCAATACTTTTGTTTTGAGGATCACTTTTGAGTCTTTATTTTTGTTCCGCAGTTATTATGTACCTCCACATACTTGCATTGGTATGCGGGATGGGAGGGGTGACCAGGGGCCAGTTTGGTCATCCTGATAGGCAAACAAGTGGCAGAGACATAATGGCTCATTCTCTCCTACTCATCCTTGCTGCACAGGTGGGCTTTGATATGGCTGCTGTGGTGGAGTGACCACTCTCCACCCCTCGACTCAGCAAAGCAGCAGCCCTCTTCAGCAGCTTCAAGGGGGGAGGGATATGTCGAAGAGTGAAATGGTCTCATGAATAGGACGAAAATCATTAGAATAATTTGTGCATGTTATGGTGCAGTGTGGCTCTAGCCCAGCTTTTTGCCACGTCCCTCTGCTCTGTTCGACGTATTTTGCATGAGGGCTATTATGCAAAATGTTGTGTTCCAGCCCTCTCACAAGTGGAGTGCAGGACAGGCTGCTAAACTTGCCATGCAGCAGAATAAACTTCTTGCACAGAGTTAGCTCTGTGCTATCACAGCTTGACTGTTGCCAGTACCCAAAATAATTCATTTAAAGCTAGCTCTGGCATCTTTATGCTACACTGTGTCCTAGTGGGCTTTTACATTTTCCTATTCTTAGGATTTAAGCAGAAGACACTAGCAGAGAACATTTGCAGTTTGTCAGGTGCAACTTTCTGGAAACCTGAGATTTAAGGGAATATTAGCTTCTTCGCCTTGGTTAGTTATGTTCAAGCTGTGCATTTATCCACTCATGAGCCAGCTATGCTGCAGGTACTGAGAGAGTTAGAAATTGAAATCTTTAAATATTTAACTGTTGCCTGCTTTTATGCTGGAGAGACACATAGTAAAGTTATCATATGTCCCAAGAACTTGATTTTACATCAGCATTTATTAGTTTTAAATATTTCTTATAAGAACTACAAATATGAGTTGTTCAGTGCTTTTATATCACTAAACCTAGAAGGAGACTTCTGGACCCAGCCACAGTCCTATCTTACATCAGTACAATAAAAATAATTTTGGGATTAAAGCAGGCAATGTTTATTAACTAATTTATGTCTCTTATACCAATATATATATCTCCTATGTAACTTACTCAAAATGTATAAAACAAAAAGGAATAGTCAAAACAACGCCCCTTTCTGTATTATGTCAGCCAACATGGGAAGATTTTCTTAATATCAGAATTGTAGCTAAATAAGCATCCTGACACAGATTCCAATTCAAGAAAACACATAACCACATTTAATCTTAACCACTTGCATTTCTGCTTTCTGAGATCAAGACTTGATAAGTCTGCCTACTTCATATGAGGCGCTGAGCTGAGGACATTTTTCCCCTCTTGGGATTGGACTATGAATTGAAAAGAAAAATTAACTGCATGAGTTGAAGTGGTGCTAATAGCTTTGTATGAGAAAGAGATTTTTTTTTTTTTTAATGAAAGGGGAGCATGGATAGTCCCTTCTGCTCTTGGAGACTGTTTTTGTTATCTGATGTAACTATCATTTTTGCTTTGCATTGGCCTGTAAATGGATCATGCCAAAAATAGGGGCAAGCAATCTGTAGGCTCTCTTATTTTCCTTAAATATCTACTTTATGTAAAAAAAAAAAAAAAATCTGCTTTTTAGTACATCAGTTCTCAAAAGCCTGATTCTATTCTTGTCTGCTTCAAAAACTAGGCCGAAAATGGGCACTTCGAATATCCCTGGCCTTACTGTTTGGACCATGTTTATGCATATTTTTCCCAGTTATCTGAAAATAAGCAGAAGATAACTACGCTGAAAGCAATTTTAGTTTTCAGCATAATAATAGGAGGTAATTGACTGAATACATTTCTCAAACAACATACAGTGCATGCAATGTGAATAGTTTGCACCTGTTGACAAGGCTTTTTTTACCGATTTCTTTAGTAATATTTTACAAACACAGGGGGAAAAAAAATTACTCTGTATATAGATCTGGAATATTATCATTAGTAGGTGCCTATTCCATGAAGGAAAAGACTCTTTATGCATCAGGCTATTCTATAAATACCTTTGGTCAAGAAAGAAAGAAAGAACAAATGTAAAAAAAGTTAGAATAAAGTAAAAAGCTGCTTTAGAATAGAAGCCCTTAAGTATCCTTAAATGTAGCTGTTGCTATGAGCTACAGCTAAAGCTGCAGAGCATAGAGGTAGACTCAATGTGCATGGGAGATTAGTCTAAAACAGAACCCCGGATATAAATACCTCATAAGCCACAAGAAGGGCAAAATATAGCAACCTAAACACTTCTCAGCTCAGTGAAAAGTTGAAAGAACTATGTCTTTTTTCAGTTCAAAACCACAGAATGTGGCCATTTCAAAAATGCTAAACTCAAAGTAACAGTTTTGCGTACAATGAAATAATAAATCAATTAATACATTTAAAAAAAACTTTTTGACCTTCTTTGATTTTAAAATGTAAAACTGTAGTACACAAATGTGTACAGGAAAATCGGGATTTCACCAGAAAATGAATCAATTTCCTGATAAATAAAATATCTCTATTCTAAAAGAGTTTTGCATTTTTCCCAGTGAAACCACATTAAAAATTTAAAAAATCAGACTGCTTCCATGAGGCAAAAAGAATGTTTAGCTGGAAGGCCAGCATCCATTTAAAGTGTAAAATCTTTGGTTATAATAGATCCTTTCTTTTTAAATTATTTGAGAGCAATATACACTCAAAGAATTACCTTGTTCCTGACCTACAGTGCCTGGTCCCTCAGCGGCTGCCTGCAGAAGGATTTTAAGCATTGATCTGTAGGTAGGTCTTCTGCCTCCTGCTTCTATCCTAGACCATTTAATTTTGCCCACATATTCCTTAGAAATCTTATGTTTCTGTCGTCTTCGCTGAAGCCCGTTCTTGTTCTTGGGGTGCCTCAAAAATGCATAGGAACGCTTGGCCCTGCAAAGGAAGGAGAATGTGGATGCAAATATCAGGTGATCATTGCCTCTTGGCAGCTTTTTTCTGCAGGAAGACAAGCCTTTCACTGCTGTGTCCTCACTTCATCAACATTCAAATATGCTGTAGTTTCTCCAGAGCAAACAGCAGGTTATTTGGGCATAGGTACTGTCAACAAACTTAGCTCTTTCCCTGTCTATAATCTAGACTACAATTTTGTTTGTGGTGTTCTAGGGTTAATGCAGCTGTGACCAACAATTATATTACTACAGCCAGTCTTTTCAGTTGCTAACCATTTTAGGTAAACACAGGTAGGGGAGGAAAAATGGAATCCTATCCTAGTATCTATTCGTGTTCAAAGAGAAATTTAAGTGAGACATTTTATGCAATGATCCAGTAATTGACACTGTACTTAAAGCAGGCGTAAGCCACTATTCAACTTGAGCCACCTGGGCAGGGAAGAGTACGTAGAATAAAATAAGGCTTCAGTAACACTTAAAAAATAATGCATTTATTAGGAAAAAAAATCTTTAAATATATCAACTATTCAAATTTCATAATAAATTCACAGTATTATAGAAAACATCAGTTTTTAAATGTCATGAAGTATTTACAGGAGTTGAGATCCCTTCTTTGTAACTAGGGATTGCTTTTCATCTCCCAAGACAGAAGAAATAATCAAGTATGGGTTTTCATTTTGCTTTTTTCAAGTTTCTGGTTATCCTGTCATGCATAATGCATTATATTTTTAGCTCCTAAAACTAAATTGGCATAATTAAAGATTTTCAATTACTGAATATTGTTTCTGATTGTGTCAAGATTTTCTAGGGCTGCTTTTAAAACAGTTTTACTAGCTTGGAAAGAAAGACAATTCTTGAATTAAATAATGTTCATTGGAAATGGTTTGAAACTTCAGAATGGTTATAAGGTTTTATAGGAGATAAAGTCAGTACAGTTTACGTGCATGTTTTCAGACTTCAGGCATAAGGAAGTGGGGAGAAAATTTAGAAAGTGATTCTGAAGTAAAAAATCTATAGGAGATGTTCAGATTCCTGTCAATAACTCTGTGCAGAAGACATAAAATGAAAAATTAGAAAATCTTTCTCGTGACTTACATAAAGTTAGGAATGTATGGCAATGAAACCATATCTGCTGGATATAGATGAGACAAAGAAAACTGTGACCAATCTTTCTCCTAATAAATCTAAGAAATAAATTTTGGCTATGGGATGCATCTGGCTTCCTTTCATGCCAATGGAAATTAGTAATTGATATCCAGGGGAATGAAATAAGGCCTCTAGATATCGTTTGTTTTGACTATTTTCTATTCAGTAATTTTTAATGAAGCAACTAAATTAGGCATAACTCGCTACAGATCTAATGACTATATTGCAAATTATTAAAATTATAGAATTATGTGGCCTTAAATATTGTCTTAGAAAATTTGCCATCTAAAGAGCCTTGGGAAAGGTGCTAATGCAAGTGAGTATTCTGAAATGCAATTTCTCATTGTTTAGTTTGTAGTGAAAATACTTCAGCAATGATTTATTTTCTATAAATATTTGTTTACATTTTGAAGTAAAACAACTTACTTGCTGTATTTTAACTCTTCATGCCTGGCTTTTTCTAAACTTTCCTCTGAAGTACCCATTCAAAATGAGAAATCCCATCAAAGCTTCTTTGAAATCTACGACAACTACGATCTTACAAGAACAGTAAGCCTAATTGTACCACCCAGCTTATTTAAATACTAAAGATAAGCGTTCAGCTTTTAAATATACTATAAATTCCTCTATGACCTCAGATTACGTGGCTTTCCTGTGTGCTACTTACTTCCCTCAATGTATAGCAGTTTCAAGCAGTCATACAGTTTGGAATAAAGTGTTTATAATTTGCCTGGTGCTCACTGAAGTCCACATATGTTTATTGTCACCATTGCTGGTGCTTAACGGACAATATTTGACCTCAACTATTAGAATAAATTGCAAATTTCACAACATGCTCCAGCTAGTGAAGAAATTAGCCTGAACATCATTATGCATAGACTATACTAGACCAAGACAGATGAATATACTAGAAATCTAAAAGGAATACTGAAAATAAATAAATAAATAAAAATCACCACTCCATATAATACCAGCAAAAGTAAATTAAATTCAGAGCCCACATTATTTGGGTTTATGGACTTCATTAAAAAAAAAGTTTGTAAAGAAAATCAAAACCAAATTACGAAAGAATAGTGACTTTTTTTTCTTCTTCATTGTCAAAAGCACCATATCAATTAGAAATAGAGGTGCATGAGTACTTACTGCAATAGTGTAAGGTATTCTGAATGCACTACTTACCAAGCAGACAGCTTGTTATTGACTGATCACAGTTCTGACTGGCGTTAAGATGCAGCCTTATAACAATTAAATGTAAAAATCATGTTAGCATAGACAAGTACAACAAGACTTGGAATATGAAAAAAAAGCCATTGCCTCCTCTTCAAATTCACCTAGCTTTTGTTCCTGCTGCCAGGTGGACATCCAGGAAAAAACAATGTGTCCTGGTTGGAATATATCAAGGAGATCGGATCTCTGCTTTTTCTCCCAGTTGTTTTTCTAAATCCACAAGCACTAGCCAGGAGGTAATTAATTCTTCACCCGGTTTCCAGATTATACATTAGGGAACTTCTATCCTTTAGAAAGATGAGATAAAGACCCCATGCTTTCTAACCTGGTGAGAGTTGGTTTATTGCAGTTACCTCACAAACTTTTGAGCATGATGAACAGGCTGATGAAATGGCTGATGCAAAAATCCACAAGAGTCCTGGAGACAGACTTGTCTGCTGCCAGCACACCTGTTAAAACCGCAGTTATAAAGTAAATATGCCACTGTAAATTCCTGGTTTTGTGAAGTCAAATGACAGATTACATGTAATGGATATTGGAAGGTATGCTGATATAAGTGGAGTAAAAATAAGCAGTTGTTAAGAGCTTCTGCATGGTATCCTAAGAAAATTCCCTAAATGAGTATCAACAACTCTGCAGGCAGTACACAAACTGCATAAATACAAAGATCAAGAATATAAAAAACAAACGATACCTTAGGAATTCAGCGTAATTGTTTTATTATTTTTAACTGATTCTGTCTTCATTACAGTGAATTCAGTTAAAATTCACCATTATCAAGTAAACCTGAAGATTTTCAATTTTGGCAGAGCTGCTTTTTCACGTCTTTCTCAGTTTCAGTTCAAACATGTGCTTTGAAAGAGAACCACAAGAGCTGCTTCCTGTAAACCGCAGCAGTAAAGCTTTGCCAGTTTGCACCAAGTGGAGACTTCACTTGTCTCACCCTTGAACTTTTTCAGAGCAAAAGAGATCACACCTATGATGTCTTATGTAACAGACGTAAGAGAACTTTCATCTTATAATTTATGTAGAAAAGAATAAATTACTTTGTCAGGTCCACATTAAACTTAAAATGTCTCTTGAACATATATGCCATTTTGATTTATAAGGTCGAAATGTATACTTTTGTATGGATACATTCCAGTTATATTAAAGCTTTTCTTTTTTGTTTGTTTTAGGCTTGGAGTTAGTAACTGTGATTCCCTTGGTACCAGGGACTTCTTTCTATGATGTCTCACTGAGATGCCTTGTGGTTATGTTCCAGGATTTACCATATAAAAAAAAAACCAAACCAAAAAGCAAACGCTGAAAAACTAAGACACTGGGAAGACCCAGCAGGTTTTGGATGGTATTATTGTTGCTGTTGGTGCTATTATTATTATCATTATTATGGGGGTTGGAACTAGGTGATCTTTAAGGTCCCTTCCAACCCAAACTGTTATATAATTATTAAAAAATAATTAACTGTTCTATATATATTATTATTAACAGGCAAAATACCAGATCATTCAGGGGCGGGGGATTACAAGTCAGGAAAAATCCTGCTGCCCGGGATAAACCCGTCAGTTGTTTTCATACAAGGGAAAACAAACTGCTTTCAACGTCCAGATTCGCTCTTTAATGAGAAAATGACTCACCACCAAACTTTCCCATTCTTGTCCGAGAAGGGAACGCAGTTCCCCGGTGACAATCACAGCGGGGTGAGCGCTCTAACCTTCCTCCCCAGCGACACCCTCTCTCCTCCCCAGGAGAAGCAGAAGGGCGCACAGGGGGACGCTGGGCGCTCGCTACCTTCCTCCGCGGGCTCCCGGGCTCTGCAGGCGGGGCTCATTTCTGCACCTCCACACCCCGCTCCGGCCGCCGGGCGCGACCCGTCAGCGGCCAGGCGCTCCCAAGCGGACCAAAAGTTGCGGGTCGCCGAGCCCCGCGGAGCCGCTCGCCCCCCGCGCGGCCGGGAGCGGGGCCGGGGCCGGCGGGGCCGGGCGGCGATTGGCGGCGGCGCTGACAGCGGGCGGGGCCGCGCCGGCGGCGCCGCCCGCCCCCCCGCTTATAAGCCGCTTTGCCGCTCGCTCCCCGGGTCTCACTGCCGCTCCGCGCGTCCCCGTGCCCGCGCGGTGAGAATCCGCGCCGGGGAGCTGCCGAGGGGCGCGAGTGCCATGTGAACCTGCACATGCTCTGCCTCCCGCGCAGCGCGTCCCTCCTTTATTCCTCCGCGTGCTTTCCTTGTTTTGCTCTAGCGTAACTCCTTCTCTTCCCCCTCCCCTGCTCTGCCGCTAGCTGCCCGCCGCCGCTCCGCAGCCCAGGCGACCTCCGCAGGGGCTCCGCGGCGGGCGGGCGCGGGGCATCCCGCGGAGCCGCGCCCCGCGGAGTCGTCTCGCAGGAATGGTTTTCCCGGCGGAGCAGAGCTGCGGCGGCCTCCGCGGGTGCTGAGACGGGATTTGTTTGCGGTGCGGGCTCCCGGCTTCATGACAACGGGGAGCCAAAACCATGCGAGGTAAGCGGGCCGGGGAGCGGCCCTCTCTCTTGGGGAAAGCGGACGGGGCTGGGGGGGGGGGGGTGGGGAAGGTCCGGGGGAGAAAGTTGATGAGGCGGCTGCTGGCGGTTGGGCTCGGCGTGCGCCCCGCGGTAGGGGGCGAGGCACACACCTGTGCCGCGAAGCTCGCCCTCGGCAGGTGGCCCGCGCCGCTTGGTCCCGAGTCGCTGCTAGCTCCCCCTGCCCTCCCCAGAAGTTGTTCTCGGGATTTTTTTCACGTCGGCTGGAGGGGTGGGGCGCTTCCCCAAGGATGGCTAAGGGGCGGGAAGGGTTTGCGCTCTCCGGGTCCCCCCTCCTCCTCCTCCTCCTCCTCGCAGTTCTCTACCCCGGCCCTTCCAGCCGCCCCCAAACAGCCCGTTTATGGAGGGCAGTCAGAGCTTCCCCGGGGCTCGCAGCCGCACCCGGCGGGGCTCCCGCAGGAGGACAAGGAGCATCCTCGCTGACGGGACACCCCTAGGCGTGCCGAACTGCTTGTCCCGAGGTTGCTGCTGGGGCTGGAGAGCGGCTGCGTGCTGTGTCTGACACGCCGCACACCTAAGCGGGCGCGGAGGGGTGCGGGAGACGTGGCAAAGCGGCTTTTTTTTCCCCACCACGTCCCAGGGCCGGAGTCCGAGAACAACCCCCGCCGACCCCGGACGTCCAAGGGGGTTCCACACCTCTTCTGCTCCCCCATCCTCTACAATCCCCTTTATCGCCCAGTTCTTCACCCTGGTTGGTTGCCTCGCACCGCGGCGTGGTGAAAGGGGCGAGGGGACTTTCCCAGGCCGTAGGGACAGAAGAGAAGGGCTTACGAGTAGCGGCGTGCGGTGGGGGTTGATAGCGACATCGCGTGCAGCTCTCTTGGACCTCCAGTTTGCTTTAATAAATGCGGACGCACAGGCTAGAAACAACTTTTGGCGAGGGTTTCCGCCTGTGGAATGTCAGCGGTTGTAGCGGCGTGCGGTAACAGCGCTAACCATTCACGCGTGTGTGTAGGTTTCTTTAAAGGAATTGTAGTTTTGCCATTTGCGCAGAAAAACGAGAAAAAAAAAAAAACAAAACTTTCTCCCTGTGTTCTTACACTTGGCTTTCGGGCATCGGGCAAGAACTTGCTAAACAGTGTTTGTCTTTTGTAAGAGCAGCAGGAAACGGAGAGGAAACTCAATTCTGTAAAGCGGCCCCTGTTGCAGCCTTCTTGCTGCACCCCCCGACCCCGGCCACTCAACCACAACCCCTCAGTGGCTCGGGGGGTGCTTTTCCAAATACGCCCGTCAAAGGGTCCCCGGGCAGAAGCCGCATCTCCCCTTTAGCGGGCAGTTCGTCCACCCGAGCCGCAGCCGTCCACGTTTCTCTGCCTCGGGACGGCCCGTGGTGCCCCCAGGAGCCCGCCTTGACCAGCGCGAAATGAGTTGCCTTTCCTCTGCTCTGACCTTTTCCTTTAAAACAAGGTGCGGGGCGGCCGAGCGGTCCCGGGCCGTCGGAGGGTGCACCTGGCGGGCACGCGCGGGGTGCTGCTGCCCCGCAGCTGCCTCTCCCGCCCCTTAAGCTGTGCTGTCAGCTCCCCCCCAGTGAAGAGGTTCTTCTCAGCCCCTAGAATGCAAGTGCGTGTTTGCATTGTGTTTCGGCTTGCTCAGTATGGAATTTACGGGTTGGGGGGGATGGAAAATGGGCTCTGATGGAGGGAAGACAAGAGCAGTAAGCAGGCAACTTTCTTCCTTGGCGAAACTCATGTTCAAGAGGTTACCGAACTGATGCTTTATATAAGGTGTGTGTCAAGACAAGAAGAGGGCTTGACACCCTCTGAAATGAATGAGAACATTGTGTGCTGCCACAGCATCTGCCTATTGCATTTGTGGCTTACTAATAAGAAAATAAATGTATATCACAACTGTATTGTGAGCTTCTGTGAATTAATGCTTTTAGGTAGCTCTAAGCCTTCTTGGGAAAGTAGAGTTGTTTTAAACTGTTATATTCATTGTTAGGTTTGAAGGAGGAAGCTGTATTGTGCGTGTGAGCTCTTCCCCTAAACTTTCACAGCTCAGTTACGATCCTCCCAAGCTGCAGCATGCCTGGGATGTGCAGGGGTTGCTGTGATTGCTTATCTGTGCTGCATTGGAGATAGAATCCAAAGACTTGAAAACATCCAGCCTGTGTCACTGCCTGCTTCATCCAAAACCACTGGGCAGCTACAGCGACTGCCAGTCATCCCATGCCATGAAAGCACAGTTAGCTTCAGTGCAGGGCTTGGGTTTGTGAACCATATTATAGTCATTGGTCATGTACTAAGCAAAATATTAATTCTCTGTACTTCAAATCTTAGTTCAAATCCATTTGAGAACACAAAACCATGCTGACTTATAGCAGAACAATATTTTGGTACAGGAGGTTGAGCACTTGTGCTTTTAGTGTTCACATTGTCAGGGTAGGTGCAGGTATTTCCCTGTGTACCGGGAATGGAAGTTTTTTGAACTTGACAACTTTTATATCTGTGTTTTATAGAGGCAAGCATAGGAATAAAATATTGATATTTGCAATTGGCAGTCATCAGACTTTCTTCTTTCCGCCTGCCACATTCCTACCAACAACCATAAGAACATACAAGGTATACGCGTCAGTATAATTTTTGGAAAAAAAGAGGACTGAAAATGTACCAAAACTATTGTGATGCTTAACTAAAAGGAAAATGAAACTTACGTTTTTGTATCTTGACATTTAATTTTCGTTAAACTGGTTTGTGAAGTTTAAAGCTGTTACAAGTTAGTGAGCTCTGTATATGATACAGCTGATACGCAAACATAAAGCAATTACCAAATGGCAAAGCCTAGTGTCAGATCACATAATTTTACTCTGGGCAGATGATGCCTGTGCGCACACAAAAACCAAGTTTGTGATAACTGTTAACTTGAGTTGTGAAGGTGACGTTATACAGAGTAACCTTTTTACTGAGAAATATATAAGCTTTCAGTTGGGAATCTTAATGAAAAGCTTCATCTTTTATCTTTTAAAGAAAAGAAACAAGCCCCTGAAGCAGGGTATTTGAGCAGGGTTTTCTACCTAGTTGTTTCTATCTAGCTGTTCGTAGTTGTTTTCTCTCTTTTTGTTGATGTCAGGACCAAGGGATGATACATATTACATAATGTTACAGAGTTATTCTGTTTTCCTAGTATCACTGAAGTGTTTGTAAGCAATTATGAAAGAGCGAATCAAACAAATCCTATCTGCAGTGTTGCTGAGAGAGTTTATCAAGTAACATGTGCAAATAGTCTGGGTAACTGAGAAAGTTCTGCTTAATTTAATAGATCAGTGCAGGGAATCTGTATGTGCTTATTAAGGCAAAGGAAACTTATTTGTTTCAGGGAAAAAATATGACTAAGTTGGGAATACGTGACTATATTGTCCTGAAATATGTCAGTGAATATGTTTACTATTTAAAATGAAGGTGGTAAGGGAGATGCAATACTGATTTTTGGCAGAATTAGGACCTTACCCCACTGCAGCAAAACCTATTTGTTATCACAGCATGGTGCATCCAGCTACTGCTTGCCTGAATAATGTTACTTGACTTCATTGAGACTCCTTGATATGTGATGGAACACAAATTCGTGGTGTTAGGCCTTTGCAGGTCAAATTATAACAAATGTCAGTAAATGCTTAGAAAATGAGTCAGTAAAACTATTTTTTTGTTGTGTTACATAATAAAAAAATAAAAGTGTGTATAGTTAATGTAGAGTGGGACATCTCTAGAATGAACAAAAATCAGACCTGAAATATGAGAGCCTATTTATACTTCTGTAATATTTTTACTTTGAATTGCACTATATTTACCTCCCAAAGAGTATCTTGCATTTATCTTTACTTGTTGTATTGTGCTAGGTGTTGGGGGCAGGAGGAGGAGGAGTGCATAATTAAAATTCATCAATAGAAAACTGTCTAGTTTAACATCTTTAGAATTCTTACCCTTTTTTTTTTTCTGGTTTGTGCATTTTTTTAATGAGAAAATTGTTTTTCATGGATAGAAGTCTAGTGACCTAAAAATTCATTTTAAAACTATGAAAATATCATGCACATTAGCTGGAAACAATTTCTCCCTTGTGTCTGACATCTGCTATTTTCCTGTAAATAGAGTGACAACTAGTAACTTGGTATGATTTACCCATTTGACAATACAGTCATGATTGTAAGTGGAGTTCACTTAATTTGTGTTTTAATGATTAAAAACTATATCAAGATGTTGTGTCCTAAGCAAACTGAAAGTCAGAATTCATGTTTAAAAATGTACTTATACTAACTAGTGGAAAGTGTTTAGGGTGCTTTTATGGGTACTCCTATGCATTATATTGGTATGTGCCTACCAAGAAGTATATGGTTGAAGTATACTTTCAACAGTACTGTGTGTTATTAAAGTTTCAGGAACTAGGATCAGCCATAGCATGATCAAAAATCAAAGTGAAAGATTCCCTAAAAATAATTTTCCTTCCTCTCAAGCAATGCAGTGAACTCACGGAAGTCAAGGTCTGTGGAATGAAGCTTAAGAATGTATGCTTTGTAGCTGAAGACAAAAGACGCGCAGAGGAGTAAATATTGATTGAACTAATCATCAGATGAATAAAAATGAGCTTTACCAGTGCACCAGTATAATAGGTTATGTTTACTAGCCCTTTTGTAGTCCATATGCTGCCCTTACAACACAGGATCCTATCTATTGAGCTCTTAATGAGGGAAACCACAGGTGTTATAGCAGCATTTATGGTAAATTGGGCTAAATATAATGGTTGTGTAAATAACCAGTTGTAGCTACATAGGACAAAAGGGGTATTATTAAAAAGAAAAAAAAAATTTTAAAAAAAAGTTTTGGACACTACTACACAATCATGCAGTAACAGTATTGCTTTAGTGGTTGTGTAGAATCATAGAATAACCAGGTTGGAAGGGACCCACCGGATCATCGAATCCAACCATTCCTATCAAACACTAAACCATGCCCCTTAGCACCTCGTCTATGTGTTGTTTTACACTCTGAAGACACTGTCGCTTGCTGTTAAGCTTAGTAATAAACCTGTTAAATCAACTTCAGCCAGAGCATAAATTAAGAAACCTGGTACATTTGAATTTAAAATCAGTTTCTTTAACAAGCAATTTTAACAGCTTTGAGCATTTAGCACATTTGGGGCTTTCCATCATGACTTTCATAGACAAACTACAGATGTCAGAATGTTGTTCTTTGTGCTTCATGCTTATAAAGTTCAATGCTGTTGTTCCTTCCGATTGTATGTGCAGTCTGGGCAATGTCTGCAGTACAGTTTTGAGAATAAGACACAGCACAGTGTCACTGGGGGAGGCAGACAGAAGGTGCCTTTTGGATTGTGCTGTTTTCCTGTTTGCTTTGAATACTGCTTTCATGAGCATGTTAAAAACTCGAATTTATGCACAGGATCGAGAATAGAATAGAGCTGTGATGGGCTAGTCCTTGTTTGGCTGAACAACGCTTACTCACTTGAGTGGTCATATTGATGAGACTTTTGGCTGTCTGTATTTCTGCTGTCTTGGAACTATTTTTTTATAAATCAGAAATGCTTGTGCTTAACTTTGCCAGACACATTCTGCTGGAAATTCATGCAAACAGAATGACAGCTGTTTCTGCCTGTGCTATGTGTGTATGGGATAATTTAGTTTGACATGAATGTTGTTATTATGCAGTTAATGATGAATTATTTTGATAAATTACCACTTAAAATGCATCTACACCATTTAAAAGAAGATCAGTACTTTTATTGCTGTACAAAAATGCAATAAATTTTAAAAATCATATGTTTATCTGGATCATGGACATTTAAAACCACATACTCATTAAAGAATAAACATCAAGTAATTATGTTTGCTTGATAGACAAACTAATTCTCAAAGAGTTTTCCCATTATCATGGGCCTTGTTTATGTGAGTAGTTCAGTTAAATTTGGTGGGACTGTTCCCCAAAATAAGGCAAATTGAATTTGGGGCTGTTTATTCTGCGTCCCTTTGAAACCAAATTACTTGGGATTGTAAGAAACATGAATAATTATAAAAGCTTACAGGGAACCAACATCATAAGAAACATGCTGTGTTAAAAAAATCTTGCACCGAAATTTCAAATCCTAACTGCTGACTACTCTTAAATACTGGAATATAGCTGTTGTTTGGCTGGAGATTCATATTTGCTGGTTGCTGGAAGGAGATGTTGGTAAATATGCTACTTGTTTTCTCAGCTAATGTTAACATGTAAAAAGTATTAAAAAATGAAGTTGTTCTGCCAATTATCGATAAATTACTTTGTTTAGTTCTTATGCTTATGTTGGTTGTTGCTGGTAAATAGTGACAAAATCAGACTTTAGCAATGAAGAAAATGTGTATATTTGAAATATATTTAGGAATTAATGTTATACAGGGTAATAAACATACTAGCATGGCTAAAAAAGCAGTATAATTTTAAGAGTTATTTTTGTCTTTATTATAGTCAGTTTTTAAAGCATTCTGTCTGCTTATAGATGCTCTTGAAGTGGTCTCACAGTTAACTGGTTCCTTTTAGTTATCCATGGTCACTTAGATTCTTGAACACAACGAACACGTTTGATTCCAAAATTATTTTAAGATTCTTCTTTCTGTTTCATTAATCCATGGTAGCCAAAAGTGACTTTATCCTTTAGAGAAGCATTACCAAACAAGACATATATTTCTGTTGCATCAAATTTTTGCACTCTCTGAAGCAATCCTTTACTCTTACAAATAATGAGTTTGTTTGAGTGAAGTTGTTCGTGGGGGTGAGAGGGAGCGGGGGGAAGCTAGATCAAGAGAAGACAAAAAAAGTTGTTAAATTGCAGTTCAGTCTACTGCCAAAATAATGAGCCATCAAGAGGGTGGCATGTTATGTTTTGGAGCAGGTTGTTATTGGTCAAATTATGGTTCCAAAACAAGCTTCAGGTGTAAAAAGTGAAGGCACAGCTGTTTATAAATGAGCAACTCCTAAATTACCATTTCCACTGCAATAGATCAAGTGTGTTAGGCTTTATGCAGTTTAATTATTTGGGGAGGTTAGGTTATTTAATGTGCATTATGCACTGAATGCCTACATTTGTTTGAAAGGAATTTGGAAACTATAGACCCAGTCTCGGAGTTAATGGCAAGTTTTTATTTCTTAGATAGTGGAGTGAAAACTGTGGAGCAAATAGTTTTCCAAAAGATTTATTAGAAGTAAGAATCTTTTTTTTGAAGGAGGACAGCTTAGTGAATTTGCTGTATGCGAAATGTATAAAACTAAGCTTAACAAAATTCAGGACAGTATTTTCATTAAAATGTTTTTCAGAGACATTTATTTGTGTTGTTTCCTCTTTCCTTCTTGAAGAATGTGTGATTTTAGTAGGTGATGATAAACTGCTGCCAGTTAGCTTTTTAATTTAAGAGCCTGCCACAGCAGTGGCAGTAAACCTGACACTATACTACTAGGACTTTTTTCCTTGCTCGCTTGTGCACTTTGGCAGTGCAGCACTGATTTTGCTTCTCTAAATAAGGTGTAAAAATAGAACTTAATGTTATATTTCAGGTCCTGACTAAGCAAAGCAGGTGCTGTATTATTTCTTTTCATATTTGTCTGTCTACAAGAAGAATGAAGCGGCACACTGGCTATGAAAGGCGTTGCTTACTTCAGTGTGCATTGTTTGGAGGATTTTGTACAATATTTGTACAGTGAAGTCTACTTTGTATTTAATTGGAATGAACTGAAAAAGGGGAAAGACCAGGAACTGAGTCTAGATTTTCAGATGCAGTGGGAGCACAAATATGAACAAATGCAGCACAGTCTAGTGGCACAGAGAAGTAATGGCACTAGAGAAGTGCAAGGCACAGTGCCATTTGATGATTTCATCTTTGTAAACAAAATAAACCTTTCTTTTGGAGAAAGCTCCAGTGATGACTAAGCAGAGAATATTTTAGTTTGTTTAGGAATTTATATTAAAACAGTCACTGTTGCCTATCAGTGTATTTGTGAAAATTATGAAGGTACAGTTATTACTGTTTTCTGTCAGCAACCCAGAGGTCTCTTTTTAGTGACAGAAGCCATTCTCTCTGTACCATTACACATGGAAATGTGATACAAGAAATACGGTTTAACTGTTTTTATGATGTGTGGAAGCTTAATATATTTACTATTATGGAAATATTAAATTATGGGAATATTAAATATAGATAGCATATAAGCAGTACTAAACCATTAATCTTTATTAGATATTCCAACTAGAATAATGGGAGATCTGCATTTAAAATTAATATTGCTTTATAAAGGAAAAAATAAAAATTTCACTAATTTCACTAAATTTCACTAAATTTTTCTCATTTAAAAATCTGCATATGCTAAATAATCTATATTTTTTTATAAAATAATAAATATTCAATAGTATGAAATACAGCCACACATAGATAAAACAGTTTTGATTTATTTAAATGGGATGCACTTTGCTGAGGGTTCACAGTTGTTAATATGTACTAGGTTCCTCTTACCTATAATCAATTTTGTAACATTTTGATTATATTAATCTCTCAAATGACTAAGTAGGAATAAGGAGGAAGATTAAAACAACAATATCAATAGAGGCGGTGATTAACACGCATTGAGAATAACTCAAACTACAAATTGTTCCATAGCTTAAAGAATGACAACATTATGTTTCACTACAATTTGCAAAGCACTTCTGCATGCTTATTAAAGTAAATTCTTTATTCTGAACAGGTTGAGAATAAAGGCATTGCTAGTGTTGTGGCATTTTTTGCAATATGAAACTAGAAATGAATCTGCTAACTGCCATAATTTACCCACAATTTAATTCACAATTAATGTCTTAAAAAAAATAAATTCCAAAAACTTTGCATGCAGTATCTAACATTTTGAGAAGCAACAATTATCACACAAAGATTTTGGGGGAAACTGTTCACATGTGTCACTATCTCAAGCAAATATATGTTACACTATGTTATATAAACTGAGTGAAATTTGTCTGCAGACCTGTGGTTGATCCAAGTTATATCTTTAATTTTGAAACAGAATTCCATATAGACTTGGCTGCAACATTTTACTGTAAAACTGATGGTACAATATGGCTTGTTGGTTGTTTACAATCTACTGATTTTCAGAAGACAGTAGAGCTAAATAATACTATCACTTCGAGTCCAGCAGATGAATGGGTAGAGAACTTGCAGTGTCTTCAATCAGGTGCCTGTGCAGAAGTTGCTTTCCTCATCATTGATTTGAGTTTGCCAAAATTCCAGTATTTATTTTTGTGAAAGACTGTTTGCTGAGATGTTCTAAATCAGCATCTGTTATGGACTCTTAAAGGGAGTGCCATGCAGTAAAAGATGCTAAGACCTTTTGCAGCAAGCCATTTTCAGACTTCAAGGTAATTTAGGAGAAAAAGATTGTTCCAGCTACATTGTAAAACTGAAGGAGAAAAATATATTTTTTAAACAGGGAATTTAAGCAGGTGCAAGAGAAAATGGGGAGGAAAAAGTATGGTGAATTTGGAAAAACAAAATAAATAGAAAAGGTACTGTTTTGAAAGAGATATGCATGTGGAAGAAGCAGGTGGAAATATCAAGGAAAATAACAGAATATAAAAAGGGAAAGCAAGTGGACGAAGATTTTTGACATGAACAGTCCTGTACTACAAAGTTCTAGACTTCCTCATTTCCACACATTGCAGGCAGAGTTAACAACATTGGGCACACTGTTAGAAAAAGAGAGGAGTGGAAGGAATAGGAAAAAAAAAAAAAAAAACCAAACTGGAGTGAAATAAGGAAAATGATGACTGTATAATATGAATGTATTCATTGTGCTACTTTCTGTTGCTCGGTGTTGAATGTAGTTTTGTTGTAGTGGGGCTTCAAACTATTTGGTATTCAGCTAAACGCTAACATTAGACATCCACTCCCATTCATTTCACTGTGTATAGCCAGAGCTCTGCTACTTGTGAGTGCTGCAAGCTGGAACATCACATATAGAGTTATGTAAGCTGTCTGTACAAGTTTGGCATTCACTGTGCTTCAGCCAAGTTAGTCATTTGCAAAATTAAAACATCGTTTGCAAAATATATCCAAACCTGATCTTTTTAAACTCTGCATTGAATCAAATCAGAGTTGGAGGTGTGGTGTAGAATGTGTGTCTATCTGTTATGTTGTCCATCATTCTGTCCATGCATTTTTTCAGTCATTTTTGTTAAAAAGCAGTAGACTCAAAAGTCCTCGACACTGAACATGTTAGAAAATGTGTAATTGGTTCATTAGGCCATACATGCCCATGTATCACAGAAAGGTGTTTGTTCTTCTTATCTTTTGTTCTTTTTGGTTTATCTTTGGGAAATGCTGTAAGGAAGAAATAAACAGTTCGTTAAATCTTGGCTTGACTACATCTCCTTCATGTACTTCTATTGCACTTGTATGCCTGTAGCCTTGGAGATAGAAGAGGTGCTTGAGAGATGAATCTCTGCATCCCTAGTACTGCTTGTTTGCCAGCACCTGCCTTCTCTCTTGCCTGGCAAAAGAATTTGCCTGTATCTATGGATTTATTTGTTTTTAATTATCTGTTATGTAGAGTTCACCTAATTCATATAAGAGGCTTTTGGAGACATTGGAAGTGTATAGCAGTGAAAAGAGAGTGTCGTATCTGATTGCAGCAGAACATCTTTTTGTAAGATAGAAACAATGCCTTTAGATCTTTTCTCCATGCTCAGAAGATGAACAAAGAACATGGTTATGATGCTCTCCTTTTCTCCAAGACCAGAGTGATTTTTAAGTATGTACCCTTGGTTATTTTCTCTTTCTGTAGAATCCCCACAGAGCTTATTACAGAATCAGTCACAGAACTCTCCATAACCAAAAAGAAAAAAAACACATCTGCATTTTTGGAGAACTACTCTGGTAGCATAGGAGGTTCATTTGCACGAAGTCTCTGCTTTTCTCATCTCTCCCCTGTAGTTTTCTGTATGCCCTAAGCATCAAACAGGCAGAGAGCCAAGCTGTCATCCGTTAACATCTATTTCATTCTTTCTCAGGATCACTTGAGCTAGAGGAGGGTATGTGTCTCAGAGGAAAGTCTTTATGCTATTACTAGAACGTTTACGAATGCATCAGGTTTTGATCAACTGTTAACCTACAATATCTTTTGGGCAGAAATGAGCATCAGGTAAAATAATTTCAGGCAGACAGATGCTATGAAATGCTTATTGTGATTTTTCATAATCTCTAAAATAGCATTTTTGATATATGTTTCACTATAGAACAAGTTAAATGATAAACTCTTAGTTTCCTCACAAGAATAATAATCGTTGAGGAATTATTTTTTTTTTTATTAAGGAGTAAGGCTATTTCTTCGAAACTACTTATCACCACCTAGAGGCCAACTATTATGGTGTTTTAAGCAGTACTAAACCATTAATATTATACTTACTGTTCAGGAAGGTAACTGAGCAGTTTTCATGTTTTAAGTGTAAGTATAGATAGGCTTCATATTTCATAAAGGACTAGGTGATATGTTGATACATTTATGCAGAGAATGATTGAAAACTTCCCTTATTATGTGGGTTTAAAGAAAATACATTTCCAGCAGGAGATGGGTACATGTCCAAGCATAGAAACTTACATATCTATAAGTTCTTGTAGCTTTTAATGAAGAGGGAAAATAGAAAATAGTATGCCCTTTTCCAGTCCTTTTTGGATATCAGATTTTGCTCCTAGAGCTAACCAGTCATTCTGATGTGTATTTATTGGTTTTGGGTTTTATTGCAGTTCCATGTTACCTTTTATATTTTTTTGTGCTTGTATTAGTTTAAATCCCAACCTCTGCTGGTTGTCACTTACTCATTACTTCTTGGTACATTCCCTATTCTTATAGCCTTTGTGTTACTTGATTTTTTTGAGCTGCTTCTATCACAAGTATACTTTTACTGGCAGACACAATAGAAGGAGGCCATTAAATAGATGTTAAGGGTGAACCTGGAATATGATCCTTCCACTCCTTTTCATTAGAAAGACACATTGAAGAATTGTCTGTAATTGTCCATACCAAAGTAATCCATAGTTATGCACACCGATTAATGCTTTCTCTAGTGGCATTTATCAACTATCCATGTACAAGCAAGCAAAAGAAAGTATATTTAAGTTGTTCTTTATTTGCTTTCTTCTCCTGCAGGTCTGTTTCTATCTGTGTGAGAGATATTTCTCCTTTTATTATAAACACAGTCAGCATCTTTATATGGTAAGGAAAGGATGCATAAAGCTTTTGTGCAATGGAGTTTTATCAAATCAGTTAAATTAGCAAAACTCTTACTGAAGTCCTATCTAGTTTATTCGTGTGTCATGTATTCTCTACTTGGAAAAAGGTGTCAGGCCGGTAACTTTTCTGTACCCTGTAGAGGTTTATGACGTGTTCCTGCAGGGGGGTTTGTATGCAAATAGTTTCAGGTGTGAGGTGACTGATGTGCAAAAGTCCTTGTCAGACCGATCTTGTTAGATGCAGACCTAACAGAGGTTCTGGGAGTCAACCTGTCCGTGGCGCTAGGGCTGTCCCTCTCCCATGCCATTTCACTTTGCTGCCCTGATATTTACCTTGAAAGACCCTATACCCATGACTGTCATAAGCTTGACCTTGCTGCTGATAGTTCCAACAGGGATGTGCATTAGTGCTATGTGGCAAGTTTTGGGTTTCGTTTTTTATGAGCCAAGTCTGTTGAAGACTGGAGTGGGACCACTACCTTATTTCACACAGGTCACCAAGTGCCGTGGCAATTTCATTTTTTCTATTAATTTCACTGTTGACCTGGTGCTGAACCTTCATTTCTAATCTGTTTACAATACCTGTGTCTATCATTAATTTGAAATCGTTTCACTTGGTAGAGAAGTTTGCTTCTGATGACTTAATAAAGCATAGTATTATGTAGCAAATATGTAAAATACCTCAAGTTGCTTCTTGCAGTTGGATGCTGAATTACAGTCTGCTTTTACATAGTTCACGAATTTTATCTAAATTCTGATTAACTGATGAGGCATACACAAAAAGAACACAGCAGGAATTATAGGGCATTAGAATTTTATATCAAATAAGGAGAACCCCATGTGTTACCATATCACAGAATCACAGAATAACCAGGTTGGAAGAGACCCACCGGATCACCGAGTCCAACCGTTCCTACCAAACACTAAACCATATCCCTCAGCACCTCGTCCACCCGTGCCTTAAACACCTCCAGGGAAGGTGACTCAACCACCTCCCCGGGCAGCCTCTGCCAGTGCCCAATGACCCTTTCTGTAAAGAATTTTTTCCTAACGTCTAGCCTAAACCTCCCCTGTCGGAGCTTGAGGCCATTCCCTCTTGTCCTGTCCCCTGTCACTTGGGAGAAGAGGCCAGCACCCTCCTCTCTACAACGTCCTTTCAGGTAGTTGTAGAGAGCAATGAGGTCACCCCTCAGCCTCCTCTTCTCCAGGCTAAACAACCCCAGCTCTCTCAGCCGCTCCTCATAAGGCCTGTTCTCCAGCCCTTTCACCAGCTTTGTTGCTCTTCTCTGTACTCTCTCCAGAGCCTCAACATCCTTCTTGTGGTGAGGGGCCCAGAACTGAACACAGGATTCGAGGAATGGTCTCACCAGTGCCGAGTACAGAGGGAGAATGACCCCCCTGGACCTGCTGGTCACGCCATTTCTGATACAAGCCAAGATGCCATTGGCCTTCTTGGCCACCTGGGCACACTGCTGGCTCATGTTCAGTCGGCTGTCAACCAACACCCCCAGGTCCCTCTCCTCCAGGCAGCTTTCTAGACAGACTTCTCCCAGTCTGTAGCACTGCATAGGGTTGTTGTGCCCCAAGTGAAGGACCCAGCATTTGGCCTTGTTAAACCTCATGCCATTGGACTCTGCCCAGCGGTCCAGCCTGTTCAGATCCCTTTGCAGAGCCTCCCGACCCTCCAGCAGATCGATTTGCAATCTAATACAAACGTGGGAGACTATTCAGTTATGGCTTTCTCATACGTGATCTTAGGATGTTTCTGGTTACTAAGGCTTTTCTGTCAAAAATATTTAAGCATATTCCAGACTTCTAAGGTTTCAGAGATAAAGTGGGCTGAAAAATGGAATTGTTCTTAAGTTTTGCAGGGACCCTAGGATTAAATAATTTGTTCTGAAAGATTATTCTATATTTTTCTGTTAGCAGAAGAGTTATTTTATCTTGACTTCTTTTTTAAATTTGTGTGAACAAGATTTTCTCATGTCCAATGGAAGTGGTAAATACTATTTTCAATGTGAATATATAGCGCTAGATTTTGAGTAATGTACATTTATATGTGGGTGTTCACTAAATTTGTTAGATGAACAGAACTTACTGATTTTATAGTTTTTGGAGTATTTTTGATATTTTAAATTTCTAAAATATTTCAATTTTTTATTTTCGTAATTGAGTAGGAAATATATTGTACAGTTAGGGTGTGGCTGGGTTTTGTGACTGAAAGATGTGACCCCCTCATAGTGAGGCATGTCGTAAATGTGTCTATAACTTTAAATCCTGTGGTGATGAAACTAAAGTTGAGGTAATATTAGAACTTCGTTATTAGCAACAGTAGATGGGAAAGCACAGGAAAAGCAAAACTGTCTTGTTGCTAGGTCATAATAAGGCTGCAGATTGGATTGTGAATATATCCTTTTAAAATAGCTGTCCCAGTGCTGAGAAGAGTAAGTATGCTTATTTATTTTGAATGTATATATCCATGAAAGAGGCTGTAGAGAGAATTGTGCATATCTTGGGAAAGATTAGCAAATTATACCAACAAAGATTTTTATTCCAGTTCAGTAAATTCAACTGACTACATTTCTGAGAAAAAAAAAAAAGTCTATTAGGAGCTGGGGAGGGGAAGGATCGAGTTGGGAGTCGGGAACGGGGTATGACACACACAAGTGTGTGAGTGAGGGTTAGTGATTTTGTGAAACGAGGTAAAGAAATCTGTGTTGCAGATGAGAGAACTAGGGGAGGGAGGCACTTTACCCTCTACTTCAAGTACATCTCCCTCCTGAGTACATTTACTTCCATCACAAAGGGCTAGTGGCGCAGTGCCCCTGAGACTTAATTTAGCTTTTATAGCAAATTCAGAAAGAGGCAGTGAACAAGAGAGACCAGAACAGGGATATGAGTTTGTACCATGAATTATTACTACTTATGAGTTGCTTCTGTAAATCCTTTAAAACAAATTCTCCTAGAAATGCTGACTTGGACTTTTTGCTAAAGTAGGGCTGAATTTAGGAGATGCACATTGTTTCATTGTTCAGCTGTGATAACGAGGAGTATAAATGAGTGTTGTAGGGCTTTGTTACTTCTAAATAAGAAGTAGAAAGCCATTAAAATCAAGCAGAAATGCAACAAAAATTAATATTGATTTTGAAAATCACAGTTTTTTATTCAATCACACTGTTAGAAAAATATATTGGATCTAGTTCTGTGAACATGACAAAAACATTCTCAGGAATGTTTTCTTTGTTGTTCAAGTGACTTCTCTTTTTTTGACAGTTTGGAATGGTTTTGTTTTCTTCTAGAACATAATTTTGCAAAGGTGATCTTTGCAACCCCATGGGTCTTATTCAGTAGGACCCATTTCCATACTCTTGACATCAAAGCTCTGCTTTGCCACATTACAGATGTGCCTTGTATCTTTATTTTAAAAGTACAACATGAAATAAATTCAGATGCAGGAGTATCTGCTTTGGAGTAATGTTGTGTTGTGTTATCAACACATGACTGTTGCTTTGACATCTAGAGTTATGGATAAGCTGGGCAAATATATTTTTTCTTAAAATGAGACAAGATTAAATGGATCACACATAGTTGTTTTAACTTCAGGTTTTGTTTGTACTTTTATGGCTAATGCAGTTGTCCTGCAGGTTCATATTTTACTTGAAAATTTCCTTCAAATACTGTTGAGTAAATAAAACATAGGCTTGTCAACAACATATGGAAAGTTGATTTGATTTAGCTCAAAAGTACGCACTTAAAAGGGCATACTTTTAAGGAAGTCATGTTTATACTTTATTTATCATCTGATTTTGACTGGCTTCCTGTTTCTTCTTTGACTAGCACTTGCTGGTAAATATCTTACTTGCACAAACTTGTGCCCACAGAGGCAATTGCTATTTTATGTCATATTGCCTGGCTGAAACTTGCTGCTGTTGCTAGGCAGCCCAGTTTACACCAGCCAATAGCACGGTTTAATTCACCTCAGAAGCAGATTTCAATTAAAGGTCTGGACATAGAGCTGGTTTCTTCAGCCAGTCAGCTCCAGTAGTGAAAGGAAAGGCTTAAAGAGCTGTGCTACATAACAGCTTGATTCTTTAAGGTTTTCTGTAATAAATTCAGGCTGCATATCTTAGAAAATATTGAAGCAAATAATTGAGCTGTTTCTGTTTTCTCTTGTATAATTTGATTGTATGGAGAGCTTGTGTTCGCAGTGATGCCTCCTTCATTTTCCGAACAGATTTCATCTGCTTTGTGCTATGTTCAGGAGAAAAACAACTGACCATGAACCAATAGAAGATCTCCTTTTAGTCTGTGATTTGATTAGGAATCCCTCAAAAAGATCCTGTCTTAATGTTCTCTTGTGCGAAATAAGGAAGCATAAGAAATTTTCAGAAACATTTTGGGATCAGCATGAAAGTAATGCATCTTAATCAAAAAGATCTGAGATCAAGCACTGTTCTTCGAGATCAGTCCATTAGTTTGCTATTTTTAAAAAGGCTGGTTTGGTAAGTTGAGGAGTTATCTGGGAAGTCAAACAATTTAGGAAAAAGAAATGTTTTGAGGACGATGTCTTGGTGTTTTGAGTCATGGCTAGAAAAATAGTAGTGGCAAAGTCAGATTTTGGGATGATGTAATTTGTTACAATTTAAGTTAATTTGCTATATTACTTTAAACCAGAGATTGAAGAAGAATTTTTGGAGATATGTCTGTTTTGCTTCACCAAAATGTAAATACTTCATTTTTTGCCTATCATGTTTGCGAGGAAAAAAGGCATAATTTAACCATTTAATTAATGTTTAAAATATTTTTCTTCTTGTATGCCTCAACACTGTCTTAATATTCATCTTTCCACAAAAGATAATGCAGAACTTCCTTCTCAGATTTATTCCACTTTTCCAGTGTTTCCAGTTGCTGGAGACGGTCTCTAGGGTGCCATTAGGCTGGCCACTTAATTCACAAGTTCTCAAAGCATCTCTAGCAAGATCCTAATAACTCTTCATACCCAAAACTCCATATAAAACCCCGTAATCTACTTTATACTGTGTCTTCCCTGTCTCATCAAATGCTATTAATTCATCCAATAGGGGGTTCCTCTAGCATCTCCTTGGTCACCCCATGTGATCTTCACATCAACTGCTGGAGATCAGCATAATTCAGTAGCACCAAAGTGATGTTGGGAAGAGGTGAAAATATCTGTGATTAAATGTGGAAAGGAGAGGATGGAAATTTGGAGCAAAAGCTTTTCTGTAGGACACTGAACCAAAAGAGAGGGACTCCAGGGTAATAGATGCACTTAACAAGGACCAACAATGCTTGTTATTGACAAGGACCATGTACTTCGTCTCTCCTCATTCAAGCAGATAAAACCCAAGTACAGCTCATCTCCTTGGGGAAAAAAATCCCCAAATGCTAAAAAAAATGTTTCTCCTTAAAGTTCTCTGTTTTGTTTGGTTTTGTTTTTCCCAAAGCTGCTCAGAGCTTTGGGTAAGATATCTCTTCTTGGCATAGAATCATAGAATAGTTAGGGTTGGAAGGGACCTTAAAGATCATCTAGTTTCAACCCGTCTGCTGTGGGCAGGGCCATCTCTCTAGATCAGATTACCCAAGGCCCCATCCAGCCTGGTCTTAAACACCTCCAGGGATGGGGCATCCACAGCTTCCCTGGGCAACCTATTCCAGTATCTCACCACTCTCATGGTGAAGAAATTCTTCCTAATGTCTAGTTGAAATCTGCCCTTCTCCAGTTTATAGCCATTCCCCCTCATCCTATCACCGCAAGCCTTTATGAATAGTCCCTCTTCAGCTTTCTTGTAGGCTCTTTTCAGGTACTGAAGGGTCAGTATAAGGTCTCCTTGGAGACTTCTCTTCTCCAGGCTGAATAAGCCCAACTCGCTCAGCCTGTCCTCATAGCAGCGGTGCTCCAGCTCTCAGATCATCTTTGTAGACCTCCTCTGGACCTGTTCCAACAGCTCCATATCCTTCTCATGTTGAGGATTCCAGAACTGGACACAGTACTCCAGATGAGGTCCCACAAGAGAGGAACAGAGTGGCAGAATCACTTCCCTCAACCTGCTGGCCCTGCTACTTTTGATGGAGCTCAGGATATATATGGCCTTCTGGGCTGCAAATGCAACTGCTGGCTCATATTGAGCTTCTTGACCCGCGCCTGCAAGTCCTTCTCTGCAAGGCAGCTCTCAATTGCGTCATCCCCCACCATGTACTGAAAATGGAGTTGCCCCGACATAGGTGCAGGACCTTGCACGTGGCCTTGTTGAACCTCATAAGGTTCTCACAGGCCCTCTTCTCCAGCCTGTCCAAGTCCCTCTGAATGACATCCTGTCCTTCTACTGTGGCAACTACACCACTCAGCTTGGTGTAATCTGGAAATTTGCTGAGGATGCACTCAATCTCGCTGTCAATATCATTGATGAAGATATTAAACAAGACTGGTCCCAGTACAGACTCCTGAGGTACACCACTAGTTGTTTGAGCAATGAAGCTGGTGAAGGGGCTGGAGAACAAGCCTTATGAGGAATAGCTGAGAGAGCTGGGATTGTTTAGCCTGGAGAAGAGGAGGCTGAGGGGAGACCTCATTGCTCTCTATAACTACCTGAAAGGAGGTTGTAGAGAGGAGTGTGATGGCCTCTTCTCCCCAGTGACAGGGGACAGCACAAGAGGAAATGGCCTCAAGCTCCGCCAGGGGAGGTTTAGGCTGGACATTAGGAAAAAATTTTTCACAGACAGGGTCATTGGGCACTGGAAGAGGCTGCCCAGGGAGGTGGTTGAGTCGCCTTCCCTGGAAGTGTTTAAGGCAAGGGTGGACGAGGTGCTGAGGGGCATGCTTTAGTGTTTGATAGGAATGGTTGGACTCGATGATCCGGTGGGTCTTTTTCAACCTGATTATTCTATGATTCTATATGGACTTTAAGCCATTGACCACTACTTTCTGAATACAACCATCCAACCAGTTTCTTATCCACGGTACTGTCCACCTATCAAATCCATATCTCTCTAGTTTAGAAAGGAGGATGTTGTGGGGGCTGTGTCAAAGGGTTTACGGAAGTCCAGATAGATCACATCCATCAGTTTACCTGTGTCCACTGTTGTGGTCACAGCATCATAGAAAGCTACTAAGTTGGTCATACAGGATTTTCCCCTGGTGAAGCCATGCTGGCTGCCACTAATCACCTCCATGTCCTCCATGTGCCTTAGCATAGCTTCTAGGAGGATCTGTTCCATGATCTTCCCAGGCGCAGAGTTGAGGCTGACAGGTCAGTAGTTCTCAGGGTCGTCTTTTCTACCCTTTTTAAAAATGGACACAACATTACCTTTCTTCCAGTCACCAGGGACTTCCAATTGCCGTGAGTTTTCAGATATCATGGAAAATGGCTTGGCAACCATGTTTCCACAATGGCAACTAGAGCATAGCTCTCTAGTAGTGCAGTAGCTTCCAGTTCTTCCTGCTTGTTACCCAACCTTCCATGCGTTAGTGTAAAGGCACTTCAGCTGGGCTTCCAGTTGCATCATCTTCCCAGTGGACCCTTTATTACCTACAATATCTTTTAGAGAAGTATCCTCCCTAACATCTGACCCCTGACACCTGTCTTCTCACTGCTTGTTACCGGCTAGCTTGTTGTTTCCTTCCCCCTTCATATCTAGTTTAAAGCCCTATCTGCAAGCCCTGCAAGCTCCTGGGCAAAGACCCTCCTCCCCAGAAACCCCGAAGTTATTGTGGTGACTCCAGCCATGGAGCCATGTATTAATTGACTGGATCCATCTGAGCTGTGCTATGTCACCACCCATAACTGGAAGGAGGGAATTAAAAATGACCTGGGCTCCAGATTCCCTATCTATCTCTCCCAAGGCCCTAAAATCTCTTCTTCAGTTGACTACTTCTTGGCTTCTTCCTGCTGCTTCATCTCTTCCCACATGGAGCAGTAGTAATGGGTCTGTAGATCTCACCAGGCTGGGAATTTTCCTGGCCACATCCCTTACCCAGGCTCCTGGGAGGTGGCAGACTTTCCTGTGAGTGGAGTCAGCTTGACATTTCTGACCCTCTGTCCCCTTCAGTAGCGAGTCTCCTACAACTATGACTCTTCTGTTGGTCCTTGTGGCAGTCGTGGCAATGCAGCAGTTATGCTGTTTTGCCCTCTGACCCTGCTCTGATGTGGGTGCCTCTTCCTCCTTGTTTTCCTCTGGTCTGTCCTCCACATCAATAGCCTCAGGTCTGTTGTGGAGCAACACCTGAGGTGGTGTGGGCAAGGAGGAGGTTGATTTTTTTGCCTCATCAGTGGACACGCTTCCACTCACCACCTTCTTTTGAGCCCTCGCCTACAACCTTAGCAGGGGAAAGTGCCAGATCCTTTTGACCCTGGGGTCCTACCTGTGACTGTGTCTTTTCTTGTGATTTGGCGCTTAGGGTGCAATCCCACCAGTCTATCTCTAGCTTGCACTCCCTGATGCTCCTCAGCCTCTCTGCACCCTTCTTCTGGTCTGTCACCAGGCTGAGAAGGTAGTCCACTTGCTTACACCTTATGCAGCCGTTGTTGCGGCGCTCCCTGAAGACCAATTAAATCTCCCACAGCCAGTTCCTGGATTGCCCCTGCTCCCTGCATCAGGTGCCACGTATGAGCCTGGGCTTCCAGCAGATCGGACCCACCCGCCAAGCTCCATCCAGGGCTTCTGGGCTTTCCCCTGCTCTGTCAAGCACCCCTCCTCCTCGATCTAGTGCCCGGCTGTAGCACTTGCAGTGTTTGCCACCGAACCACATTGATACCATGTAATGCTACAACATTCAGTGCATTGAGGAATGGACTGAATTCTCCGTTGTTGAGAAATGGGGCTGAAGTCACCAATACCACAAGGTGAATTTTTCATGAAAAGCTGACAATAGAAGAAATATCTTCCACTGTGGCCGGTTTTCTATAAGAAAACCCTAAAATTGACTGTACCTCTGTGTTCACAGCTGTTGATCTTAGAAACCTCTTACTGTCATCAAAGATAGACACATCTCACTCCAGTTTAAAAATTTGGGTTTCCTTTCTAGACACTACGCCTGCATGAAAAATACATGGGATGCCCTCCCCCCCTCCAAGGACTACTGCACTCTTCCCAGACTGTGTACTTAGTGCTTAGCTTATCTCCAGAGTAAGTATGCTAGGAAAGTGGTTTTGAAAGTTATGTTGCTCAAATTTGAGGAAAATGCTCATATGGAATAAAACCATGCAAAATTCTTTGAAGATAATTTCAATCATGTTTCCTTGGTTTGGCAGAGGAAACCTGTATCCTGGATTTTTATGAGGCCGAAGACATAAGCAGGCAAGCAGGAGGGAAGGCTAGAGATCTCTCTTGTTCTAGGAAGGCAGTCTTGATGGTGATAAGCTTAGTATGTATGAGGACAGACCAGCCTGCGATTAGGATCAGTCACATCAAATCTTGTGGGTTGGCTACTTGCATGTTTGGAAAAGATGGAGGGAAGGAAGAGAGAGAAAGATGAACAGGTCAAGATCATGCTTAGATCAGGTGCTGCAGCTACAACTCACTTGTGGAATCATTTTCTGTATCTTTTTAGCCAGTTGGTTAAATTCCCTTACGTGCTACCTCTGAGAGTACCCAAGAGGATCAAGGCTTCAAAATGCCATGCAAAGCCACTTTCTCTTCTTATCTTCTCTGTGAAATATTCTTTGTATCATATCTATCCCTAAACCATCCAGAATGGGTTTGAGACCATCCACCATTTTTCTTTCTCACAAAACCTAAGGGTGATGCTAAAAAAAGTTGCTATATTCTTAGCAGGAATGATAGAATATCTGATGGAGGCATGTTTTAGTGCAATTGTTCTGCGGAAGGCATCAGATGGACACTGCTGGCTTCATTTTTGGCCTACAGTAATGATCTTGGAGGGAGGAAATCCTCGTGTGAAGTGGATGTTATGCTTGCCTTTGCCCGGATTTCAGACATTTTGTGGGGAGATATTTCAGGACATGGCTCAGGTCTGTCTGAATGACTATCACTGGGAAATGGTGTTTAATTTTGCAAGGAGCTAGGTGTAGAAAAAGTCCAGGAAAGACTGTGCCAGGAACAGATATTTCTCAGGATCACTCTGTTTATGTCACTATGGAGTGGTATCTATGTTAAGCAGTCTGAAGGCTGCTCCTTGACAGGCTTAGGTAGGCTGAACAAATGGTGCTTTCATGTATGGCCTAAGGCAAAGATAGTTTCTTCCCCAAAGGAAGCTTACCATCTCATGCGGTGCAGTTGCAGTTTAGAAATATGATTTGTTACTTGGTCTTTTCATCATACCACTGTTTAATACATTAAATTCTTTAAGTTTGCCAGCTGAATGGGGCTTTGTAGGATAGTCGTGGGACACTTGTAGAATATGCTCTGTTGGACAGGCATATTCTGACCCACTAAATCCAAGTAGAGAATGATGAAAACAGTGTATATCAGAACCACAGTGGTATTAGCCTAGTGCTGACCTTTGTGTAGCTGCAAAGTGTAGATTCTGCTTTTCTTCATGTGAGCGGAAGATCAGTCAAGCATTTCTCAGGTTTAAGTAGCAAAATTAGGGTTCATATGGAAGGGAGCTGCACAAACAAACATTATGTTCACCTGCTAAATAAAACACAAAGAAAAAACAGGGAGACAGGTAATTCTGCAAGTCTGCTGTCTCCAAGAAAAATACCCTGAATGCTTTCCAGGGTTTCAAATTCAAGAAAGGGCTGCTCTGGTAACAGTGAGCATTTTAATAACCTTACCACTTACAATCACCTTATGATTTTGTGATATCCTTTCTAACCTGGAAAGGTCAAGAGGAATGGATGTGTATACTTAGAAGGCATAGCCTGCAGATAGAGAGGAGGTGCTTGTGCCCCATTTGGACTCTCTTTTCTAAGTCATAGAATAATAGAATTACCAGGTTGGAAAAGACCCATCGGATCATCGAGTCTAACCATTCCTATCAAACACTAAACCGTGTCCCTCAGCACCTCATACACCCGTGCCTTAAACACCTCCATGGAAGGTGACTCAACCACCTCCCTGGGCAGCCTGTTCCAGTGCCCAGTGACGCTTTCCCTGAAAAATTTTCTCATATATCCAGCCTGAACATCCCCTGGCACACAGCTTGAGGCCATTCCCTCTCGTTCTTTGCCCTGTCACTTAGGAGAAGAGGCCAGCACCCTCCTCTCTACAACCTCCTTCCAAGTAGTTGCACAGAGCAATAAGGTCTCCCCTCAGCCTCCTCCTCTCCAGGCTAAACAACCGCAGCTCTTTCAGCCGTTCCTCGTAAGGCCTGTTCTCCAGCTCCCTCACCAGCTTCATTGCTCTTCTCTGGACTCACTCCAGAGCCTCAACATCCTCCTTGTGGTGAGGGGCTCGGAACTGAACACAGGATTCGAGGAATGGTCTCACCAGTGCCGAGTACAGAGGGAGAATGACCCCCCTGGACCTGCTGGTCACGCCATTTCTGATACAAGCCAAGATGCCATTGGCCTTCTTGGCCACCTGGGCACACTGCTGGCTCATGTTCAGTCGGCTGTCAACCAACACCCCCAGGTCCTTCTCCTCCAGGCAGCTTTCTGGACAGACTTCTCCTAGTCTGTAGCACTGCACAGGGTTGTTGTGCCCCAAGTGCAGGACCCAGCATTTGGCCTTGTTAAACCTCATGCCGTTGGACTCAGCCCAGTGGTCCAGCCTGTTCAGGTCCCATTGCAGAGCCTCTCTACCCTCCAGAAGATCCATGCTTCCACCCAGCTTAGTGTCATCTGCAAGCTTGCTAAGTGTGCCCTCAGTGCTTTCATCCAGGTCATTGATAAAGACATCGAACAGGGCTGGACCCAGCACTGAGCCCTGGGCAACCCCACTTGTAACTGGCTTCCAGCTGGAATTAACTCCATTTACCACCACTCTCTGGGCCCGGCCATCCAACTAGTTTTCCACCCAGGAGAGTGTGCACCTGTCCAGGCCAGAGGCTGACAGTTTCCAAAGCAGAATGCTGTGAGAAACTGTGTCAAAGGCTTTGCTGAAGTCCAGGAAGATACATCCACAGCCTTTCCCTCATCCAGCAGCCGAGTCACTTTGTCATAGAAGGCGATCAGGTTAGTTTGGCAAGACCTGCATTTTGTGAACCCATGTTGACTGGGCCTGATCACCTGGTTCTCTTGCATGTGCTTCATGATAGCACTCAAGATCACCTGCTCCATGACTTTCCCTGGCACTGAGGTCAGACTGACAGGCCTGTAGTTCCCTGGATCCTCCCTGCGACCCTTCTTGTAGATGGGCACAACACCAACCAGCCTCCAGTCCAGTGGAACTTCCCCAGTCTTCCAGGACTGTTGGAAGATGATGGAAAGGGGTTTGGCCAGCACATCTGCCAGCTCCCTTAATACCCTTGGGTGGATCCCATCCAGCCCCATAGGCTTGTGAGTGTCTAGCTGGGTAAGCAAGTCTCCAGCCATCTCCTCTTGGACCATGGGAGCCTCATTCTGCTCCTCTAGCTCCTGGGTTTGTACACAGAGGGAACAACTTTCTTTGCAATTAAAGACTGAGGCAAAGAAGGCATTAAGTACCCCAGCCTTTTCCTTATCCCCTGTCATTGTTTGTTGTTCCTTCTGCATCCAATGGGGACTGTATATTCTCCTTAGTCTTCTGAGGACTTTCTGCTGAACTCAAAGAAGTCAAGAACTTGGGTGTTTGAAGGCTTTTCCAGCCTTATCTTGTAGGAGAAAACTCAAAAGGATCAATTAGGTCCAAACTCTTTTCTTGCCCACCTAGAGCAAAGCATGCCATACTGCAGCCAGCCCTAGTACAGACCACATCACATTGATCTAACAGACTGCGTTGCCTCAATTGCCTTAAAATTCACAGGCAATAAAAAATAATAACCTTTTCTGGTGTTTTCAACTTCTTAAAAGTCAAAAATAGATTCTGCATTGCCAAGTTTTCATTTTGCTTTCTTAGTATGTCGGTTATTTCTTCAATTACCTGTTTAGCTTGTGTGTCCTTTTGATTTTCTTAGTTGTTACTATTGTTACTCTTTTATATATTTTTATATTTGTTCTGGTTTTCTTCTACTTTTACTTGTATCACTCTTCCCCTGGTGTCTTCCTTTCATCTAACTTTTCCATATTATTCTCTGTTTTCAGTTATTTTTTTTCTTCATTCTCCACATGTCAGCTTTTCTCACTGAGCATGGATTGTTCCTCCTCTATAGTAGTAACCCTTAAAAGTCACAGCTTTTCACTAGTTGTAACTTTTAACAGTCAAATTGTGTTGTCTAAGCCTCTCAGTCTCCAAAGGTCATGGATGCAATTCAGGTTTCTAGGTAGAATTTTAGTCTTTTCTTAATGTTTTTGCTACTAACAATGTGCCTGCAAAATTACTCAGTAGCTATTCTAGACAGTGTTACCTAGCTCTCTGGTAGGTTTACATGGCTCATATTGCACCCATAAATGCTAATCATATTCCAGAAATTACTGACTTCACTGTAATATCTTACTAATCTTGAAAATAAGTTTTTGCTGGGAAATACACTAGTATTTTCCTGGTGCTGAAAGAAGTTACTATTCACCAAATCATTTTAAATACAATTTAGTACCTGTGATTGGTGCTCAGCTGTGCAACTGTGACTCTAAAAGCCACTTCTTAGCTGCAGAATACTTAAATCTTTGTAGGCTCATTTGCTTTTTACGTATAGGTTCTTCAGAAATTAAAAGTTTGTATTTTCTCTTGCCTTTGTTTGCATCTCCCATCTCTACTCTCTTTACACTGCAGAGAGTATTCCTCTGCGTGCGCTCTTTTGAGCATCAGATCCACAAATATACAAGGATGGTACCTAACAGAGCAGGGTATATACTGAAAACAAGTGTAGCAGGAGGTGGTTAGGTCTTTTCGTCCATTATGGCAGAGTTAGGAGTACTTCCACAGGACTTTGATAACTGTGATCATGTCCCAGCTCAGAAGAGTATGGCAATGACATTGCTGTGGGCAATTTGTAGCAAGACAGGAGTGGAGATGGGTTTCCATCTTGCTTCTTAATACTCCTCACTTACAATATTGTTAAAGGTTGATTGGGTCAGAAAGAGGGCAAGCATGATCTGTTAGCCACATAGAGCAAGACTGAACATCCAAATTTCATACTTTAACCTTGGATCTGTTTTACAAATTTGATACTGGATAAAAATAGCTAGTGAGTCAGGAAATGGAGCAAGAGCTTCCTCCTGAAGTGACTTGATGACAGTGCTAAAGAACTATACTTTCTTTTTTTCTCTCTTTGTTTTCTCCTTACTTCCCCCTTTTCCTAACCAACACTCCAAAATTGAACAGTGTCATGAGGAGAAACTAAGAATACACACCACCCCTCATAAGGTCTCTGAAACCTATGTGAGTTCCTGAAGGCAAATATTCTAGTGTCTTCATGCCTTTATATATAGCCCTTAGCTGCCATACTGTGCAGCAGTTAAAAAACTGTCTTCATTTTCAACTTCTCTTGCTGAAAATGCTGGATTTGTTGTAATTTTCCCCAGCTGATAATTTGTATGAATGCATGAGTTGTGTGAATGTCTATTGAAAGGTTAGGAGAACACTGTCAGAGTGAGAAGTCATCATTCACTTTTAGTGGAATGATAATGGTGTCTGCCAAATTAGCAACTTAAAATGCCAAGCCGTAAACAAAGATATCAAAGGTTTATTGAACTCCTAAAGAATGCTTTAAAACAATGATTTGTTTTATTTGGAGTGGTTTATTGCTTTCATTTTTTTCCATGTTCTGTAACAAGATTAAATACCTTAGCTCCTACTTATGTACTGGGTGTGCATCCATGTTGATCACAAGTTCACAAAGTCGAGGCTTAGAACAGGTGTTACAATAAGAGGGATGGTTCATCAGTAGAATTGGTAGCCTTGGATAGTACTGTCTTTTGAGGGTCATTCTGCCGCCAGCAACAGGTCTAGCTCTGGGCAGCAGTTCAGCAGAAGGACGACAAGCCTGTGATTGCGGTCACTATTGCGGTCACTTCTTGTCCTACCACAGTGTCAAGGTAGTGTTGAACATAATCGCTCAATCAAGTTAATGCACATGAATTTATGGACCAACATGTGTAGCAGATCATTCTTCAAACAGTCCCCTTGATCTCACGGGGGACAGAGTAGAGTAAGAATTACTGAATGTATGGATGATTTTCATTGTAAAGTATCTGTTATTTCTGTCCCTCTGCTCCATCCCATGTGCAAAATAAAGATGTTTCTTAGAAATTCAAGGAGTTTTATTTTGGCTTCTCCTAAGCTATTAGATTGAAAATGGAACAATTTATTCTTTTGTACTGGATAAACTTGATCCTCCTGGCTGGCAGAGTAAAATCACTCAATCTTTTTCCACCACTGTCTGTAAGACAAAGACAGGTCTCCAAAGATAAACTGATCATTTGATCTGTTTGTACCTGACTTCAATACAGATAACAGAAGGTGTTTCTTCTGAAAGAAAAAAAATCTTGTTTCTCTAAGAAATAATGCTTGGCTTTTAGCAATTAACTTATTTATTTATTTTCCATTTCCTTTTTTTTTCTCCTTTTCTTTTAAAATTCTGAACAATGTCTGCATGCAGGAGAGACGTATTTAGTATGGAGTTATTACCTGTATATTTCTTGTGTTTTCTCTTGCCTAAGTGTGAATATATCTCCTGAAACCTTTGTTTCTGCCACGTTACCATGTTGTCTCAGTGAGCCTCACTAGTTCAGGTCCTTTTCTTTCAGCATTCTTCTTGGTTCTCTTTCTGCTGCTACCTGGATATTTCCAGCTGTTTCTGATGTTGTACTTTTTAAGGTTTGAAGTAAACTTGAACCAGTGAAATCTCTTTTATGTACAACATAGCCTGTGTTCAGACATCGCTTCTCTACTATTACTTAGGTGCTGCTTGAGGAAACGGCTGCTTTTCATTGTTAAAGACTATTGATCTGATTATCACATTATCACTAAGGTAATATATGCAAACTAGGCCCCTGTATTTTGTGTTGCTCCTGCCCTTTCAGGGACGTCACTCTTCCACTACAACATCTTTCCTCCAATGCCGAGTTTTCCTTCAAAGTGCACTTGAAGCCTATAACTCTACTCTGTAATTTCTCTTTCCTCAACATGTCACTTATCACTTCAGACAATGAGTCTGTTCTTAACCCCATACTAAGTGCCTTGTTGAGTGTAACCCTTTAATGGCACATGTCCCACTAGACGCTCTATTTCCTTTGGTCTTTTCTGTAGATGAGCAACCCGTGACTCTTCTTCTCTAGTCCTAGAGGTGCTTTTGGAATGGACCTGTTGGAAACTCTGTGCTTCATGTGTATCTCTCTATAGCTAAGATGATACAATATCTGACAGACTAGCATCTCTTTAAGTCTGTTAGCAACACTTACTTATTCAGTCACAAGAAATTCCATAAACTGCATGCCCTAGATAGCTATGCTTTCTACTACTTTTCAACAGATACTCTGTAATGTTAGTTTCTTCTTCGGGAAATCTAGCTAAGCAATCCAAACACGGTCAAACAAAAGCGGTCAAAACACAGGCTTTGTGACTGAATTACAGATTTATGGAATGTCCCAAATTCTGGTTTCCCTACATCAAATACCTGCATCATGTTGTCTCTAGTACCATGAAGCATTTGCATTATGATAGGTTCAGTTGCCTTTGTAAGAGCTTCAAATATCAAAACCATAAATTTTCCATAGGATTTTGATAATTTATTCAGCCTTCTTCTCCCTCTTTGTCCTTACTTTTATTTCTAGGCTTTCTTTTCCTGTTTTGTTTCAATGAATATTTTGTCACTACTTTAGTTTCCTTTATTTGCTTATATACCTTAATTGCACTATGTGCAAGGCGGTCTTTTTTTGTAGTTTGCCGCTAAAGAAGGCAGTTTCCCGCTTACTTTTCAATGTACACAAGTCTCCGTGGTATGTTTTATAATATGTTACTCAATATTGCTGGATCAAATCATAGTCACTTTGCAAATTGATTCCTGTCACATGTGAGTGAATGACTAGTAACTCTGAGCTGATCAGGTAACTAGGATCAAGAGATAAGACATAAGCCTTTTCCTGTATTTTGTCTCATGTATTTATTTGAATTACCACCTCTTCTCCAAAATTTCCTTGCAAAAATGGAGGTAATGGGCTGTCTGTTCAGAAGAGGCACCAGTGTGATCTTTCTGATGCTCTTTTCCTTGCTTTTAGCTTTATTCCTTTGTAAAGTAGGGGTAACAATTGCTGCACTCCTGGGACTTTTGGATGTTAACTTAATACTTGCTAAGATCTGCGCATTGTTATATCAGTGACAGTGTATTTTTTTAAGTTTCTTTTGCTAGATAGCAGCTTTCCCCTTGGGCCATTTAAACTTCAATGGCTGAAATTGGATGCAACCTCCATGTTTCCCCCACTCCATATTACACGCTGCTACAAACTAAGAATGATTGCAAATTGAAGAGGGAATGTTGTGGGAAGGAGAGGAAAGATAAAAAGCTGCTACTGAAATAAGCAGAGTGGCAGTAAGAATTTGGCAAATTAGAAAGCTGTTGTAATATTTCTGAAACAAACCACACAATAAAGTCATCTGGTATCTGATTGCCTTTACTTGCTGTTAGTGTATCGCCCTAAATAAACTGTCTGGTGCTTTCCCAGAAACATGTCTAAAACATTTGGCTCATAAGACACAAAAGGGCTGTGTGTTGGAGTCTTTCCCTCCACATTTGGCACATTCACTCTTTTTGCCTTCAGTACAGCACTAAGACCTTTTTACAGGCCATTAGTACTTTAAAAGAGAAACAAGTAGGAAAGGTATCAAAATATTTGTGTTTTCCCCATGGTACATTGATTTTTGAAAAATTATTGTTTTATATAATTTAAACCAAAATGTGTATAGTTGTAATTGTTACAGTTTCAGTACTAAAAACTTGGAGTTTAATTGCATAGACAGTCAATCTCTCTTAGCTTTCCTTAATTATTCTTGCTCCCTTTGGGGAGTTCTCAAAACTTTCATTGAAATCTGTGTCTTTTTGGCTGATCTTAGTAGCTTTGGAGTATTGGCTCTGGCAGAGAGATCTGCATTGTGATGAGTGTTACCATCATCAAGAGAGTTAAGCAAATACCTATTATATTTCTTATCTCTTAGTATTTAACATAAGAAATGGTTTGGGGTTTTTTGAGGAATAAGTTCAGGCTGGAAATTTGTTTATATATTGTCCACCACTATGTTATATGCTTGTATATAAGGGTTCCTGTTGTAGTGATTTGGTTGTGCCAAAATAAAGCTTTATACTTACACTATGCTTTTAAATGAGATTGATTGTTTTCTATTCTGTCCAGGATGTGGAAATTCAGAAAGCTTGTTGCCTCTCAATCTTACCTAAAATTGTTTTTCTGTAGGTAAAATCATTTAAGTTAACTTCTCAGCTGATGCAATATTCTTCATACTGTGAGGAAGCTGCAATTTTCCCTTTTCTGTTGTAGCTGCAATACTAGAGATAACTCATAAATTTACTTGTCTCAAGTTATAAAGTTGAAACCATAAATTTCAAAGTTTTGTGAATGCACTTAGTACCTAGAATATATAATACAATTACAATGAGAGTTTAGAGTCTGTAAAGGCTCACCTGTGTTGTTTTTAAGTAGTTATGAGTGATAATGCAATTTTAAATACATTTAATACCTTTAAATTTTAAACAAGCAATGGTTTCCTTTTTTGTAAGTTAAGGGAAAAGCTCAAAATGCTTTCAATTAAAGAAGTTAGTCTAGAAAAAACTAATTTTTGTCATGCGAATTTTTTTTTAATCTTGTGTATAACCTTTAAATGAGGGCAGTGATCAGCTCAGTATGTCAAAATTACAGAAACATCATAGTTGGAATGCGTAGTTGGAAAAAATACTGAAGGAAACAAAATAAATTTTTGTATTACTGTATGTTGCTAAAGACATGGTGAAATAAAAGGCAGATATTACAAAAACTGGGTGGCATATTGATTTTTCATTATAGGACAAAGGTTTGCTTGCAATTCAAAAACTGTGGCAGCAAGCAGTAATGGCTTGAAATCCTTTTATGGAAAGCAATAAAAGAGAGAACAGCTGTCTCTTTTAGCTCTCTGATTTATGTGGTATGTGCAAATAGTGATACAAGACTCCTTTAACACGTGGGGAAAATGTTTGGTTATTTTGTCTTGTTTGGTGTATGTATGTAATTAAATTTACAGAATGTAGGCAAACTACTTTCTTTAAGCAATTTCTGCCACTGTGTTCTCAAGTATGCAAAATGAGATTGCGGTTTCCTTCAATTATTCACATTTAATTCTTGAATTTCCTCCATAAATAATCTTAAGTCCCTAGATTGTCCATAAGCAATTTGTTGGAAATATTTCATATTTAAAATTTCTGGTGCAATTGTTCTCCTTGAAAAATATAATATGTTGTCCAGTTTCTATTTATTAACCAGGGAAAGGTACTCTGTCAAGTGGCTTTCTAGTCTAAGTACTCATAAATTCAAAATTCATTAATATTCTATCATATTTATTTAAAATTAGTAGCTTACTCAAGTTAGAATTTTTTTTTTAATAAAATATCTGTGGAACCTGAGTGTGAAAGGTGTATAAATAAACTGGAGTTAAATACGTCTTTTTTTCTTGGAAATATTTTCTTGAAATATTTAGGTATCTGTCCACATTAGAACTAT
Organism: Phaenicophaeus curvirostris; assembly: GCF_032191515.1. NCBI lineage: Eukaryota > Metazoa > Chordata > Aves > Cuculiformes > Cuculidae > Phaenicophaeus > Phaenicophaeus curvirostris. Next base: position 38,824,919 of record NC_091431.1, read on the forward strand.
GAAAAACTTTCTCACAGAGCTACAAGGAGACAAATAATACAAAAAAACAAACAAACAAACAAAAAAACCAGTGGCAAGTAACAAGCACAATCAATGCTCCAGTTTTGTACCATAGTGGCAAATATATTTACATTACAGAATCACAGAATCACAGAATAACCAGGTTGGAAGAGACCCACCGGATCACCAAGTCCAACCGTTCCTATCAAACACTAAACCATATCCCTCAGCACCTCGTCCACCCGTGCCTTAAACACCTCCAGGGAAGGTGACTCAACCACCTCCCTGGGCAGCCTGTTCCAGTGCCCAATGACCCTTTCTGTAAAGAATTTTTTCCTGATGTCCAGCCTAAATCTCCCCTGGCGGAGCTTGAGGCCATTCCCTCTTGTCCTGTCCCCTGTCACTTGGGAGAAGAGGCCAGCACCCTCCTCTCTACAACCTCCTTTCAGGTAGTTGTAGAGAGCAATGAGGTCACCCCTCAGCCTCCTCTTCTCCAGGCTAAACAACCCCAGCTCTCTCAGCCGCGCCTCATAAGGCCTGTTCTCCAGCCCCCTCACCAGCTTTGTTGCTCTTCTCTGGACTCGTTCCAGAGCCTCAACATCCTTCTTGTGGTGAGGGGCCCAGAACTGAACACAGTATTCGAGGAGCGGTCTCACCAGTGCCGAGTACAGAGGGAGAATAACCTCCCTGGACCTGCTGGTCACGCCGTTTCTGATACAAGTAGGTTGTCCTTACATAGACTTCATTGATGAAGGCTGATGTACTCTCAGTGCAGTCACAGGATGTGTGAGTTGTTTCTGTGATCTGTGACTGTGGAACATGAGGTTGCTTAGTGCTACTGAGGGGGTGAGTCAGCACCCTTCAGTATTAAGCTCTATAAATTTAATTCTGGGAACAGTTGTTTGCTTAATTTGTTAATTATGATTGAAGAGGCAATATTAGACTTCTATTTCTGAAACCAACAGTGATTGTTCAGATACTGATTTTGCAGCAGAAGACAATAAATCATTTAAAACTATGCTTTTCTGATCATGACGCACAGACTTGTAAATGGAGTTAGCTCCAGCTGGAGGCCAGTGACAAGTGGGGTTCCCCAGGGCTCAGTGCTGGGTCCAGCCCTGTTCAATGTCTTTATCAATGACCTGGATGAAGGCGCTGAGGGCACACTTAGCAAGCTTGCAGATGACACTTAAGCTGGGTGGAAGCGTGGATCTGCTGGAGGGTAGGGAGGCTCTGCAAAGGGATCTGAACAGGCTGGACCGCTGGGCTGAGTCCAATGGCATGAGGTTTAACAAGGCCAAATGCCGGGTCCTGCACTTGGAGCAGTGCTACAACCCTAAGCAGTTCTACAGACTAGGAGAAGTCTATCTAGAAAGCTGCCTGGAGGAGAAGGACCTGAGGGTGTTGATTGACAGCCGACTGAACATGAGCCAGCAGTGTGCCCAGGTGGCCAAGAAGGCCAGTGGCATCTTGGCTTGTACCAGAAATGGCGTGACCAGCAGGTCCAGGGGGGTTATTTTCCCTCTGTACTCGGCACTGGTGAGACCGCTCCTCGAATACTGTGTTCAGTTCTGGGCCCCTCACCACAAGAAGGATGTTGAGGCTCTGGAGTGAGTCCAGAGAAGCTGGTGAAGGAACTGGAGAATGGGCCTTACAAGGAGCGGCTGAGAGAGCTGGGGTTGTTTAGCCTGGAGAAGAGGAGGCTGAGGAGAGACCTCATTGCTCTCTACAACTACCTATAAGGAGGTTGTGGAGAGGAGGGTGCTGGCCTTGTCTCCCAAGTGACAGGGGAAAGAACGAGAGGGAATGGCCTCAAGCTGTGCCAGGGGATGTTCAGGCTGGATATATGAGAAAAAACTTTTTCATGGAAAGGGTCACTGAGCACTGGAACAGGCTGCCCAGGGAGGTGGTTGAGTCACCTTCCCTGGAGGTGTTTAAGGCATGGGTGTATGAGGTGCTAAGGGGCATGGTTTAGTGTTTGATAGGAATGATTGGACTCAATGATCCTGTGGGTCTTTTCCAACCTAGTGACTCTGTGTGTGTAACTTTGTGCCGTGCTCTTTGTAAACACAATTGAAATAGCGTGTCTGAGAAACTTGCAGGGAATAGTAGGAAAGGAAGCTGGTCATGATCCAGATCTTGTTTGTTACCTTGATGGAGATTATTTAGTGCACAAATAAATACACATTCAGTCTTTTACAGTTCAGGATAAATTTTGCAGAAGCATCTATGTTGCTTTATAGTCTCATTCTAAGTGATCAGGAGACTGACTTCCTAATTTCCAAAGCATAGCCACAAGGAAATTGTGCATCCAGTGGACACATGTATGCATGCTTGAATTTAGAAAACTTTACAGTCCATACAGGCGCCAAATTTTTCAGAGAAAACTGGCAGTTGCCAAGTTTTCCCAGGAATTCTGCAAATTTGACTATACAGCTTTCACCCTCACAGGGTAGAAAGCAGCTGCTGAGGACAATAATTAACCTCACAAGCCTTGTAAAATAGAACATACATCTTGAACTTTTGGGGTTTATAATTGCCAATGTTCTGTTTTCATTACTGCTCTTAATTTTAAATGAGGGCTCTTCAGTGCAGAAAGGTATCTTCAGACACAAATTGATTCAGTTGTGCTAGAAATCAAAGTTTTCATTTATTGGCACTGAAAAGATATTTTGAACTAAATAGAATATACAGATTTGAAGTAGACATGCCTTCTCATTACAGTGAGGCCTTAATTGCAGATTTAAAAAGCAGGTACTGCTGCAGTGGTTGTTAGGCCCAGAAATGCTAAAAAGATCTTTTGAAAAATGTGGCTGTATGTTATTATTGCCAGTTTGTAACTCATTTCTGACACCTACATATTCCCAAGAGCATTTTTCTGGTAACTTTATTATCTGAATGAGATTATCGTTAAAAAATTGAACAAATATTGTTTGACTTCCCTTTGAATAAAAGAACAGCTCTTCTGAGACACATATTAAACTTTACTCCAGGCATCATAGTTCATATAAGAGGAAATTTGGCAGTTATGGAGCGGAGGGAACCACCCAACTAATTCTTTTGATTGATTTATAAGGTGCAGGGGCAAATAAAGAAGCAAAAGGGCCTGCTGCCAGTCAGCTATACCCAGAATGTAAAACCTGGAATTTAGACCTCCCACCCAGAATAAGAGTTGGCACATCCATTTCGAGCCATCTTGCTCTAGATCTCCAGATCATGAATGAGAGGCAGACATTAAATTTTTTACAAAAATTATTTAAAATCCTGTGGGTAGTTTATTATACAGAAGAATTTTAACCTAGAACTCTGCCAGCTGTAACTAAATGCCTTGAACTTGTGTGTGGAGCATCATCTAGCCCCTCTGCCTTCTGGACCCTCAAGGGTGGGATACAGGGCCTGACTTGCTCCTTTCAGCATCCAATCCCATGGCATGACAGTCTTGTGGATCTCCATAGACACAGTAGAAGGGGAATGAGAGCACAATATGTGACAAAAGCCATGTTGTACAAAACTGAACTATTGGAAGTCACAGAGGAAGCTTGCTGGTCATGTGTAGTAACTGGAACAAATCCATGAATGAGTAAAATGTCTATTTCATATGTAGCATTCATCTCATCTTCTGAGCATGTGGGAAAGATTAGGTGTATATCAGCTAGCTATGTTGAATCTGTATTTTTTCCTCCAACTGAAAACAGTTTTTGAGTTGTGTTGAGCTGCTAAGGCAGTAGATGTCAGATGGATTTTAATAAGCAAAAGGAAGAAAAAAACCAAAAAACCCAGCAAAACCCTCCAGTGACCTTGCTAACAGCTCTACATGTGTTTAGATGTTGTTTCCTATTTAGATGCTCCCCACTGAAGATGACCTTTGATTTTGACTTCTCAATAAAAAGAAGGGATGTAAGCTTGTACACTGGGTGTATGCAGATAATTTCTCAAACATTTCTAATTTCAGAAATGTAATATTCTTCACGTTACTGAGGTTGGTGTTATCCTGTATCTGATTCTCTAATTCTGTAGCTGAACTTATCTTGGTGAATAGAGACGGAAAATTTGCTTTTCTCTGGCCCCATTTAAGCATTATATTTTATCCTCTAAAACTATTGTCAATGACTACAGAAATGTAGTGTAGAATACAGGCTGTTGTATGCATAGACCATGTGCAATGCATACTAAAAATTCACAGTAAAGATTATACTCTGCTCCAAACATACAGGGTTTTACACATGTAATGCTAGAGTGTAAAGTTGTTATACCCACATAAAAAAGCTACTTGAAAATGCAGAACATGGCCATTTTCCAAAATGACTATGACAATATTAAATATTTGCAATACTGAATATATTACTGTGATACCGTATGTTTGCCAATATTTTAAAAATGGCCATGCTCAAAAACTTGCCAGTTTACAGTTAGATACAGTAACTGAGTTATTTCAATATTATTTGATATAACCATAGCTTGCCTATACAGGGAAATATGTAATAATTAAAATGATGCTGTATAATTACACCTAACATTATTGATCAGTGAGACTACACTGATTCTTTCATTCTAATGCACATTTTGTGGAATTACACTAAAAATATGGCTCTTTATGCTTACTTTCATGGTCCGAAAACTCATAATTTGGTGTTCCCATACAAGCAGACCTTGAGTGTAACAAGTCCAGGATCATAGTGCAGTAGGGAGAGAAGTCCAAAAGAAGTATTTTCATAGAATCATATTTGGTAGCTTGACAGTATTTTGACAGCAAATCCTTCAGGAAGAGCAAGGCTTAAAGTAGCAAGTGAGGAATTAATGGGGAAATGTATATGATGAGAATGATTTGAAAGATAGAAGTTGATGAAAGAAGGAGAAAAGAAAGCAAAACAACAACACAATAAGTGCTAGAGGCAGAGAAGAAAGATTTAGAAATCCTTCCGAAAACATACTGCTGAAAATTAATCATTATATTGAGGCTATGTTAGAAGCTTAAATGGCTTCATAACCTTGTATTGAATACAAACGAAATTCTTGCCTTTGCTAAACTGATAGTATTTCATTGATACAAGATGTTTTAGTGATATATTAGTGGTTTTAATTTCATACTAGTTAATGGAACTAAGGAAATTTTGTGAGATCCAGCAAAAGTCTGTTTTGCCATGGTAACCCAGGAGTTTTCTGTGAGGTCCGTGGTTGCATTTACAGACCTGTCCCCAAAGTTCATGCAACTGTTCAAGCTGCATTTAAAGTAAATTCTTTGTGAAAATGTTCATAAAATGCTTTTTTATCAGGATAGCACTTACAGCACAAACAGTGGAGCCTGGGTACAGAGGAACACTGAATAACTTGGTAAAAGGGCAAGACGGCTGGTTCACACCAATGATCATCAATAGTATCTAGATTAGGTGCCACTGAGAAGGAGGCAGGGAATGGAATTAGATTTGCCAAATATCCAAGGATGAAAAAAGTTTTTCCAGGATCAAAAGGAAAATCATAAACCTCCCCGTTGATTTTGTCAAAGGTAAACCAAATAAAGGGAGTTTCTTGTTTATCAGACTGTGTGGACACTTCTGCTCCTAAATAGGAAAATCTTATTCCTTTCTGGACTGCTACTACTGAGTTATCTATTTCTAAGTTGTTGCATGGACTCCAGGTTTCAAATGCACAGCTAGCAAAACGAGGCATGTGTCATTATATAAATCTGTTACTTTTACACAGAAGAGGATGAGCCATTAAACTTATGTGTCTTGAGTGTATAAATCCAGATCCTAGCCCTCTCCTCTGGCTTGCACGTAGGTATTGTGCAGCCTGCAATGCAGAAACCAACATTTGCTTCTAAATCAGACTTACACATGGCAAAGCCATAGACTGCATCATGGGAGCTTATAGTAGTAATTATTGTCAATTCGGTTTTAAAACAAGTATTTGTGGTGTCACATTTTGGTTTTTTTTCCTGCTGGAATGGAGGCATTGCATTAGCCAAGAGCCAGTATACACCTTAGGAGAAAAATCTATGGGAAAAGGTTTTGGAATATTGCTTCTTCACTTATTTTCCAATCTCATATAAACTAAACAAATTTTCCAGTTCTTATTTGGTAGAGGAATGTATAAGAAAAAAAAAGCCTCAGCTGAGATGCTACTAACATTATTGTTGTAAATAATTGGATTGTTTCAGCTACTACATCAGCTGTTGTGAATACAATATGGCTGTTACTAGTTAATGCTGAAATGTGTGTTACAAGACGATGGGCAGGTAGTAGATCACAGACTAAAAAATTATTTATATATTTTATAATGGTTAGTGAATATAGCATGGCATAAGTAAAAAGAGCAAATTTTTCTAGTTGGGTCCCTTGGTTCAATGCCATCGTTATTTCCTTTCTTACCGCATTGTCTTTCTTTAGAGAATATTTAACCTTTCTTTTTTCAGAAAATAAGGTAGGAGGGATGTCACACTGTGACTCTTGTTTTATAAAAAGCTTGATAGTAAACAAGACTCTTAAACATCAAGGAATATACATATTTTTTAAAAAAGGAATACAAAGTAATGTTGAATAGGTTTTTCATTAATAAATAATCCAAATTAAAAGGATATTACAGTGTTGCAGCAAAGTCTTTATTTTGTATGGCATTAAGAACTTTGTAGTGGTGAAGTCAGTGGAACTAAAGCTCTCTCATAATGGTCCATGAAGGCTTTAAATTCAACCATTTAAAGAGCAAAACCTTAACATGAATTAGATCAGACGTGATGCCGAACCCTCTGCAGGGTGCTGGTACACACAATGGCTATATTGTGAGAATTCTGACTCATAAAGAGTGTCTTACATAAAGCGTGTTATATAAAGTAGCTCTTCACCCGCTGGCATGCATTCAGGGCTACGCATACGAAGTTCTGCAAATCTCCCAAAGTTTGGATGTGTCTCCACATTCGAGGCGGCCTGTGCATGTAAGTAGCCACCACTATTAGATTTTATGAATACACATGCACCAATCAAACATCAAAGTGCAGTTGTAGAGTCAATCAAGGAGGAAAGAGGACTGTGCCTGCTGCAAAATTGGGCAAATATTGCCTTTTGCCAAAGATGGTACTGCAGTTTTAGTATCTGCACAAATTTAGCCTGGGCCTGAAAGATTTTCTGTAGTGAACTGCCTGAAGCAGAACAGGCATGTTTCTTCTTATGCTAGGAGCAGTTCATAATATTGCATATTATGATTAATAGGTTTTGTTGGTTTTGGGTTTTTTTAAGTTGCCAATATGCTGAAATGTACAATAGGAATTGTCTTTCAGCCTACAAGCACGTCTGGTTCAGCTCAGCTTTACTTTACAGCTCACAGGCTCTCAGTCCGTTAATCACAAGGTGACACTCTTAAGTGGTAAACTTGATGATACATATTAATATTTATGGCTTTGCTATACTGTACTCTTGCTTTTGCTATACTGGGAAAGAGCAGTGCTGTCTTATCAGTATGAGCTAACACCTCTTCAAAGCTGTAAACTGACGAGCAGCACACTGGCATTTTTACTAATTATTTTACCAATCCAATGACAACTAGTCAAACTGAACTGCCAGGCAGCCGACCTATACATTGGCTGGCACTATTTGCTTTCAGTAACTTCTCTGTGGTTTTAGGAATTTCCTTTCTCAGCAGCATCTGCTAAATAGAACATACTTCTAGAAGTATGCAGATTGGTTTACTAATTTCAAATTAAAAAACAAAGCAACTGTAAGGTCGGCCCAAAATCTTCTAGTCTGTAGATACTATTTTATTTAATGCAAACAAACATTTTCAATGGAAGATACTAGGTCATTTGGAAATCAAGCCAAGTGTCCATGTCTCTCTCTGTTTCTCCCTCCCTCTCTCTCTCTCTATATATATATATACACACACATATATAAAATTTATGTTCAATGTAATAGTACTTTTCAATATAAGATTTCAACATAGTACTATTTTGCCTGCTGGGCACTAATTTGGGTGCCAGTCTTGCAAGGATTTTGAAGGCAAATCTTTTCAAACGTGCGTGAAGTTGTTACTTATTTTGAAATGGGGGGTGGGGGGAGGATCTGTTTTGGTTTGATTTTACGTCTTAGGAAACGGTGTGATTATCTGTGGCTATGGTAGAAGTGAAGTTAGAAATGACAGGGTTTTCACATGGAAAACTATGACGCCATTTGACCTTTAAAAGCAACAATTTTTTTCAATGGTCTGAGACTCCCCAACTGCCCTGATACCCACAGACCTTGAGGCATAAACTTGGATAGAGCTAGTTGTGTGGAATATTTCTATTGAAATTATTCTATCTTGAGAATATCAGCTCAGCTGATGTTTGGGTTCATGAGTTCAGAGGTATTTGGCAGCTCTTAAACTACTATAAACCTAGCACTGTGTAAAGAAATGCTGTGATTTTTTTAGCTGAGCTGACATGTTGTCTCTCTAGCTGAAAATAAACTGATCTACTGTGCTGAAGTCAGATTCCAAGCTGCATATTCTGTCAAGGCTACTTTTCCTTGAGCAACTCTCTCAATCCTTAAATACGTCTAAAAATTGTATTTGCTACAGTAGATAATACTGCATCTACTTGGGTTTATTTTGGGCAAGTGTTAAATAATGAATTGTGAATATTCTCTGTTACTAATGTATAATCACTGGTAAATAATAGCTTCAAAGAAATTCTGCCATCAGGTGCTGTTCACAGCATACTTGAAAGCATCTGTAGCTTTTTTGTGTGTCTGTATATATACTTACTCATGTATATATAATACTATATGTAATATACTTTCATGTAACTAGGTATATGCATACAGAGGCATATATGTAGATACATCTCAGGTCATCTCTTGGCCATGTTCTGCCACCTTTTTACTCTTTGTTTGAACAATTTATTATTGATTCATTCTAGAATATTAAAACCAAAACAGCTAAAGTTTTTTATTAATCAAAACTGCTATAGATTTGATCATAGTGTTCTCTCCTTAGTTGTACAGTCATACAGGTGCAGTGGTTTTGGAAAGTTCCATCATTCCACCCAAAGGGGTGCATGTATATATTTATGCACACATTTTTTTCCTGGACCTGTGATTGCATGTTGATCCAATATGCTTTTGTTAACTGTGACACAGTATGTCAGTTGTGAAATACAGGAAAAATAAGTTTCTGTGACACCTGTTTTTACATGCCAAGTGTTCATTTCTATATGAAAGAAAAAGTAAGAAAAATACTGAAACAGCAGCAATAGGATAACTGTCTTCTTTCGCGCACTCATTTTCTGTCACCTTGATTCCTCACTGTACTGCAGTCTATGGAAAGATTATGCCTGCACTGTGTATGGGGTTTGCCCTTGATGAATCCAGTCATTTCAGCTTTCACAAACAACAAGCTTGTCTAAAATGAGTGGATTTGTAAAGTGTTTACTAAACTTCAAAATCCAGCATAACAGGCATGATTAAATAGACACCACTGACAAACAAACAGGTCTGCAACAAACAGCACATAATAATGACTGCTCCACAAGTTTACTGCTGCTTTCAGGTAAATTGAAAATGTGCAGTATTTTTTCTTTCAGAATTTATTGGAGTACTTGAAGAGCTCTATTTAATGTTTGGTTTAGATTTTGTGCAATCTATTATAAAACAATGCTTTCTTTACTTCCTTTGGAACCATAAATAAATTTACTCCTGTGAACGATACCTTTTTCATCACACTGTAGTGCTCACAGTTTGAAGGCATTGCTGAACAAGCAGCTGGTTATTTCACTCTGTGGCAAGAGAGAGTTGTGTTGCTTTTCAGCTACACTGCAATGATGAGTGACTGATTTGATTCATGGTCTCCCATTTAAGGAACAAACCACCAAGCAAACTTTGTATAGTGTGATTGCAGCAAAGTCTCTCCTCTGAAGACTAGCAGAGACATTTGAGCAAGGGGAAGCATCCTAGCTGTGTTGAATCAGCTCCTGAAGCCTTAACACAGTTCCCAGTGTGGATGATGTGATTAAGTGCCTTGCCCAAGGTCATGCTGCATCAGGTCTGGAAATTTTGAGCAGCACTGTTTCTTTGTCCCATCATTACAAACTGCTGCATACCAACAAGTTACCTTAATTAGTGAAAGTGAAAACTAATAGCCATACTGGTACATTATGTCAGTGGGAAAATAAATTCTACTGCTATTTCTTTGATAATTGTGAAGGAATGCAAAATTCTGGATGGAGTCATCATCTGTCTGTCATCAGTAAAGCAGCTTTTAAGCAGTATAATTAAATGTGCTTGATACAGTTGATATTATCTGCCTAGAGACTTCTTCAGTTTAAAAAATAACAACTGAGAGGGACACAGGCAGGAATAGAGCCTTAACTGTACAGGCACCCAGCACATTCCTCTTTACACTGTTCATCCATTCTTCCACAACTATGTGTTTTCATTTTTTGACTTGGTGTGGATGCTACTTGTGACCTTCTGTGAGCTGTCACCTGTGTCTCCAGTATCACAGGATCACAGATGAGGACAGTAGGTTTCAAGAGGCAAGAACGGCTCTTCTGCTTGCAGATCTCATGAGCTTCTGCTTGGAGTGCTAGATATTTGAGCAGAGACTGTGATTTGCTCTCATCCCACCTCTACCTGAGCTCCAGCCTAGGATAAGCATAAACCGTCTTAGTCCACGGAGTGATGTTTGTCCATAGCAGTGCTTGCACTGTAAAAGTCAGTGTGTCATCCAAAAATGTTATTGCTGGTGGAACTCAGCACTAACATGGCTTCTAGACAAGGGCGGTTTTGTCTGAGAATTAATCCTCCCAGGGTCTACCTGTTTGCAGCAAGGGCTCTGCAGTTTTAAGGCAAGTAAAATAAAAGAACAAGTAGGCCACTGTATACTACTTCAAACACTGTGTGAGGGCTCTCCTCTTCTCCCTGCAAGCAGAGGTTCTCCTTTATAGTGCTGTGCTACTGGTTTATGCTTTTAGGTAGTAACACCTGTTATCACAGTGTGCTATGCTGTTGTGTGTTGTGAGTGCACTGCACTGACTGGGGAAAGATTATGTAGTAACTCCAGAACCACTGTGGCTGCCCTGGAAGAAAGAGCATAGCACACAGTGGTAATGAGTGGTTTTGTGTCAGGACATCACTACTATTTTCCTGGGTTTTTTTCAGCCACAAAAACTAGGCTCAGAATTGGATTTGGCAGCTGCTGAGACACCCTAATATAGCATCAGACGAATCTAGGCAAAGAACAGTTCTATCACTATATCTGACTGATCTCTCTGCTTATGCACAGTGACAAATTCTCACCTCTCCATATAGATCAGCAAGCTCTGTAACCAGACAGGCACACATAAACTGTGACAGTGCATCACAAAATAGGCAATTTGGAACTGTAGAGTACAAGGTAAAACATCCCAATTTTTTTACACAAAACCAGCAGTCTCCCATTCCAATACTTCTTACCACCCTCACCGCCTCACTATCATCTTTCACAACAAAACATAATAGTCTTATTTCTATCTTGTAATACATAGAGGGGCATACAAAGCAAGGAAGTAGTGAAAACAAATCCTTGAAGATTATTTTTCTGCAACACATTTCATTCCTTGTAACTTATTTTCATTATCTCAGGTCAGGACTGGTTAAAGAAATACCCATTATCTATGTTACCTTTAAAAAGTGAAGTTGAAAACCTTAGCCTTAAGATAAAAAAACAGACATCACAATTGGTAGAGAAAGAGAGATGGTCATAAAAAGAATAGTATAAATATTGTAAGTATTATCACAGAAGAAAGTGATGTGGCTAAAATATATTTTAAAGGTAGCTTTATATGCAACATTACTTTTCTGTGGAATCTGAGTTACTAAAATAATTCGGCATGTTGGAAAACCTATCCATTAAAGACACTGGCTTCCAGGTAGAGAGAGCCAAGTGTTTTAGAAATGGGATATTTCAGTGAGTTGCTGAAGAACACGTGCATTTTGTATGTTTGCATGTTTAGTGAAGCCATTACTAACCACAGAAATGGGGAAATAGAGCTGATATATGTATATGAGACTTCAGTTAAAATAAAAAAGCAAAAGAATTACATGGATTTTCAAGCATTTTTCTTGTTAAGAAAACCTATGCAGCACAAATGAAATTTACTTATTCTCACTATAGTCAGAGTACTGATAACAGGGAAAAATAGTTGTGTCAGTTTTACAGTTTCCTGTGAAAAGGTTAAATAAAAAAAAAAAAAAATCAGTTTCCAGGGCAGAAAGCTGAGAGGATATTTATAGAAAGACAAATTTATAAATAAAGTTATAAAGCTTATACGTCTTAACTTCCATGTTAGACTTAATGTTCTGTGTTCCATTACATGATGTGAGTCTAATGAAGATCCTGTGCATTGCTTTGCAGCATGGAACTGTCTATCAAGTAGGTGCTATTAATGATGTTATGTTTAATATGATCGTTCTCAAAATTTTTCGATCACTTTACCTAGTACATATTCAATTTTTTTATGGATTACTATTCAGCCCTAGAATTAAACTTTTAATATAAAATTCTTTAAAATTATATAAATGAAAATAAAATAATAGCCTCTCTGGATCATCTGAAGGCTGCTGAGCATGGACTCACACTCTACCACAAATCTATAGACCACAGTCAGTAAACTGCTGTTTGATGGGCTTATCTGATTATTTTTTTACTTGTTTTTTTTAGAGTTGGCATATAATTAGCTGGACTTACCTTGTTTCCTAGAGTTCTTTCCACATTCTGAAAAACAGTTTTATTGTTAGTAGAGATCACAAACTCTGAGTTGGACGTTAAACAGACCCATCTTCTGAAGAGGTAGTTGCTGCTTTCCAAAGTGCCAGCATGCAGGAATTCAGAAAGTAACCGGTCTTCTGCAGCAGTCTATGGATTGAGAATCACTAATAAAAGAATATGTTGCAAAGTATGACCTTGGTCACTGAGACTGGCATGAAAGCCTGGCAATCCTTTGGTGTTACAAAGTTCAGGTGTGAGAATAATGGAAGCTTTGAAGCCATTCAGTATATTAATTATGTAGAGTGTGTTGTTCTGGATCCCTGGTTTCCTCGTCCTGAAGTGTCATTAGTTATAATTATTATTTGGACTACCTGTGTGACAAGTACAATGTGTACAGTTACAATGTCTTATTTTTTTTTCATGAGAGGTGAAGTCTCAAAGCTTTTGTTTTTTAATAAACCTAACAGATAGAAATACCTAGTTCATCAGTGTATTTTGGTATATACCTAGGTTTGACGCCCCAGTAGAAATGAAGTAATATTTTTAATAGATGTAAGAGTAGGACATCATCTCTGAAATTATTATTGCTGATTTTTCTATCATGAGAAGTAATGTGGTTTTGCAGCACGGTAAATTCTGGAGTGGAATAGCCATATTCAAAATGTTCCACACGCCAGTGGTTCTAAGACGGTATTTGCCAAACAAAGCAACTCATAAGGGATAAAGCTGAAGGCAGTCAAGTTTAGATAGAGTTTCTAGATCAGAAGCCTTTTGGGATTTGTCACCATAGCAGTTTTAAGGTGTCACTTGCAAAATCTTGGTTTTACTTTATCTCATGATAAAGTCACTTATTTTTTATAGAACTTAGGAAATTTCCGGGACATTCAGTTCAGCCAATGGCGAGAGTAGCAGTTAGAAGTAAGTAAACAAATTCCCGCTTCCATGGGCGTTACAGGGCATCTCGATATTTATGGAATTGTACACCCTATTGGTAGTCCAAGGTGAGGGGAAACTATAAGACTCTAAAAGCCTCCATATAAGTTAGAGAAACTGTCTCTTGAGGAGACACATTCCCTGCATGCCAGTGCTTACAGAAAACAGTTGAGGCAGCACATGAGAGAATTCAGGGACTCCTATGACCACATAGCTCATTCCGTACAAAGGTATCATGATATCTCTGGTGGGTTTTTTTCAGAAAAAAAATCTGAAACATATATTTAATTAAATAAATGTCATTTCTTAAGGATTCCCCATAGAAAAAAAAAAATCAAAGCAAATATTATTTCCAGCACCACAATGCTGATGATATTTACAGTGGAATACTGACTTATTAACCTGATTTCAGTTCTCAACTTGATTTCAGTTCTCAAGATATAAAGTGAGGAGGAATCAATCTAGTAATTTTGATATTCTCTTTCTTAGTAGCAGGACAAGTCCCTTTGCCAGACACTGCTCACTGTTCTTAACCAGAAATATGAACTGTGTTTGGCTGTTCCATAATATTAATAGTATCTGAAAAAAGAAATTAAACTATCTGGTGAAATATAACTTGTTAGGAGCCAGCAAATTACTCTCTAGCTGATCTTTGAAAGTAGATGGATTCTTTCATTTTCCTTTGTTGAAGTGAAAGGGATCATTTTCTGCCAAGCAGAACAAAGTACTAAATTTTCAAGAAAAACAGAGAACATGTTAAGTTCTACATTTAGTGTCAAATCATGGTGTTAACAGAAGTCTAGAGCAGTTACTTTTAAGGAAAAGTACCATCAAATAATGTTTAAATTACAGAAGGAAGAAGGAACTTAATTTTAGTCTTAACTACCTGTTACTCAGTAAGCATCCCTGTCCAAGATCAGCTTGACTTGCCCTTTTTAGAACCATCCAACAATGCAAGAGTTGGAAAAGCAATTGCGAATTAGTATAATGTAGCTTACTATGAAAAATACCCATATGCCTGACTCTGTTTCATGGCACAATAAACACAGTGCAACAAAAGCAACATTAAAAATCACAAAGCTGAGTCTAAAGTACATCCTGGTCTATTGTATCACAACACTAAGGGAAAAAACATTGTACTTTCTCAGTCCCCAAACCCTTCCTTCCAAAAGATGGAAGTAATCCTTGTGATACCTCCTTAAATTAACTTCAGTTTTCAAATGATAAACAAGCATTTAAAGCATTCTTATCTTTAGGTGTCCAGGTTGCTGAAAGCCCTTTCAACCAGTGGGAGGGAAAAATTTGTCTGCTTCACATTTAATTGCTGAAGGTTATTGTAAGTTATTTTAAGTTCTTACATTTCATGTTATGTGGTTGATTCATTGGCATTTTTGCTTCTTTTGATTACATTTGCAACTTCTGCATCTATTCTTTACTTTAGGAAAGGGGAAATTCCAGCGTTCTTAGTTGCACTGAAGGCAGTACAAAGGGTGAGAAACACAGGATTGCTCCAGCACTTTCAAGATCTCCGTGGTCCATGGCAGATAATTTAGCATGTGCTGTGTTTATGTCTCATGACCACACAGACAGTGTGCGGGGAAAAGCACCAGTTTGGCCTGGCATCCATGGGCAGCTGAGCCAAAGCACGGATGCTAGAATCCATACTAGGGTTCTTGCCAATGTCTAACTGTCAAAAGCTGAGCAAGTGGTCTGCAACTATACACAAAAGCTACTACCCAGGGAGATGCCTGGGCAAGATCTGAGTCTTAACAGTGTGAAATTTGAGGTAACAAGGCAGTGTTCCTGTTGCCTGTGATCTTTAAGTCATTGTGCAAATCTGTGAGAACATTCTATAAAGAAGAAAATCACTACCCTTTATCATTGCAGGTAAACAATGGAACAGTCATTGGATATGTGCTAGGCAGAAAGTAAATTGATTGGTTTATAAAAGGTTTCTTTCCCATGCAACATGCAACATCTATTGTCCTTTCTCCCTTGCTAAAGTATCCATTTCTTAGTAAGCTTTTTCAGAGAACAGAAAACTTCACTTAAGAGGATAGTTTCAGTTCCCTTTTATTTGGGTAAGTCAATGAATAATTGGTAATATAAATCTCTAAGTAAAAAAAAAAGTCACTGGTGTGCTTAGAAGTGCTGCATGGTTTGTATTTGCTCAAAAACCTGATTGCTTTTTTCAAAAAATTCCCCCCCGACACACACACACAAGTAGGGAAAGAAGAGAGAGAAATGAAAAATAAAGGACAAAGGGCTATATTCTGCTTTGAATTTCAGTAATTTCACTGAAACCCGAGATGGAAATGGATTTGAAAATGGATACAACTGCAAGTGTGATTTATGTATGTGCTCCTAAAAACATAAAATAGGAAATTGAGCATGTATCCTAAATATCTTTTCCTACACTAAGGAAATGAATTTATCCTGGCATAAGGTAAGAGGGAATCAGGTCCACTGTCTTTACTCTACTGCAGTCATATGCTTGCTAAATTAAGTTTGAATAACCTTTAATGAGATAGAACCTGTCTTTAGCTACTTTCTGTCTTGGTAACAGCAATAAATAACAATAATAGAGGGAACAAGTAGGGGGACTGAGACCTTTGGGAATCATATGGAGCTGAAATGTTTTCCAAGATTAAATAATAAAATTCAGGTAGTCATGCCCAAACAATGAAATGATCTACAGATATGTTTAAGTATATTATATAATGCCAGGAGCTGCTGTATGCCAGTTGAGACAAACTGCCTGCCATTCGTAGATATAAAGAGGTCTACTTAAACCTTTATTAAGATAGTAATACCTGATGGTGGACCATGTTGTGTCCAGAAATATCAGCTATAGCTAGTATATGTACATTATAAAAAGTTTTAAAAAATTTTCTTGTTTCAATGTAAACTAGCTGTTGCTGGAGCCAGGACAGCATTGTTCAGTTGCTGTTCTTTCTAGAAGACTAGATAATTCCAGAACTCCCTTCCAACCTGAATTATTCTGTGATTCTGATTATTTAGCTCTGTATGGGCAGAGATATGTGAAATTCTGAGGGCTTTCGCTTTTCCCTAAAGAACAAGAACAAGGACTGTCCTGTATGGAAGGAGGACATCAGGCTTGCTGGACTCTATTCTCTGTTCGTATATGACATTCTGCTTTACTAAGTGTACAGCTTAGTTGGTCTTTGCGTAACTTCACTGTTTTAGACAATTCCATGTAATTCAGCCAATGAAATACGACTTCAAAAGATTAAGACCTTTTTTAGCAATTAATCATTATGTGGTCTTACGGGAGGAAACTCTCATATAATCAGAGGAAACGAAATTACATACTGTGAAAACATGCATGTACTTTTTCATTTCTGGGTGAATGGCTGTCTCTTTAAAGATATTCCATCTACACCAGTCAGTATACCTGTAATGAGAAAAGTCCTTACCATAGCCTTCAGTTATGCATCAAGAGGGCATGTCTCATATTAAGCAGCTGAGGGAGAGAATAGGGGTCTTTCATAGTATTCTAGTCATAATCTGTGTTCAGGTTGTGAACTCATGTGCCAAAGCTTAAAGCATTTTGAACCTGGGATTTGGAGTGTGATGCATCTTTAATATAAATACTTATTAACAAGAATTGACGATTTATTTGGAGTTTAGAAATCCACTACTGTCCTAAGCAGTCTAAGCTAAATTTTATACTACTTTATTGAAATAGTGGTTTTGCATGTATTAAGCATGAACAAAAGCCCAAAGTACAGAAAAGGTGACATTAACTTTTCAAATCTCTCCATTTTAGAAGGCAAACTGAGACCTCCAAGTGCCTTTTTCACCCTCTGGAACTTTAATAGTACAGTAATAGATCAGTTACATTCTAGACATCATTAATAAGAGCTAGATTCATGCAAAATCTGTGAAACTCAGTGACATTTCATTTGAAAATCTTGTGTTTTCTCAAGAATAATCCATACATTCTTTCCGTCACCCTCACTGCTTATACTTGTACCATGAAAAAGACTATATGCTGGAGGGGTTTGTTTTCTTTTTTCCTCTATGAATATAGACGGGTTATTTTGCCTTCTGTGGTTGGTCTTTTTCTTGAACGTTCAGGATTGTAGTCACAGCTTCACCTAGGTGGCATATTTTTTAATCGTTCCTCCCCAGCACTCCATAGGAAATGTGAGGACACTTCATGCAGCCACCCAAGGTTTTATTTCTTTGAAACTCATGTTTGAATATTGTTAAGAAATAAATGGAAGGCCATTATTCCTTTCACAGAATACTTATCTGATTGAAACTTGAAGATAAGTTCCCTTTTCATCAAAGAATGGATTAATGCAAATAGATAGTTCCAGGAGAAACAGAAAGTGGTTGAAATACTAACCTGGTTGCTCTGATGATCCAAATGTACTTCGGCAACACACATTGAGTGACACTTTCTTCCTTCTTCCCCAGACAGTTTGGGTAAAATGGTGTTACACAAAATCTTGTTGTAGCCTCTCATTGCTACAAATGTTAAAGCAAATAAGTGCCATATAATTGCCCAGGGGAGCATGCAAATAGGGAAAAAGCTGAAGCTGGGAATATTACATATTATGTAGGGGAAAACCAAAACCAGGTTGAGCCTTAGTTTTTTTCCCAGTTCCTCTTTTTCCTATCCCTTTGACTTCTTGCTTTCATGATGTGCTGAAGATATAACATGGTCTGCCCCTTACACAAGTCTGAAATCAGAGTGTTTTTCTTTCAGCCTGTCGAAAATGCAGTATGCTATATTCTATTCAACAGTGCTGCTCAATACAGCGTATGACTGTAAATCTTTTTATGTACATTGCAGTAGAGACCTTTGTCCCTTGTGATTTACGAAGCTTTATTCAACTGTAGAGGGACTAGTATTCAAGAGCTGTTTCAAGAGGGACTTAACTAGTCTTGAGAGGGTGTGAAAAGAAGGTAAATCCCATTATTAAAAACAAACAAACAAAAAAAAATACAGCAAACAAACCAAACAAATAAAACACGAATAAATAGATCAAAATTTTTATTTACTTCATGACTGCTGCAAAAATTTTGAACATGTATTGCTTGCAAAGTTTTAGGTCAGGAGCTAATATCTGGAAACATAATTCTGGAAGTCTGTGTGGTCAGGAAGGCAGTATTTTGTTTAGTAACTATTCGTATTTGGTCCTGAAAGTTTTTACTGTTTAACTTTATACCACCACATAATCAAGCTAAAACTTGGATTAATTTTTTAAAAGTAGCTGCAAAGAAGAGCTAATAATGCTGTGTTTAGCTACTTCTGGATATAGATTTGACATGGCAGCTTGTGTGTGTCAGAAAGAAAGAAGGAATTAATATCTGTAAGCCTACCAGAAGTTTCCATAGAAGACATACAGGAAGCTAACACTGCTGAGCACACACTTTAGATGCTTCTTAAAAGTATATATTTAAGGCTTAAAGTCCTGTCAGTTATTGTATTTGTATTGCCAAGATTTAACTAGACTCCACTAAAATCACATATTGTATTGGTACTAAGTGTCAGCCATCTTCTGCCTATATATTTCAACGTGGATTTCTGAACAGAGCATATTTGAAGATTTAAACCATGGAATTAACCCATTCTACACTGAATTTTGCAGTCATTAAGGAGCTTCATATAGATTAGTTTGAAAACATTTTTGCCGAGTTTTTTCAGTCTTAATGCCAGCAGCTCCCTAGAAGCACAGGGTAGGTTTCCATATCTTTGCAGAGTGATAAGGCTTAACCAGGCAACCAAACATATGAAGCATTTTTTACTCCTTACAGTGGGTAACATGGCAAATTTTAAATACACACAGTTAAGAAACTGCTGATGTTGCTGTAGGTCCATAACATCCAACCTGCACAGGCCAGTCTGTTATGCAGAGAGCTAGGATAAATGCACAGTCCAGAAAACAACACATTTGAACTCAGATAGTCTGAATATGGATTTAAAGAGGAGGATGCATGAAAAAAAGTGGTTTATTCTTTTGAAAAGTTAAAAAAAGCTGTTCGAAAGCAGATAGTATCCAAGGAGGTATAGGATCAAAGACAAACCCATTAGCACCCTAAAAAAGATCTCTGATGCGCAGAAAATGCAAATGGATGTGATGAAATAACAGTAAATGAAAAGGAAACCAAAAAGGTGTTTATTCTGCAAAGGTATGAAAATACAGATGGTGTGGATTTTAGGCATATTTATATATTTCTATACAAAGCAGAGGTTTGGTGGGGGTTGTGTTACACGTAAATATAAAGGAAAAATGGTGGGAAAATAGTGGTGATCGGCTGTGAAAACAGAAGAGCAAATTATGGGGTAGTTGAAATCAATGTTGCTCAAGTCAGTAGTTAGGAAAAAATATGAGCTATTTTTATAAATTTCTCATAAGAAGAGGTGTAAAAGAAATTACAGGTGTAAATTTACAAAGTGTAAAAGAAATGTACAGGTGTAAAAGAAACTACAAGAAGGCAGCATTTGGGAGATGTTTAAATTCTTATCAAATTTTAGGGTTCATTTATTTAATCATCTGAAGTGAATTTTCAGGTACTCACTCTACAGTGCTCGAAGTTGTAAAAACCACACAACTCTCCCCTGCATACTCGTATTATTTATGTGAGTGTCATACAAAAGATAGGAATTAGACTCAAACTGGGATGATTGTAGTAAATTTTCCACAGAAAAATTATAAAAATGTGGTCTATATTGTGAGCTAGAGATTCACGTTACTAATGTTAACTCATCTTAACGCTAAATGTTTTTTAAGTTAAGACTTAAAATTACATCTCCAAATAAGGGTTTAAGTGTCACAGAAATTATGATTTACAAGCTTGATGGTGAGCTGTCTTCTCTCAGTGAACTTAATGTTCCTATGTTCCTGGCCATTCAATTTCTCCAGAAAGCAGTAGAAATGATGCAACTCTGACTGAGAGCACCAGAGAGGACTGAAATGTTTGCATTGCAATATTGAATATAATGTTGCCCAAGCAGCCCAGAAAAAGAAAAGAAAAAGTGTAGCATTATTTTAATAGTTATGTCATTTTAAATGAAACCATGTAGATAATGTTGGTATAATGAATATCTTAACCTAAACATGCATGTTCAGTTTCAGTTTTTCGTGCAGAAACTGAAATGTCTTGTCAGTTTATACATTGTAAAATATATCACTGGATCAAGACAGGAAATAAAACCACATTCCTATGTATGTACACGTGTGTGCGCATGCATGTACATTAATTTAGAGCAATCCAAGCTATCTTGTTTCATTCATCTATTTCCCTGGTGGTGCAGTGAATATGTTGGAGCTAACTGGGTTCTACATATCATTAGAATTCGTGCAAAATACTTTCTGTATAAAATAAGCAGGGAGATACAAATTTCTTTTGAAATAAGAAGAAACAGGAAAAAAATATTTTTAAAAGATAATGATAGTAGTAATTGAAATAAGCCTAGGAAACTCATAAATATTTGATCTTCCTTAAACAGAAACGCTTTTTTTCCCCTTGCTTTTTATTTGGTTTCTTTAGAAGGAGTACTTATGTCCTTGAATTTACCTTCTGCCTACCACCTTGTTTCTAATCCTCTAAAATCTTTAATGAAATACTTGATAATTTTACCTTATTTAACATTTCTGTAGGTTTATAATTTCTACTCCTTTTCTGGTGATTGTATAATCAAATAGTTGTCTTCTAATTGAAATTAAAGTGTATAATCCTAGAAATGTTTAGAGCCATGTAAAATTCACTGAATTTAAGTTGTTAGAAGGTTAGGAATTATATTTTAAAGTAGTGCTGTGATAGAGGATTCGAACTACACTATATGTTTTTATACTTAGCTGAACTATAACTCTGTCAGATTTTCTGATCAAGGACAAAAAGAAATATAAGGCAACACAAAAAAAAAGAGTAGGCAAAGATGCAGTGTAATTCTGAATTTGAATCTGCAGGTCACTGAAAGGCTTGGATTCTTCTGTGGATTTCCTAGCAGTACAGAGGGTAAAAATATTTTTTTCAAAATTGGGTCTGAAACCAAACCTGAGCTATTACGTGGTATTTCAAGTCACTAGTTTTAATGAAATCAGGACTCTTGAAAGTCTTAAACTTTAAAGTTATTGCTAAAATCACACGCAGGGGAGCATGTGGCCAAATCACTTTTGCTTACAGGAGTGCAGAGATTGATATTGATTCCTGGTATGAAGATTAAAGATGGTCAAAGGAAATGTCTCATTTTGTAACAGGCTCTGAACTCTTATCAGATCCATCCACAGTTTTTTAGAGGTCAGGAACAATTTTTACAATTTGCAGAATGCACAATTTAAAAAGTATCATGTACAGCAGCTCTTAAAACTGTAGTGGCATGCTTGTTGCATTTATAAATGTCTGTTATCATGGTTAAGATTGCCAGATCAGTATCAGCCACCAGTTGTCCCTCCTACTTAAATCTGATGTCTTCAGTTATCTGTTAGTTGTTCATTTTGGGTGTTTTTTTTACTTTCCTCCATTTGGATTAGGTCATCTAACACTATGACTACCTCTTAAAATATCCTGAAAGCTGGGAAACTGCAGATCATTGGTATTTCTTGCAGAATAGAACCATATTTTGTATCTGAAAAGCAAGACTGGAAAGCGCCAGAAAGCAAAACTTTTGGGCTTTTTTTTATAGAGGGCACCTGACTAGTTGTCTTCTAATAAAATTCTGTTAGAAGTTTTGAACAAGTGATGTTTATTTTGGCTAAAGTTTCTGTAGCTGCACCATCTGTGGTAAATTGGAAAAGACCATAATATTTCAGGAGCAAAACATACTAGCCCTTTTTCATAAATGTCAATAGCCTCCTTTGTCCTCCAATCTCTACACCCAAAACACATATCAAAATTCAGCCTGCAGTGACGATACAGAATATGTATGACGTTATAGAATTAAATATTATTCAGCACTGGACAGCACTTTGGGAAAGATGAGTGAATGAGGTTAAAACTGCTTCATGTTTATGTTTGTCTGCAGCATTTATTTACATTAATTTTCCAGAAGTGAAAGTCAATGTGGTGATGATGGCGATAGTATTTCCTATTTTACCTAGTCATACAGGAAATTGACAGCATGAAGGTGGCTTTAACCAGAACTATCACTTCCTCTCACCAGAAAAAAAACAATTAGAACAGAACAGATTTCTTTTAATAATAAGTAACCTTTAGCTTTCAATGTTCTGTTCATGATAAAAAAATATCTAGTAGATTAGAAGTATTCTGCCATTTGAGGTACTGGGGATTTTAAAATGCAAAATAGAAATAACTCTCATCAAGAAAAATAAATATAATGCAACCATTTCTAAGCTTCTCATGTTCTGGAAGTCATGCTGTGAATCTAAATGATTAAATTCATTAGCCTCAACATTGTATATTCATAACTGAAAAATGCAGAAAAAACCCAAATGCTACATGATTATGTCATGTTTATACATGTAAGCTTTCACCGTCATATACTGAAACCTGCGAAGATGCTTTACATTAAATGTTTGAAGGATTAGGCTGTCATCAGAGAAATTTAGAAAAAAAATTTTTGTAGAGCTGATATGCTCTACAAAGTGGAGTGAGACTGTATTAATAAATAATCTAGCCTATGAACATCAAGCTAATAAATGTTTGTACAGGATGATTATATATTTGGATACATGTGCTGGCCGAATGGCATATCCATACAATTATAAACTCAATACTTCTGTCTTGGAGAAACCAAGACTTGTTTTTTTGGCCTGAATATAAAGTGGAGTTCACAAGTAACTAGTTTAAGAAGTTAAAATAAAAGTTGTAAATCTTGTCATTCTCAAATGAGAAATCATAAAAGTAAACTTGGTCAGGCTCTCAACTAGAGTAAGTTAGTGATCCATTAAAATCAGTACAATGTTAATGTACAGCAGCAATGAATCTGTGGTCTGCAGTTTTACTTGGCATAGATTTTCCAGGTCAAGTATCTGTGAACAGGTATACACACATGGATGGTGAGAAGCCTCACTGGTACGGGCAACTATTGGAAGGTACTGCAGGTGTCGGTGGTGTTTACAACAGGTACAGCGTATACTTGTGCAGGCAAAGACCAGCACCTTACTCTTCTCATCCACTGCAATGATTCCCATCTCTTGTGATCAGACAGCAAGGGATACATATGTAAGAGTACACATACATACATGCATACATACATATGTTGCCTGAGTGTAAACACTAATACTTGCATTATCTTACATACAGGAAGACTTTGCTTCTTGAATTGCCATAATCTTTTAATATTAAAATGCGAGCATAAAATGTGAGAAGCTTTAGCTAAAGCTCAGCCTTGTAAATCAGTAATGAGCTAATCTCACTGAACTAGTGATAAATAAATAAATTATATCCAGCATAGTTTCTTGCACATTATTTTCTAAACTTCATCTTTAGGATTGTGTAAATACCCATGACATAATATGGCTAATAGTGATAGATACAGATTCATCCAGATGGTATAATAAGTCAGTCAGTACCTTAAAATGGACAAGTACTATTCTATTTGATATGACATTATAATTGTTTCTGGCCTGTGGAAAATAATTCTGACTGAGCATTACCATTGTAAATTTATAATTAGAGCCTGATTTTTCTCTTATTTAAATTGAAAAATAAGCAGAGTGTTTGCCCCACAGTTTTGCTTGTTTGGAACATCAGTAGAGAGATAGGGAGTGAATTATTTTGGTATTGTCACAATATCAAAATAAAAGAGTTTTTTCAGAACATGTGAATAGCTTACCCTTTCCTTAAGGACTGAACTGCATATTGGTTTATTACGGAATTAACAGAAATGCTGTTGCCTGAAGAAGTCAGAGACATTTGCTGAAATAACTGTGATGTATTATTAATTAGGTACTGGATATGCCTGGGCTTATCTCCAAACTATGAGTGCCCAAGGAAAGAGGCTGAGTATCACTACTGGAATTGAGCTGGGAGTCGCCACAACTGAGTTCTGGTCACCAAAAGAGCTCCTTAGTGTTTATAAGAGGAAGTTTGAGCAAATGGAAAACTGAGAACTGCTTTCTCCATAGTATAAGCATCTAGTCGCTTGTGGGAAGAATTAAAATTTCTACACTGCTACAACTTTTTAACCTTAGTCCTGAGCTATATCTCTCTGACACATTTTTCATAGAATACTTCTAATGTATCCTTAAAGTTTCCTATTGGAGAATGAGAAAACCTGTGAAATACCACAGATTTTCAGAGTAGAAAAATACCTTTCCACTATATCTGAAACATTTTCAGTATTCCTTTACAATCAGTGAACTCCAGCAAATGAAGCCAGGTAGCTGGCCAAGCATGATTCAGATCAGATTCTTCTGTCAAGTTGTCAGTTCACTTGACAGTTTCAAGATTTTGTATGCATTTTTGGTTTTCTGTTCCCCTCTTTAGAACAGATACATTTACAGAATGCTTTTGCCAGATCTAGAGAGATGAAGCCATATGTTTTTATTTACGTTTTGGGGAATTTTTCAATCTGAGCAGGCATTCCTCTAATTCAATCTGTTGTTCCAGGGTCTTTTCACTGTATCCTCCCTTGAAACCTACAAGCTAGATAGCACAGCTCTCAGCTGTGTGAAGGGTTTGTTGAAGTGGACCAAAATTGTAACTTCTTGCCAACTATGTTGTGACCAGTTCACAATATGGACATTTTCAGGAATATTTTTAATGTAAAGTTCCCTATGACAGTGCCAAATTTGATGCAAGCAAAATTTGAAGAATGACCACAGCAATTAAACATTTGTGATTCTGTACGCAAACATGTAAAATTTCATGTTGAAGTTCATTTGATATTTCTGCACTAGTAGGTGAGTAATTCTAGGCCTAACTGTATTCCATGGTGCTATCTGATCCTTACCTCTGAATACAAAAAACTGCCTTTGGTTACTTGAATCATTTATTGACTGCACTGTACAGTTCATTAGCATTTTTTGAACAGTACTACCGTGACCAGTATATCACAGGCCTGAAACTACTTAGTCTTCAGTAAGAACTGTTGTTTCATTTACTAAGATTGTGTGTAGTTTTAGAGTGATTATCTCAGAAATGTCCTTTGCAGCTTTAAGGAGCATGAGCTCATTGTGAATAATTGCAATTCTGACTTTGTCTTGAGTTTTTGTCCAACATGTTGAAATACCAGTATTATTGAGATAATAACCAAAATAGTGGTGTAAATGCTTATTTACTTACGAGTTCTCTGCTGTTCTGGTGCAGTGACCATATAGTGAAAAATCTTTTCAGACCAGAGGAGGCATAATAAAATAGTTCTATTAGGGGCTTCTCATCGCCTTCATTCTTCTGAAAGTAGGGAAAACTTAGCTTGCTATCTGTCCTTTCTGCCTTTTAGTGTATGTGTTGTTAGAAAAAAAAACGAAACAAAATGAAATTTATTTTCTTTCACAATTGCTTGGAAGAATTTTCTAATGGAAAAATGCAGGCCGTGTTCATCTGGAAATGTGGTAAGTACTTTATACTTAAAAATAGAGTGCCATACAAACAGCTGTAATCCTCTAATGCAAAGAAAATCCTCTCATTAGGTTTAAAGTCTTGGAAATCATCAGATGAAAATAAGGAGGAAAAAGTAGCCTTGACTGCAAAAGTTTCTCTGTCAGTCTTAACCTAACTCTTCGTGTCCCTACATTGCAACAAATAAGGCAACTGGCAGTTTGGTCCTCTGGCCAGATGATGGTGAGAGTGATGCAAAACTTCAGCCACCAAAACTGTACTGTGGAAGTTTGATTTCCTCCTTGTAATTAGTCATGTCTTATGTAAGCTTTTGGATTTCAGCAGCTCGAAAATGGCCATCTTTTTATACTTCATTTGGTTGTTGCTAACTGGAACGACACAAAGTTGCTGAGTTTAAAAATACATACTAGACAACTGAGACATCGTCTGGCCTGTTTCTTTTACATAAGGACTAGATTTTTTCACAGAATAGTCTAGACGGTGGCAGAATGAAGTGAGGAAGCAGCCCACACATAATTTGAGGAGCAAATGCTTAAACAGGTTTCTGAGTTCTTCTCCAACCCAAAGATTTTGATAAGGAAAAGACTGAAAAAATAAGAAGTATGTTGAGTTCCTCTGAGCACAGGGTAGGACAGGGACAGAAGTCAGCAATTGATCAATCCCATTATCCTGACCTTTGATAGTATTGGGCACATTTTTGTAGACTCAGGGTGGTTCATGGGGATAAGGGAGCAAGGAGAGCTGGTTGCTATTCTCTGCAAATCAGTCCTGGATAAGAGGTAGCAATTTGTCATGAAAACCCTGATAGAGAAGGATGTTCTCATAAACACAGATTAATGATCAGTAGCCTTCATGAAAGGAGGAGGGAAATGGCCAGTCTGTGTGAAAACAATCTGTAAGCAGCACAGCATTGCCTCTTATCAAAGGTGAATCGTTTCCAGCCTGGGAGGGAAGAAATTCAGAATCTGCTGGACCAGACAGTGAATGGTCCAACAGACAAGTCATTGTACTCACTGTTCAATTCAAAGCCTATTTGGAAGGGGCAGACTTCAAGATCATCAGAGCTCATGTCTTAGGCTACAGAAGAAAACTAGTGAGTTCCCAGGATGTTTGGGTGGTTTTTTTTCTGAAGTAAATAGGATACACAATGATGTTTTAGCATCAACAAATGAAATAAAATCACAGAATCACAGAATAACCAGGTTGGAAGAGACCCACCGGATCATCGAGTCCAAACGTTCCT
This sequence comes from Phaenicophaeus curvirostris, assembly GCF_032191515.1. Taxonomy (NCBI): domain Eukaryota; kingdom Metazoa; phylum Chordata; class Aves; order Cuculiformes; family Cuculidae; genus Phaenicophaeus; species Phaenicophaeus curvirostris. The sequence continues at coordinate 38,852,307 of NC_091431.1, forward strand.
ATCAAACACTAAACCATATCCCTCAGCACCTCGTCCACCCGTGCCTTAAACACCTCCGTGGAAGGTGACTCAACCACCTCTCTGGGCAGCCTGTTCCAGTGCCCAATGACCCTTTCTGTAAAGAATTTTTTCCTAATGTCCAGCCTAAATCTCCCCTGGCGGAGCTTGAGGCCATTCCCTCTTGTCTTGTCCCCTGTCACTTGGGAGAAGAGGCCAGCACCCTCCTCTCTACAACCTCCTTTCGGGTAGTTGTAGAGAGCAATAAGGTCTCCCCTCAGCCTCCTCTTCTCCAGGCTAAACAACCCCAGCTCTCTCAGCCGCTCCTCATAAGGCCTGTTCTCCAGCCCCTTCACCAGCTTGGTTGCTCTTCTCTGGACTCACTCCAGAGCCTCAACATCCTTCTTGTGGTGAGGGGCCCAGAACTGAAAATGTGGGCTAACTGCATTGATTTTGTTTTGCAAGACAGAAAAGCATGCAGACATCTCAGGTGTGTTGTTTTGCTTTATCATACTGCAAAGTGGAGTATGTATACATTGTGTTGGGTGAGTGGTAAGTACTTACAGACACACCTATGCAGTGTTTTGAATGTACTGCCCTCTATCAAAATGTTTCTCAATATTTTACAGTACTGTTCTTATGACCAAAGCTTTTGAAAATGAAAGGCCATAATTTGGCAGAGAACATTATATAGAATTCAAAAATGTATCATGTGTGACACCAATGAACAGTGTGATTTTAGAAAGGAAGCTTGCAAAAATTTTGTGCCTGCAGTATATATGATCACCCCACTACCTTTTCGTAGCATAAAGAAACCTAGAGCATGTCTACACCGCGTAGGACTCTGCTGGGTTAGAGCTCATCAAGAGCTCAGCTCAAGGCCTGGTACACACATGTGTGTGGTAGATTGCAGCTGTGGGGAAGGCTGTCATGCCAGGTCTGCCTTCATGTCTTCATGGAAAGCTCTCTGTAAGCACTGAGAATGTACCCTTGTAATGCAGACATTTCCCTGAGATAATTTGGGACATATTGAATTAATTTTAAGCATTTGAAAAGAAAACAAAAGGCAGTTATGAGTGGGAAAAACTGAGCTAATCTGAAACATGCAGTTTTCTATATTTCACTTCAGGCTTTTAGATTCAGTGTAAGAGAAAGCAACTGATATATTGCTGATAAGGATATGCAGCACTGGACTGAAAATAAACATTTTTCTAGTGGAGCTCCTCACGAATCATTTTTATGTTGGTTTTATTTAATATTTCTATCAATGACTGTGGGAGTATTATTAGGGATGTACTGGCATCACAAAATTTGGAGGCTTTATTAATATGGAGAAAGGTTTGGATCTGCTATAGGGAAAACAGTGCAGGTGGCCATGAGGACAGAAATAGAAGTGGGATGAAATTCTATAGTACAAATTCCACAATGTGTAATAGTGCATTAATGATGGAACTCCTGTAATGTGGGAGCTTAGTTGTAGAAAATAACAAGAAGGATTAACAGAAAGTGATCACTGGATAACTGTCGATCATCAGTTCTCAGTATTTCCTTTGTTTTGTTTTGTGGGCTTTTTTTGTTTGTTTGTTTTCAGGTGAGATTTCAGAGATGTAAAACAGATTATCAGTGTTGACTAATGTCAGTAAGGTTTCCCTTGCAAGACTGTTGCTCCCCAGTTATCCAGTATTTATGGCAGTTTCCTGTGATCTGAGTGACAGAAATCCAAGCACACTCTGCTGAGGTAGACTCTGGTGAGAGGTAGGTTTGTGCCTGTGTGTTTCTGTGTGTAAAAAAACGAAAAAAAAAGATGTGATGGGGTATCATGAACCCTAGAGCTTCACAAACCTTCCCCTGAGGAGAGAGAAGAATCTCTCTTTTGTGTAAGTAATTAAATACTCCCTGGTCTTAAAAAGGAAGAGTGTGTCTCCTTAGCCTGGTGATAGGCCAAAGAGGAAAATCAGCTTGGACACTTAATCCAGTGAGTAATTCTTTACAGTTGTGAATGGCACCTTCAACCTTTGAATATTTTCCTTCTTGGTTCAATAATGCTCAAAATCTAAGCATTATTTGTTCTTAAGGGGTTTGTTTTCATTTGGTGGTAGTAGTAGTATTTACCAAAAGCCTGCAGATTAGAGTATTGAAATATATTTTTGCTCTTTATGATCTTTTTATTTGGTCAAAGAGCCAAAAATAAAAAATTAATCTAGCCTAACTCTATCAGCAAGCTTGGTTTATAAAAAATCCATAATTATTGGCGACATGCTTTGAATGCACCTCTTCTTTACATATTTTGAATTCTGTTTGTTTGAAAGGCAATTTATATTTAAAAAATCCAGTCATTTTCCTATCACACTCATTCTTTCAAATCTCAGCTGGTTAAAGGGGTTTGTGTTTTGAAAAGGATAACTGAGAACAGAAGCCCCAAAAACAGCCAACAGTAGCATTTATGCATGTCGCCTGAACTAATAAATTTCTCCATTAATCTTATATTTTAGATGGCAGCTTTGGCACTTTTATTTATTTCATGTAGCAGCTGAAACGCAGAGCCCCTCTGAGTCTGATCTGACAACCTTCACCACAAAGGCAGAGCTCTTGTTGTTAGACAACTGGACTTAATGATCACAGCAAGCAGGACTGAGATTTTATTGGTCTACTTCTGTGAGACTGTGGCAGTGTTGACACTAAATCAAATTCAATTAGCAAAGGCTTGCTAATGAATTTTACAGCTTTGCAAAGTAGAAAGGACAAAGCATTTTGCAATCTCCAGCCTGCAGACTGGTTGCTCTCAGTGTTAATGGAGCAATAGCTTAAGGAACCACTGCAGGATTTTCTCCCTAGATTAATGTTAAAGAATGCTTTGCTAATGAATCCCCGAACAAATGTGTTGTGTGTTGCTGGAGAGGGTGTTGACAGGAGAGAAAATACAAGTAGCTTTTTTGTCCTCAAGTGCTCTTCAAGTGATTTATAGAGCCACCATGGAGCATAGAGAGCAGTGGTAACTGCATCAGCAGATGGCAACATGGCTGAATAGAGTATCACATCAGGAACTGTACCCTGTGAGCTACCACCCCTAACACCTCTGCCTCTCATGCAGGGCTGGTGGCTATTGCACGTCTCAGGAATGTGTGGCAGATAGCTACCTGTGTCATCAGTTCTGCGGCAGGCTGCATCACTCGCCACACGCAGCACAGCACTGGCAGCCCTGAACGTTGAGGGCATGTGCTGTGAAGATTTGGGAATTAGGAACTTTTAAGTTAGAGAGCACACACAGGTGATGGCCAGGACTGCAGCACTCAGCATCTGATAAGGCTGTCCTCAGTCAAATGAGTAGTTAAGTTAACACAGTGATTTTCCTCATGCAGCACCCACAAATGTGAGGTGGAAGACATGCACCACTTGCCACAGGGTCTGCTGGACACCCGGCTGCTTTTGTCTGTGTTCCACTTGTTGTTCACCTTATAAACCTGTCTGTGTGAGTCAGGTATTTTTGAGTAAAGAGCATGTAAAAATCTATCCCATGTATATTAATAAGGTGGTCCCCATTTAAATTATGGCATAACAATAGCAGTAATAATTTTACCATTAGGGTCTGATGACAGCACTGAATTCTTGAGCAAGTTCTGTAAGCGTTATTCAACCTGTCCATCTTATAGGTCTCTATCGATATTTCAGTATTAATTTACAGTGATATTTTAATAATATTTGAATTCCTAGTGGAAGTGGCATGTCTCTTTGGTTTGCACATACACACTTTAATGCGTGTGTGTAAAATCGCTGTTACATTGTGATATGATGTAACTCCCAATTTCAAATGGTGGTAGCTTTGTAAAATTTAAATAATTTCGACTAATGTGTTTCCCCAAAACTGATCATCTCCCTCTCAATAAAAGTTACTGGAAAATTTTAACTTAAATATTTCTGCTACTTCCAGAATTAAGGTTTCAGGACAGTACTTCATGTTGTCCAGCCGGAAGCCGTGACCAAAACTAAATTGTGTATTACGGTATAACCAAACTCTTCAAATCTGTCGTGGTTTGCCTCTGAGCATACATTCATATTCCTGTCATATTAGCAAGTATGCATAACACATTAAATCTGGAACCAAATCCACTAGTTATTTCAGTCTTCTCCAATGACATTTTCTTCTAAGTCAAAGCCATTCATGCCACCATGCTGCAGTTCACCATGTCCTGACTTTGTTTGCAGGGACTATGATGTACACTGAGTGTTCCAAATCATCAGACATGTTAACGCAAACCTAGGGACAAAGGTGAGCAAATGCAAATTCTTCAACATCGTCTTTTGGAGGAGACTACCCTGCGCTGGTGTGATCTCACCTTGAGTACAGTGTGCAGATTTGAACACCTTAGTATAAGAAGGGCATCAAACTATTGGAGTGCATCCAGAGGAGAGTGACCAAGATGGTGAAATGTCTCAAGGACAAGGCTTCCAAGGACTGGCTGAGGTCACCTGGCTTGTTGAGCTCAGAGAGAGAAGGCTAAGAGGTCAACTCATCACAGTCTACAATTTCCTCACAGAGAAGGTGGGGAGCAGTGGAGGGGGATGTCTGATCTTCTCTCTGTGCTGACCAGCAATAGGACACAAGGCAATGGAATGAACCTGCATCACAAGAAGTTCAGACTGTATGTCAGGAAAAAGATCTTCACTGACACGGTGGTCAGTCACTGGAACAGGATCCCCAGGGAAGTGGTCATGGCACCAAGCCTGTGAGAGTTCAGGGAACATCTGGGTGATGGTCTTAGTCATGTGGTTTAGTTTTAGATAGTCTTGTGAGAAGCATGGAGTTGGACTTGATGATCCTTATGGGTCCCTCCCCACCTGAGATGTTCTATGGAACACTGATGGTTTGATAGGAGATGCCTGATTCTCAGACCCATATATCTCATTACAACAAAGATTAACTTCAAGGGAAGTATGTTTTGGGCATACTCTGTAGAGATGCTCCAGCACTTCTGATCAACATTCCTAGTAGCTTTTGTTTATACTGAACCTGTGGCAGGCTGGGAGCAAGTAGGATTTTCCCCTGCCATTGACCAGAGCAGGGACTAAAGCTGAGACCTGGGAATTATGATCCTATGGCCCCTCCTGAAATAATTTGCTTCAAATTTTGGCCCTCAAAGGTGGGATCATCTCAAAGATGATGCTGCCTAAATCAAAGAGAGACAGTGGAACCTTTTCATTTGTCCTTTCAAGTTCAGGGTGGTTAAACTCCCTTTTTTCTGCATCAGCATGAATTGTTCAAGGTCTTCCCACAGTGGTACATAGTTGTGTGCAGATATCCATCTGTATGTCTGAAGGTGTGAGATGAAGTCTAAGCTGCTTGCTGTCTGGTTGCTTGGGATTTTTGGTCACCAGCTGATGTTGCTGTGCTGCCTGTCTGACATCCATGAGAGAGTTAAAACAGTCACCTCTTTTGCTGGAACTGAATGTTTTTCTTATCTGACATCTGGCTTTTCTGTGGCTCTTGGCCATCAGGAAATGTCTTACAATTAAGAAGTCCTTCCTGGGAAACATTTCATCAGATCTGTTTTCATAAACTGCTGAAAAATCAGCATCTTAGAAGATAAACCGTCTTATTAAGAAAGCTTCTGTAAAAGTTAGTTTCGTTTATTTTAATCTCCCTGTTCCTCAGCTGCTGCTTTTTAAAATTGGCGTATGCATATCTAGTTAAGATATTGTAAAAGTAAGTGTATTAGTATTTTTTAAGCATTTGGATACCAACTAATATTAAAAAGGCTTATGAGAAAATTAAGAATTCTGTTTTTAAAGCAGTGTTGAATAGTGTGTGTAGTAAATAAGACCCCAGGCAAAACATTGAACAGCTAGCAGAAAACAAGCTATTGACTGGTTGCTTTTCCAATGAATGTCGTCCATTCTGTGTATTAACTAAGGCAGAGTTCTACAGAGAACACGTTACTGAGTGTTGTAATTCATAGCTGTGTGATAGTGCATACACATGAGAGGGAAAAAATACTTCTGATTTTAGCTTAAATCTGCTGCCTTAATAAGATTCGTTGTGTGTAAAATAAGTGATGACACTGTCAGACCATGAGGTGGTTTGATGTCATCCAAATATTCAATCAGATATGTGGTATTTTGCTTTATCAGTAAATGAGATGATATTCTGCATTTTCCATTGCTGAACACCAATGTGAGAGGAGTCTGGACCTCCAAAGCTTTAATTTCCATTCTGCTGTTTTAAATTGGTGGTTGCCTTTGGGCAAATAATTTAATCAGTCTCTAGTCTCGGTTATGTTGGTGAGCCTGAAGTAATTTGATCAAAACCAAAAGAATTGAATTGAATTTGTATTACCACAACAGATCAAAATCTGTCTCTAAAAGTGCAATATAAGACCTGAGAGGGTAGAGGTTATAGTTACTATTTATTGTTTTATTTAAAACATCAAACTTTTACTGTTGTCACAAATTCTTTTAAGATTTAACCTTTATTTGTACATGATGTTTCCTGTCCCCTCCACATGACAGGCAAAAAAAACAGTTTTGGGAGAAAGGGTGTTTGCTTTCCTGTTATGACAATGTTTCAAAGATATGATGCTATTTTAAATATCTTCTGTTGAGAGTTTTTTGGGGTAAATATGTGAAATTTATGTACTAGAAATAATTGAATCATCACATCCTACCATCCTTGATCATGTTGCATTGGAATTGATAAGTGCTGCATTTTGTTTTCATGTACTGATTACTTCAGGGTTCTTCTTTAGACTTGGTGAAAAGTTGCATGTCACCTGAGAGTTATGCTTTACATACAGTAAAGCCTTCCATCCATGATGGGGTCACAGTACAAGTAAAACATCACAGTTGTCCTGAGGGAAGAAAACACATCCATGTGATAATTAGCACTTAAAATGACACAACAATTCAAGTGGCAGAGCCAGGAACTAAATCTCTGCTTTGCCTCTCACTTTACAGATATAGCCACATCACTACCTCATGAAGATAAAAAGTCCAGACAACAGCTTTAATTAAATCATGAATTATGAAACTGTTTTAGCCCTCTGCTTAGAACAGTAGCAGGTAAATACAAAGTGGGTGATCCTGCAGAATGTTTTAAATGTAGTAAAAAGGCTTTGAGTCAGTCTAAAGATGCGACAGTGAAAGAAGGCAAAAAAAGGTGGAGCCATTGATGTGACAGCAACCAGACCCATGGTTAAGAGGTGGAAGTTTCTTGTTGGATAAGCACATTGGAGCCACTTATAGCAGCAAGAGAAAGAGAAATACATTTTTCCTTGGGAAAAATCCTCCTGTATTGAAGGATTAAGTTGCTTTAGTTAACCTGATCATAGGTAGGCAGCAATGCAAGTACCATTGATAAAGTAATTTTTCTTTCATTATCCAAAACTAAAATGGAACTGTGCTACAGTAGGATGATTTAAGTACAATCCAAGTAAACCTTATTTCCCTGCTTTGTTTCTCCCTACCTAAAATGTTGATAATAAGTAGACAGCTAATGTGAAACAAATTCAAGGTAATAGGTTTTTTTCATAATGTAGTAGAAGAGAAGCTATCTGAGAGAGTGAGATCTCTTGTTTAACTGAAAATGCTTTTGAAATGTTTCTTTATTGTGACCAGTCTGTAAAGAAAACCACTGATTCAGACTTGGCCATATTCCAAAATGGAAATTTAAATTGCTAGCTCCACTGTTAAATATTTCAGGATTTTAGTTTGCTAATGTTAGCTGTATTACCTGTGCTTGTGTGGAAGAAAAACTGCATAAACCTCTTCGTGTGAGAACATTGTGAATGGGAAGCTATGGTGGCATTTTAAATTTATTGGTCAGTAGATCTATTTTATTAGTACTGGTAAGGCTGGCTAATTGAATTTTGTTTTTTTTGTGGTGACATCCGTGCAAGACTGCAACAAAGCAAATGGGTGCTTCCCAGTCCCCACACAGTCTGCAAGACTTGAGGCCAGCAGAGCATGGGATCTGGAAGGAAGGTAGGGCAGAAGACCCTCTCCAGACAGCTGAAGCTAAAGCAATGTACTGAGCTGTTGAAAAAACAGGTAGGCAATATAGGGTTTGACCACAGTTGTAGAGGGCAGGTACAACAGCAGCTCTGCTGAAGAAGTCCTTAGTGCATGATGATTATGCTAGGCCTGTGAGATGGACCTGATTAGGTCTTGCCTCTCACTGACCGAGTTCAGCCACATGCTTTAGAGACTATATTATTCTGTATTCAAAATCAATGCTGGAATGACAGAGATTTTTAGGTGTTGCCTCTTATACAATATTGTACATCCACTTCCTTTCTTGACATTGAGAAGAACATAATGGTTTCAATGCCTTCTCTGGATCTTAAAAATGTGGTACACCAGACTGCTGAAAACTTTGCTAAAAAAAATTGCCAGGAGTTTGCAAGTGGTGCTAGAGCTAGGGATGAATGCAGATAGTCTTCTTCTCCCTGTACTTGCCCCTGTTAAGAAAGAGATGTTTAGGCAAACTTGCCTCTTCAATTCAGATATACTAGCCTTTTCAAATTCAGGCTGTTCTTCCTCAGCTAGAAAAAGAGCAAGCTAAACAACATCTTGAGGTACAAGAAAACTGAATTTCAGTGTTGAGGAAGGACAGCTTGACCCCATCTGTCTACCAGTGTAGGCATGACTGAGGGACCCTCTGGTAAGTAAGTGTTTGGTGACATTTTTTTCTCCGGGACTTGTTAAAACCTACCAGGAATACTATATTAATCGTACAATTCTTGAAGTTCGCTCTGTCTTACGAGAGTTAGTCTGACTGTATTTATTCTCCAGAATGGCAGGAAGCCCTGGGTGTTTCAAACTGGTCTTAAATTTATGTATTTTAGTCACTGAGTTTTTCTTGAATCTTTTTATTGAGGTAATTAAAATGTGGTAAAGTCTGTTCAAAGATGACTTGTATGGTCCTCTGTTCTTTCTGAAATGCAGGGTTTGAATCTTTTCACTGTATAATATAACTGAGCAGCAATATTGGGTGGATTCCATTACAGATTGGTTTTGTTTCTTTACTTCTTCCAATGTCACCAAGAACTTGTAATAGACTAAACCATTATTATCCCTACCTCCGTTTTTTTCTTAAGTCTTTTTCTTGTTTGGATGACTTTTGTTCATTTAGGTCGTTGTATGTAGATGTGCACTCAATGCAATTAATTTATTGAAGTGTTAGCTTGAGTTGGATTACTAGGTCAGTCCAGAATAAAGTAGGTTCATTGTTTGGGGATTTATTTTATTTGTATTATCTGATAGCAACTTGCAGAATTTGTAAAATAAAGAAGTGATGCTATGTTTTGTACGTGAAACTGTTCTTCAGAAAGTGAAATGTGTACTTGAGGAGCCAGAGGTCAGCAAGATGTCAGGCAGATGAAGATCTTTCTGCAATCCTTTACCCTGTATTTAATTTAATAGAAACAAACCTCCTTTTTGTGAGATTTCAATGACAACTTCTCAGAAATTGGCTAATATGCATCAATTGAATCTATAGGAGTCTACCTAATATGTAAACAATAATCAGGCCTGCTGCCTAATTTCATTTGTTCTGCTTGTGTGGTGGCATGAATACAAATTATGCTAAGAAATAACCATTGGTTGACTACCAGGTTCAGTCACAGTGATATACAGATAAATTTGTTTCTATATATACTTTCATATGTACAAATAGAGTCTTTGTGAGGGAGGGTACGTGAATACAAGTGGAAATGAAAAACGCTGGCTTTTGCATCAATGGAGACTGATACTCTTAACTGGTACATGTATGAGTAGTTGTCATGGTTTGTGCTTTTTGCTTTATATGTTGATCTTCAACAATGTGGTACTCTACTACTGGTACATACATAATAAGCACACCAAAAATATAAATTAGTGGAATTTTTTTTTTTTCCCTTATGAGCCACTTAGACCACTTCTCGAGGTATCACAGTTGTAGTTTGGTTGTAGTAAAGTTGCTCTTGTTTCAACTGGGTGTCTGATTAGGGGGGATGTTTGGCCCAGTAGAGTACGGGGGCAAATTATATTGAAGCTAAGAGTGTGTTTCTGGATATGTACCAGAGTCTGGATATGTTCAACAGCTGGTACTCTACTACTTAGTTGGATAACTTCGACTTTTAACTTTTAGTTAACTGTTTATCTGTGACAAGCATAACAGCTTTACTCAGATATATAGTTTGTCCTTTCAGAAGCAAGTAAATAAAACTAGTCTTTTTTATCTTTTAGTGCTTTTAGTGCTTTCAGTACTCATTGTGATGTATTTTTAACAATAAAAACAAATAATACCCACCTAGCTGGAATCTTGTACTATGCGCTGAAAGCTTTCATTAGGTCTCTTCTCATCACAGGCCTATAGACAAACTGAAAAACAGCAGTCATCTAGTGAAGGCTGAGGACATGTAGAAGAGGCTATTCTGCTTGCCGCTGCTGTTGCTCAGTTCCAGAACACCACAGATTATTTTTGTCACTGTTAAAATGCAAAGCATTTCATTAACATCCAGTGCTGTTGTGGCTATGTTTTTAACTTCCCAGTCTTAGCTTGAGCAGAATTGCTTACCTAGTTCTAGCCGCATTTCACCTGTCTTAGTGAAAAGCGTGTCATGCTATGCAACTGATGCTTATATTTTTTATATCAAAAACTTCATTTGATTTACAAAGTCATCAGTGACACATGAACTCTCTCCTTTTGTTTTTAAACCAAGTGCATTTAGAATAATAATTATTGAAAGAAAGATTGCACGTGGAGCTTCACAAGACTTTTTAGAGAGCTTTTGCAGAGAAAATCTGAACTTCAGAAAAGTTTTGTATATGAACACTTGCAAGTGTAGCCAATGCTACTAAGATTTGTGTGCAGATGATCAAGGATGGTAGGAGTTGCCAGGTAGCAAAGGAAAGCATGCTTAATAGTATATCTATAGATTACTTCCTATTACAGCACTTGCCATGCCATTATGGCCAGAGGGGGGGATAATGCAGCTCACCATTAACATTGCATAGAACAACAGATTCTTCACCCTCTGTGCATTTACCTTGAGGTGGCTGGAATACAGGCAATCAAGATGACCATGTTTTGCTCTCCCAAGTGATTTGTGTATCCACTGTTGCACAGTCTAAGGCAGTCAGTTCAAATTCTTTAGTAAGATATTTTAATTATTCTACCAAACTTCAAATCTCTTTGTCAGCCCCTGCTTAAAAACAATGAGCTAAGATACAGGCAACTTGTAGACATTTATATTTACACAATTAGAATGGATGCTTCCTTGCTATCCAGCTTGAAGACAGTAACCATTTACTGCATTGGGGAAACAACATCTTTGTGGTTGCTAAGCAGAATATCACTAACACAAAGATTAGAAACAGCTTCAGATTCGCACTGTAGTTACAAAGAAAATATTTACATCCTGTGAAGAAGCAGTGATTATTTTCACTGGCAGAAAATGTAGAGGAGAAAATGTTACTTGAAATGTATAGGAGTGATATTTATCCATGGTTGAATAACATAGTTGAGAGCTGAGTTCATAACAGAAAAGCACAGTAGGCAGATCTGCCGTGCAGAGCAGAGGAAAAAAATTACTTGTAAATCAAGAGAAAAATTTTTAAAAAAAAAATCATACTTACAAATGTGAGAAAGGAAAGCCCAATTTTTACTTGAGGTAATGACAGTGCCTTGTCAATCAAAGGCAGCATTTCAATCCACATCTGGAACAAGTATTTCTGTTTTGGAGTTTCCTAAATAGCTCCAAAAGTAAGTATGGTGTAACAATGCTTTTTGGTGCTTAAAAAACATTTTGTACTTTTTCCAGAGGAAAAAAAAAGAAAAAGATAAGTTAGGTTGAAACGGGGTTTACTGATATTCTGGTTCAGCAAGCCAAAAATCAGTTATGTATCCTTTTCTGGAAAAGGAAAGGCTGAAGAAATATCTTGCTTCTCACCTGTGTGCAGGAGAAAACTTGGTTATCATTACTATCCACAGGGAGGTGTCTTGATATGATTGAGTCAAAAGACTGAGCACCTTTTGTAAAGTATATGTATTTTTATATATATTTATGTGTGAGTATTTGTGTGATTAGACGATTAAATTTACTTTCTTGTCTTTTTTTATGTAACCTTTATTAAGTGAATTGTTTGTAAATTGCTCATCCTTTTGCAGCACATTGATACGATTGTCAAAGAACAGAATGTGTTACATAAATTTCAGTTGACCCTATAGGTATTTAATTGTATTACGGTCAAGCATTAATTAGAGCTCTGTTTCTCTGCCCAGCAGAGAAAAGCTAGAGGACAGCCTTAAGAAAGTCCAGGTAAGCACTCACTGCAGGTGTTGTATGAGTCATCACCCTGCTCTCAGGCCCTACTTTTCTGTCCTTTCTCCCAGCTTGAAACTCTGGAAGTGAAAACAAGACACAGAAGAATTATCCAGATCAGTCCACTAAATTTGTAATTACTTGATTTATTTCTATGACATGTCTCTGAGGACAGACAGAATTATACTCTTTTAAAAAGTCCTTGATGTGACTAGGATTTGTGTTTATTCTTAAATGTGCATACAGTTGCTAAAACTTTCCGGAGAATGGCAGCTACATACCTCATAAAGATCACCTTGAAAGTCACTACAGCAATGGGACAGTGTACACATTGTCAAAGTCTGAACATTAATGAACACAGTACTTTGTACTTTAACAGAGACCATTTGATCAATGCAATCATATAAGGTTGTCTAAATTTGTCAAAGTACAAGGCTAGTCAAGAATATATCTCACTGTTATTATCATTTTGTTCACATTTGCTGTGAATGAACTCCCTAGAGTTCTGGCACTTCCAAGAAAATTTTAAAATGCACAAGGTTGTTCAATCAAGCTCACTTGTGTCCTGTGTTTAACTTCTGTCACCAGTCTGATTTTACATGGAGGTAAATAAGTACCACGAGAAATTAATGTGCTCCCAGGCCATGCTGTTCTCAGTCAATAAGAATTTTCTTTAGCATATACTTTTAAACATATATGTGTAATTTGAATACTATTAAACAATAAAATAAATTAAAAGCACAGCTTTGACTCTGGACTTCAAATCTGAAGCTTTGAATGTTGAAGTCTGGGGGAGAGTGTATGTACCTTAAGTTTGTCTGCTTCTCTCATTTATAAATGTATTAAACAGTAAACCTTGTCTTAGCTATGTTTTTAGGCTGTCAGAGCTAAACATTAACATTGTATTGAAACAGAGTCACAGAATCATAGAATATTTCAAATCGGGAGGGATCATCAAGTCCAACTCTGTGCCTCTCACAAGACTACCTAGACCTAAGCCATATGACTCAGAGTATCATCCAGATATTCCCTGAACTCTCACAGGCTTGGTGCCATGACCACTTCCCTGGGGATCCTATTCCAGTGACTGACCACCCTCTCAGTGAAGATCCTTTTCCTGACATACAGTCTGAACAACTTGTGATGCAGGTTCATTCCATTGCCTTGTGTCCTATTGCTGGTCAGCAGAGAGGAGATCAGACATCCCCCTCCACTGCTCCCCACCTTCTCTGTGAGGAAGTTGTAGACTTCTCTCTCTGAGCTCAACAAGCCAGGTGACCTCAGCCAGTCCTTGGAAGCCTTGTCCTTGAGACGTTTCACTATCTGGGTCACTCTCCTCTGGATGCACTCCAATAGTTTGATGCCCTTCTTATACTGAGGTGTTCAAAACTGCACAGGATTCAAGGTGGGAGTGCACTAACGCAGCGTAGAGTGGGCCAGTTGCCTCCCTCAACCTGCTGGTGGTGCTGCACTTGATGCACCCCATAAAACAGTTGGCCTTTTTGGCTACCGGGACACACTGCTGACTCATATTCAACTTGATATCAACCCAAACCTCTGGACCCCTTTCCTTTAACCTCTTGTTCTCCTCTTTGTATGTATAACCACAATTACCATGTCCCAGGTGGAAAATCCTGCACTTGCTCTTGTTAAATTTAACACCATTGGTGATTGCACAGCTCTACAGTCTATCCCAATCTCTTTAAGGCCTCTCTCCCCTTGAGGGAGTTCACAGCTCCTCCTAGTTTAGAATTATCAGCAAACTTACTTAATGTGCATTCAGTTTGTGCATCTAGATCATTTATCACATCACTGAAGATAGTTAGCCCTAAAATTTAACCCTGCGGAACCCCACTGGTGACTGGCCACCAGCCTGATGTAACCACATTTAGTATGCATCTCTGAGCCTGAATCTTAGCCACCTGCACGCCCAATTGTTCATGTATTATGGACTTGCCTAGCTGTGTGCTGGACATTTTGTCCAAAAGGATACTGTAAGAAATGGTATCAAAAGTTTGCTAAAGTAAAAAAATCTCCGCTTATACTGGCTTCCCGTAGTCAACTAGATGGGTGACCTTGTCAGAAAGGACATTAAGTTAGCTAAGCAGGACTCTCCCGGGGGGAAACCCATGCTGGCCGTGACCAGTGACTGTGTTGCCTCACAAGTGTTTTTCAAAAACACCTAAAATAACTTTCTCTATAATTTTCTTGTGCAAATTACAGTTCATAATTTTTTAAAGACTCTTTTAAGTTCCTTTTCATAAGGGTATTTCTGCATGGAATATATATTTTATTCAAAATTATATTTGAAACAAAAATCACATGAAATTAAATGATGATTTTATTGAGATAGATTTGCAAAGCAATTTACAATAGATGGCTTATGCTGAAGAAGCATCTGCTGTAAATGAGCTGAATTTTAAGAGATTCTTTGAAAAAGACTGTATAAAAAATTGTATAGAAGAACATTTTACATGTTTCCTCCTGTTCAGCCTCTATGAACTTCTTGGTTTTTTCAAGTTTTTAAACAGAATGCCTAAATACCAGCAAGGAGATTTTCTTGCCCTTATTCTAGCTATAGGGAAAATGAAAAATTAATGTATCTCACTTAAGCCTTTTCCTAACACCATATCAACAAACTGAGGCCAATGTTTGGTTCACCATTTTCATGAACCTATCAATCAGTTTATAACCTGTGAATTGATTCTATGCAGTGATGATATTAGCTACCTTTTTTCACCTATTAGCTCCTTCAGATCAACTTCCCTTTTGGCCAGGTTCTATTGATGAATGTTTTGGCAGTTACTATTACTGCTAAGTATAAATGTTCTGTAGGATTTTTGTTCTGTTTTCCCTTTGTTCTGGTTTTATCATTAAGAATGCTATTGTTTCTTTTGCTATTTTTTTGAACAAAAAGCAAAGCTAAGCAAAGGCAACTACTTTGGAACACTGGAGGGGGAAAGACAAAATGGCTGTACACACTCACTACTGGTCAAGGTCTGTTGTGCCATCTTACTCAAGTTGAGTACATATTCCCTTCAAATCAAGTTTTGTCATTAGTCACTAGTTCATTGGGAAAATAATTTACTTATATACTCTGTCTTTAAGGGTGGGGATTGTAGTAAGCCATGCAGGACCAAGTAAGCAACTGACACTGCAGAAAGCATTGATGGTGTATGAAACTGCAGCCAAACTGATTTCATGCCAGCTGTCTTTCTATTGGTAGCTATATATATATTTCTAAAAATTTCTCTTGCTAGCTTAGGGTAACATCAACCACAGTTATGCAATCGTGTCTGAGATAAATTAAGTGTCTCCATGGATTTGTTCCCTCAGGGTCAATTTCCCATATTGGTCCAATGCCAGGTAACTTATAGTAAACACTGGGCACTCATTCCTTGTGACAAAGCTGGTTATTTATACTTAGCATCCTAGTGCTGAGCAGACCACTCCAGCACAATTCAGTTTTTATTTACAATTACAATTACAATTTCCTTTTACCCTGTTGTTCTGGCTAAGAGAAATGTAAATGGCTGAAACATTTACACAGTGCTCTTCCTTCTGTTTTTTTTTTTCTTGGTCACTGCTCACTGCCAAGCTTATATCATAGTCTGTGCTTTTTAAAAAAAAGTTAATTCGACAAGACATAGTATTTTTTTTTTTTTGCGTGGCATGCTTATGTTTATCATCCAGTGCCATGTTTGATGATAAATTTGCCTCATCCTTTAATGATATTGTTAGCAAGTTATTGTCCAAATGCAGTAAGTATCTACTTCAAGATGTTTGAAAAAAATGTATTTACTACTTTGTTCTGGTGCATCTGGATGTAAGATTATGGCTATGAACATAGCTGTCCTTTGCCAGTTCTCAGTTCATCCTGTAATACAGACCTGATAAATCTTCGGTCAGCAAAATGGATAGTTAAGTAGAAATAAATAATGCATTCCCAGGTCATGCACAGTATATGCCACTGCTTGTGTTCCTTTCATGAGTTCTGTACCCACTAATTACTGTGTGTTAAGTTTGATGCTTATGTAATTGAGAATTTTACACTAAGGGTTGCCAGTGAGACATGAGGTGTACCCCTTGATAAAGAGTTAAGGTACATCAGAAGCTGAAATTGCTTCTGTGCTAGGCTAGCAAGGCATAATATGCCTCATTTACATAAGTTACTTACAGTGCACGTTAGTTAAATTACCTCTTTAAAGTTGCCTATATTATATCTATAATCAATGATAAACTGTTCGTAGATGTGGATGTAAGGCCTTAATTCACTTAGGGATCCAAAGTACTTTGGACACTCAGAAGCTGGTATTATGCCTTAGCAATTCATTTGAAGAAGTAGCCACTTTGGATACATTTATTTGAAGTACACAAGCACAGAAATGTGGTTTTGAGAAATTATTAGGAAATAGAAGAGGTGTATATCCATGCTGACACGTTAGTTGTGTGCTAATATTGTCACAAGCTTAACTGTCCCAGTGTTATGTCCCCATATGTAATAGCACCCTAAAATAGCTTTTGGATCTGAAACTCTAGAAACAGGAGAAGAGGAAACAGTGGTGTAAAACTGACCTGTCATGAGGACTGTCCAGGCTTGCAAATCATTTATTTCCAATCAGCTAATAACAGTTTTCAGTTGTACTGCCCAAAATGATAGTGGGTAAACTCTTAACAGGGTTGCATTGCTTAAATTAAGCTTGGGCCTGATACCTAATGTGTGATTCGGGAACTTAAACACATCTTGAATCCTCCTCAAGGGAGCAGAACGTACTAAAAATGCAGAAAGCCCACTGGATGACTGACATCAGCCACTAGTGATCAATAACCATCAATAGTTTTCTACACTGTTAATCATAGTATTAAGGTCGACATATAATTGATGACGTTTAGCAGGGTTTCAGTACTTTAATACAGTGCATTTTAAAAAAATCAGCTTGGTCCTGAAATGGAAACTACACTTTTAAAATTGTGGTTATATAAATTATTTTCTAGCTGCATCAAGAGTAACACAGAAGATTAATTTACTCAGCAGGCAAATGCAGGGGGGGGAAAAAAATCTCCAGGTTTGTTGTAGATAAAAACAGACTAGCACAGGTTCAAGAAAATTTATCTCGATATGTATGTAGCTAGGTAAACTTTTTAAGGTCTTAAGATATGCCTGGTTTTGTTCTGAGTTTTCATTTTGCATTCTTTTACTAAATTCTTCACTCTTATTTTTCTGTTTGTTTAAAATACTTTTACATTTGAACTTCTGTAATGAAACTTTCTGAATGAAATTTGTACATTCAAATTTTATAGTAACTTTAGTCAAAGGGGAAGATATAATTGGATTTATTTTTATTTGTTATACTGTTACTGCACTTGTAAGATCCAGACCAGCTGAGAGAGGGACAACTGCCTTCTGCTTGGTTTTGTGCATCGGTGGGTTGATTGTTAAATTTCAGGTAGTTATAGCCACTCAGGTAAGGAATTTGCACCTTGTGTGTCATTGAAGGCTAACCATGAGACAGTGGAGTCAGAAATGAAGGTTATTTTTCTAGAAAACTCTTACTGCCCTTATTTATAGAACAAGAAAGAATCTATTTGATTCTTTGGCCCCACACTGAGTTTTCAATGCCTGCAATTAGTAGTGAAGCTAAAATCTTCTGTTAAAAAAAAAAGGTACTGAAAAAGCAAAGATGGAATTTTTAATGCAGGTTTTTATCTGCAGTTTTTCAGAGCCCTTTCAATGGATATAGACAGTACTAAGTTTAAATAAGGCTCTGTCCTGCATTCAGTTGGATGGGACATGTCTTGGTACATTGCACTGTTTCTGGTGTTTTGTCTGCCCCTTAATATTTCACAAATTTCTTGTCTTTCTCAAATCATTTTCTGTGGAAAAATAAATACAAATAGCAGCAAAAGACATAAAGTGTTAGCTTTCTGGCAGGACCTGTACACGTAAGCTACCATAGATTTGCGGCCACAAATAAGATTGTTCTGCGTATCTCACAGAAGGATTTCTCATGGTTGTTTCTACCGGCTGTGCTAAACCTTCCAATTTAGCTATGAACACCTGGCCAGCAAAGGATGAATGCAGCTTACATAGAGCTACAGCAGCTGATAAGCTTCCCTGTAAATCAAAAAACTCAAAGATGCCTCTGTTTATGGAGTGCATGTTAAAAAAACTTCTGAACCCAAGGCTTCATCTGGAGATTGACGGAAATATAATCCAGAAGGATTAAATGGAAAAATACTCTTAAGATATTTTCTTAGGAGAGATCTAGAGTAAAATCTTTATTCTTTTGCATCACCACCATCCCTAAGAAAAAAAATTAGTCCTCCATCTACCAACTACCATCTTTCTACTTGGCTGGAACTTATCCCTCATACCTTTTTCTGAATACTCATGTCAAAAATAGCTCAAAGCCTTCTCAGCTTTATCTGACTCCCTGCTTAATAACAACGGGCAGTTTGTATCCTTACAGTTATTTGCTTAAATCTCTGAATGAGCTAGTTCTTTGTTAACCTCAAAATAGCCAAACTTATCTATCATTTTTCAAAAAAAGGTTATTTTGCTAAACATTGAAAACTGAGAAGCACTGTCTGAATTCAAATTGCAACTTTCTTGTAACCTGTGGGGTGGGAGTAGGAGTGGCACATGATTCCTCCTCTACTCACACTAGATGGCTTATAAAGACCTTCTGGACAGAGTCAGTAAGATCCATCATGGAGTCTTTACTTGTACCGTCTGAAGTGAATTCTCCTGATGTGACATGCTGGTTGCTCAAACCAGATGGTTGTGCTCCTGCATCAAGTGTTTGCAGGCACACAAAACATCTTTTAACAGTAAAATTCCCATGTCCTGGAAGAAGAAAGATTTTCCAGCTCCAGAACTTAGGTAGTTCATTTCTTAGTGATATGGAAAGCCCGTTTTAGACTTTGCTAGAGCATATTAAGTAATTTACAAAAGAGATATACCTCTAAATCCCTTAGGCATCAAGAAATACTTATTCTGCAAGTATGCCACAATCATTAACCAATCTGTTAGGTAAAAGAGACTGTCAGCATCTCTATTTCCTTGCTGATTCTGCGTTCAGATCCAAAAACATTTGATCTTTTTCTTAAGGAATTTTTTTTTCTGATTCCAGAATAGGATCCATATAGTAAACAAATGCCTAGTAAACAAAAACCCTGGAGTAGGGGATATTAAATTTTGTTTATTTCCCTAAAAGACTAATGCTAATATTACTAATAATATAATTTTGAATATATATCAAGGAAAGTTATCTTTATGTCTGCAGGCATTCTAACTGTTTGCTTAGATCTCAATTCTCTTCCATTTGAAATAGACAAATGCAGATATAATAGTAGAAAGGGTTTGTCTTTATAGGCATAATTTTCAAGCAGGTAGGTGATGAAGATCTTCGGGCTCTGGGTGCCATTTTCAAAACTGATTCAGGAAACTTGAGGCTTTAAATATAATCAGCTTCCAGAAACAGCTAAGCTACATGTTACTGCCAGGGCTTCATTAACTAGTGCTCACTGAAATGAAAACTTGTAAGTGAAGCTCCTAAAATTACAAAGAGGTTTTTAAACCCTCTGTCATGCCTTGGAAATTTGTTGTTTTATCTGCACATTTGAGTAACAAGGAACTAAGCAGCCTTGGAAATAAAAAGTTAATATAGTAACTACTAAGAATTAAGTGTGTTTTGTATCAGTTAGTCAAGGCACAAAGAATTCTGTGATAGGATGAGGAGATATCAATAGCTAGGAAAAAAAAAAAAGTGGGCATTCAGTTTGAGCTGTGCACAGCTTAACAATTCTGATTTTCCAGCCATGAGAAAGCTCTTAGTGTGTTTGTTTGCCTGCCATCCAAATGTCTGTATAGGAAGAAACATATGCACGTTTCATATTATGTGAACACACTTAAAAAACTCTGGAGAGCTACAGAGTTGAAATACCTTGAGTCATTACATAGCAGTTTCAGCTGTTTATCAGTCAGGATATTTTTCTTGAATATGTCAGTAACTGCTACTTAAATAGCACATAGTTCTGTTCTAGAAAAATAATTCAGCTGATTGTTTCACAGTGTTTTGAAGTTGCTATGAAGAAAAGGCTGAACTAATGCATTAGCTTTGAAAAAGAAACCCTTTTAGGTACTTAAGATCAACAGAAACATAGTTAGGAAATGTAGGATGATTGTTACTTTAAAATCCCTAGTTAACTCTTCATTTAAGTCTGTGTAACAGATACTCTTTTCAGGTGATTGGTGAAGACTGTCTTTCACAACGTTTGATATCTAAGTCTTTATTGCTCAATTTATATGCAATTTTCATTAATAGTTTTAATTGAAAACAAGTTATGTTGGGAATCTAAAGGATTTCTGTTACAGAGAGAGCTACATCACAAGCCTCTGCCATACATTTTGACTGCTAAATCACAGTGGTTGGATGCTAATGGTCTTGCAATTCTGACATCTTCCAGTAGGGCATTGTTATTTTTCAAATTTCATTTAAATATATTTACCAAGACTGTGTCTGTAACAATACCGTGTGGCAAGAGCTGAACTGTGAATGGGGTTAACTGCTGTGAACAAGAAAAGAATTGCAATTTGTCAAAGTTTTTGAATAGTCTGAAAAAAATTGCAGGAAAATTCCCAGAGTGCAGTGTAGCATACTTGCAATGAGTGACTAGTATATAGGGCAGGTGAACACTCATGAGTCATTGCTACAGTGGTTTGTTTACAGGCAGGCAGATGATCCCTGTGGCAAAAACCTACCACTCAGTTTCAAAGTTGCACAGAAGTGGCAGTAACAAAGCAAAGAGTTTTGTTTTGGTTTTTTCCCTCAGTAATATCCAGTGACAGGACAAGGGGCAACGGATACAAACTGGAACACAGGAAATTCTGTCTGAACATGAGGAGAAACTTCTGTGCTTTGAGTGTGACAGAGCACTAGAACCAAAACCTTCCTGGACGCATTTGTGTACAACCTGTTCTAGGTGAACCTGCCTTATCAGTGGGGTTGAATTAGATGATCATCAGAAGCCCTTACCATTGTATAATTCTGTGATCAGTGGACCTAAACTAGAGAAACATGTACTCAATCCCTTTTTTTGGAGGAAGCCAAGTAGTCAGATGTTACAATCTTGAGAAACCCAGCATTATACCATAGCTTAATTGCGTACACCCTGGAAGAGTAAGAGTGGAGGCCTATAATAAAAGAAAATTAGGATCATACTAGCTTGTCTCAATTCCTTCTTTACAACCTCAGTGTCTGTTATCCTATTGAGAATTTATTTAGGTGCATTTCTTACACAAAGGATTCTGAAATCGTACCTTCACAAATAATCAGAATTCCCTCAAGTATGTATAGTACTGTGAAGCAGGTCCTTCTTATCTTTCCTATATATAACGGAGGTGAGTGATTGGTCTTCAGTAGTCCTTGCATCTGGGACAATTAAAGGACAACTAAGAGGTGATATTTTCTGGAAAATTTATGGTACAGGACCATCTTGCTTAGAAAAATTAGCTGACATCTGGTATTGCATTCTGGCTTACTCTAATTTCTTGCCCCTTTTCTAGATGACTTCTCTGATGTTGAATCTGTTAGGCAAAATCCCACTGATGCAATATATGTGGCTTAAGGAGAAGTCATGGTACAAACACAGCAGACACAGGAAACTGGGAAGTGGAATCGGTGAAGAACTAAGGCACAAGCTATATAAAACATCTAAAAACTCCCTGTTGTGGGGTTTGTTTTTAGTGATTTACTTACATTTCATCTAATTATTAAATACTATGTCAATGAAAATATTTGGTTGCGTAGTACATACTCTTGAGATTTCAGTTGGTCTTTTAACTTGGCTTTTTGTGAGGTTTTTGTCTGTGATTCTGGAAATTCTTTCTGAGAGATTATTTTGCAAGGTGCCCAATGACAACTTGCACTCTCATAGCCAGTGACTGATATTTGGATTTGACAAGAGGGAGGGCATTTTAAATAGTCACAAACTAACAGTGCTAGCAGTGGCCACATTTGAGAAATCCTTAAGCAAAGAGCCTGCTTCTATATGTAATAGCCGTAATTTCTACTGGGAAAAGAGCACGAGTCACTTGAAGTAAGGAGATTCATATTTTCTCCCAGACATGTCTTTTTTTTTGTGTTCTGTTTAAAGACTGAGCTGTATAAAACAGGATTGACATTATGTAATTACTTTCCTCTTAGACTGTGCAAACTCAATTTGCTTTTCATTCCCAGGTATTAAAAGACCATTATTTTCCCATCAGACTTTACTGTCTGCCAATTAAAGGTTTAGATCGATGATGTGGGGAGAGAACTTTATTATAAAAGGTTTCAGGTAGACATATTGAAAACATCTGCTTTGAATCATTTTTCTTACCTTTTTTAATGTCTGTAATTTTTACCAGATATGACAACTTTTCTGACATTTTTAGTAGTGTTTTTTTTCCAGAATTTTATTGCAAAGCAAAACATTTATATCTTAATGGCAGATTTTCTTCAAAATAAAGGCTAAAAGAGGAAGAGGAAAAACTCCAAATACTGCAGGATTTTATGTTTCTTTTGCTTTCTTGGCTCTGACAGCTAAAACTGCACTGATAAAGAAGGTGTTAACATGGACTGCAGTTACAGCATATATTCCTGGCATATTGTTTTCCCCTTACCTAGGTACATACTTCTTAGTGGGACCAGTGATATAGTTGTTCAGATCTCCTGAGTGACATGTTCAGAAGTCATTAGTGTCCAAGGGAGCATGAGGTAGTGCTGGTTAATAATTGAACGTAGAACCACCTGAACTCAAAATACTAACGCTATCTGTGGTTATTCACTGTCATCTAAAGTAATAAGAGCTGTGTTAGTAAGGTCTGTCTCTTGTACAGTAATTTGAATTCAGGTAATTTTCTTTCTTTTCGTCTGTCTTTTCTGTCGGGTCCTTTCTGTGTAGTTATGGGAAATGGCTGTACTTTTGAGGTGCAGAAAATCATAGTAATTGCATTATGCATGAGAACTGTGCAAAGGGGAAGATGATACACACTTTCCCCCCTCAGAAGGAGCATTTGTAGAAACAAGAAAAATGGATAAAAAGGTCATTATAAGCAGACCTGAGTATACCGTACCATTAAAACATTTTTAATAGCAATGCCGTTTCTGACATCTTTAATATGACTGTAGTTTCGTGTTTAAGAATACAATAGACGGTATCTAGCCCTTAGCCTTTCTATATATGGTTGTTCTGCCATAACCTTTGTACAACTTTTTAAAGTAAATTATGTTCTCAGCCTCAGCACCGGGTTTGGGAAATCTTTCCCTTTCAGTTAGACAAGTAGACATGTACAGATAAGTAACAGAATTAAAAATTACAAGAAACAAAAATGTTAATTTTTTTCTTACTGAATTGTTAGATTTCATCATCTGTCCTACCTCACTAGGAGATACCAATTTTCATCTAATGATTTCAGTGTCTTCGTCAAAGGTTAGATATTTTAGTGTTTCCAAGAACAATCAAAATGTGCTGGTGAAGAACGGTTTTATTTATTGGCCCAAGAAAGCAGAATCCCCTTTCCATACATTTTTTATTTTTATGAAACTGACTAACAATGGATACATTTTTTATTGCTAGGGTTTTTTTATTTTGAGGGGATTTTTTAGTCTGAAGTGGATGGTAACAGTTTGTATTTTATTTCTCTAATTCATTGGCAGGTCCTGGAAGGGAAGCCAGAAAAGCACACCCAACATTATGACAGAGCACTGCAACAGTGGTAAAAAATGACAGTAACACCACTGTTCTTCTGGTGGTCTCTTCTCTCCATAAAGCTTTTTCTTGTTTCTTTTGCCATGGGAAAGGCTTCTGACGAGGATCTATTATTTCACTAGCATGGCAGGAAGCTGTACTTGTGATCCATTTGATATTGTTTTCCTTTTATTGCATAAATGCTGATAGACTTTATCAGTTGCTGAAAGGGGTGAGGAGCTCTTACTAAGGGCTCTCAGTGTATCTTGTGAAAGTGTTCTGACACATTGTTTCTAGTATACCAGCCATATTTGCCTTATTAACTAAATGTTCCAAAAGCTTATGTGGCTAGAACATTTTGCATTTCTTGGTCTGTACTGTTGTTTGAGGCCTACAGGTTATTGTATTTTCTTTCAAATGTGGTCACATCCCAGTTACTAACTGTTAGGCATGGACTTGAGAACAAGTTCTTCTTTACCTTGTAGCTTTACCAAAAAAACCAGAACCTTTCCCTCCCCCTCTCCCTGCCCCTCTCTGTTTTATACAGCTAGGATGACAAAGCTGTATTCTGTTTAGCCTTAATGAAGTTACAGATATACATACTAAGGGTTTGTGGGAAAAAAAGTTAGATACTTTAGGCAGAGGAGCGAAACCATCACTGTAAGCAGACGCTTACATTTGTTGTATTTATGATTGTATAAGAACAACTTAATCACTACTTCCCATATATTCTGAGGCCACTGGTACAATTTTATTGGTTGGTGCTGTTGAGAAGGAATTTAGGTAATTTTTCAAAGTTAAAACCTCCCTTAATAGGTTACCCAAGGCATTTAAGATACTTTCTTTTCTTCAGCTTTTGTATGTGACCAGTCCACAAATGGCCAGATCCAGTGGCAAATCACTGCAATGTCTGTACCCTGTAGAAGTGTTTAGGCAGCTCATACAGGTTTGCTCATCTCACTCGGTATCAAACTGATCTCAAAAGACATATGTATGAGCACCAAATTCTTAGGAGTCCCTGTTCTTTGGATTTTTTGATCTGGCCCTAATGTATCTCAGTGCGGATGAATATCTTATTCATGTCACCAGTGTTGAATGAAACTGTCATACTGATAGCAGTTTCTTTCCACTATATTTCGTGTCTTCCTGAGTGACATTCAAGGACAGTGTCACGAGCTTTGTCATATGCTTGGAGGTCCTATTGAACACAACAGCTAAACTAGTAGCACACTACATTGGGTGGTTCTTGCTTACTCTCAGTAACATATCTTCTGCCTGCAACAGATGTGATCCTCAGTTAGTAATTAGTTTTTTCATAGTTTTTCAATTTGTTGACCTCTGCATCTGTTATTCACATGCTGCACTTGGAAACAGAATCCTGTGGTAGTTTTTAGTAGAGTGACTTAAAAGCACTCATTCTTTTTGTCAAAAGCATAATGTGCCTCTTAAGGAATGCAAAGGAGAAGTGCTGACAGAGGTATTAAAGCAAAGTTCTGGGCTTGTTGTTTTAGGAGGGTTTGATGTTCTGTTGTGTATTATTAATGAGCATGAGATTCAAGATTAGAAACCCAGCAGTGATGCTTTCTTTGTGGCTGACCTTATCACGTGGCAGCCAGTGTTCTCGTTTGTGAAAGCTTGTTTGAGTTTAATGTAAGAAACAAAATCCCTATTCTTCCCCAGCTGGATGTAGCACAAATTCACAAGAGGTTCAAAATCCCCGCTGAGATATTTCTGCTGTGTTTGCCATTTCACCCCACTCTTAGCAATATTTGTGCTTGGCAAACTGTAGGGACATGATACAAGCACAGTTCAGAAGCACCATTGCTGCCAATCAAATACCGTTTGCTGATATACATAATCCATAGCAGGGTGGGGGGGATATTGTTTCACATTACAGTGGAAATACAGAGGACTATGTACAGTTACAGTGGCCTTACTAACTTACTGAATGTGTTCGTGGTCATTGGTAGGTAAATTGTCCCATTTTACTAAGTTTCCAACTAAACATTATAGCTAATTAATGTAATCCGGAGAGCTTAGAGCGGACTACATTATAGGGAGTAGAATGCAGTCACAGTCGTTTATGGGAGTAAAATAAACAGGATTTGGTTCATACTTTGCTTAAATATTGAAGACTAGGGCTTGCATCAGATTCTAGAAAACTCTTAGAAAATGTTTCATTTCAATATGATCTCTGTAATTACAAAATTGCTTGAATCATCCTGCTTTCTTTTTTATTTTCAAGATACAGGGTCTACTCTTCCTACTTCTCTTCACTTCAGTAATTACCAAAAATATATTTGGGGAACTGGTTCTTTTGGTTTATAAAGAACTGTAGAAACCAATTTACTCATTCTTAAAGAAAAAAAAAACAAAATACCACCTTAGATTTATTTCAGCTTTGCTTGTGAGACACACGCCTGTGTAAACCACAGCTTTCCTTAACAGATTAAACTGAGTTCTCAGGAGACAATGCTTATGTTCCTTCAGAAAGCTGGAATTTATTGTGGAGGCACAAAACCTAGAGAAGAGAATGAGGCTTCATAAGCTTAGGAGACCCACAAAGAAACAACCTTTGATTCTTGTCAAGTTTATTGATCTTCAGCAGCAAAGCCACAAAAAATTGTAAAAATCTTATTTTCCCTCCCTTCATCCTGTGTTTATATTGCAGTTCAACTGACAACTTCCTTCTGAAGTTTTCATGCATTTCTTTTTCTTATTCTAAGAAGAGTCGAGAGGACCCTGGACTTCTCCTTTATGATACTCGTCAGCCCCCTCAGGATCCTGAGGAAGGCTGAAGTCTGTCTGGTATGTCAGACTGGGGAAAGAAGAGATACAGGCAAACAGCTGACAGTTTAGAGTGACAGTGGATGGCAAAGGAAGGACAATGATTTATACACTTAAATAAAGAATTAGGCTTTGTGTCATGGGAGGAAGCACTACAAGGCTTTTTATGCAGCCATCATTTGCTGTCTGAACATGAGCCACCAGTGTGCTCAGGTGGCCAAGAAGGCCAATAGCATCTTGGCTTGTATCAGAAACAAGTGTGGCCAGCAGGACCAGGTAAGTTATTGTGTCTCTGTACTCAGCACTGGTAGGCTCCGCCTGTAATACTGTGGTCAGTTTTGGGCCCCTCACTGCAAGACATATGGTTGGACTCAGCAATCTCATAGGTCTTTTCCAACCTAGCGATTCTGTGATTCTGTATTAATAAAATCATTTCTGTAATTGGCCAAAATTTAGTGTATGTAAATATTTATCCTATGCAGGCAGATCTGCTTTTAAATAGTCAAACTGTAATACATATTCAGACTATCAAGCAAAAAGTGAATAACATAGACCAATGCGTTCAACCTGAATGCAGCCGTCAAAGTTTTCCTGCTTCTCAGAAGATTACTCCCAATTAAGAGGACATTTGTTGGCTACTTTAATCACAGTAAAAATAGTAATAAATTGGGCAACCAACAAAGATTGGAGCACAGCATGTTGGCATGTTGACTGAGACTGTCCAGTCCTTCAGAACTTTGGAAGTGTGAACACAGAGTGAGTTAGCTCCTTGTACAGATGTGCTGCAAGTTATTATATATATTGGATGTAGGGTGTAAGAGAGTGCTCTGTTTATGTCCAACCTAATGTGAATTTTGGTACAAAACATGCCTAATTGCTCTACTGTTACAGGTTGCAACTCTGCTTCCAGAATAGCACTGTTAGATAGATCATCATGGTACTGATAGTTGCAGACGCACTAGAAGAAGTATATGAGCCTGTGGAAATAGTAAGTGGTTCCACGGGCAGTAGCTGAAGACAAACTTTTTTTTCCACTGCTAAAATCCAATAGCAAGAGGTTAACACATGAGACATGTGACCCACAAAATATGACTCATGCGGTTTGAAATCATGAAAACAGTGATAATTGTTCTGGAAAATCCTTTGTTTCCTACAGCAAAAGTTTAGCAGTCTGATAAAGTGGCATGTGAACATCTGACCTGTAAAAGTCTATCATACCTGATTCACTTGTGAATGGATTTAGCTGTGAATTTCTCTTTACTTGTGCCAAGGAGATGCAGCATCCATTTTAGGGAAAAGACTCTTTTATCAAGGAAGGTCTGTCACTCCTCAGGAGATGAAGCAAGAAGTGGTGAGACAAAGAATCACTCAGAACGAGTCACCCAGATGCTGCAAGTTTCCACAGGGAAGTATAATAACAGACCAGATAAAAATCTGAGGTCAGCACTTTCAGTTTAGTTCAAAGATACTGCTTCTTACACGCTCATGATTTTCTTCAAATTTTCTATGTATAACCATTCTTTCACTCTTGAAGAGTCCTTCGCTCTTAAAACTCATTGAGTGTTTTTCAAAGCCATCAGGGGTCGTACCAACAGAGGAAGCCTGTCACCTTTATGTTACAAGGTTCTCCAAAGATCCTTCTTTTCTGCTTGTAAAGATACAGCCTCTCTTATAATTTCTGAAGTCTTTAAACTTAAAATACGCTGCCCAATGGACTAATAGTCCCTTAGAACATGCTCTGCCTCTCATTCATGGCTCCCCTTCACCAAGTCTAGTAGAGTTACTTTTCACCAAAAGAAAAAAAAAATTGAACACCAAAAGAACTGATAGAAAGCCCTGTTACCAATTTCTTGTGCTAATTCTTCTGTTGTGATTCCCCCATGTGTAGCATCTGTAATTAAAGCACCTGGATTCTCCATACATTTGTACTGATTTTTCTTCAAGCCAGGAGGGAGCATCACCATTTTTGTATATTGAGCCTGCAAGTGGAATAGAACTTGATTCACACTGAAATGTCCCCAGGGCTGCAGAAACTTAGATTTAGAGATCACAAGATTTCAGGATGCAGCAAGGCTTTTCTTCTGTTTTGTATCCACAAGAGAGGAAGGCCAACACCCAAAAGGATATTTGCAAGATGGTTCAGAGCTTGCATGGTTGAAGAATACGCAAAGCAAAAGAGAGCAAGGTTCATCTCATCACATTCCCTAAGGACAATGCCTACTTCCTAAAATGAAAAAAAAGAAGCACCTTCTTTGAACATGTGCAGGGCCACAGCCTAGAAGCTACTGCTAAATTTCCTGTAGTTCTGGTGGTTAAGACCAGCGGGAGGTATCCTATGCAGCCTTCAGGAAAAGAGTGATATAGTTACCTTTAGCCTCTTTAATAGCACTCTTTTTCTTTATTTTTCAACTGCTGTGTAATGTACAAATAAATGAGAAGAAGCCCTGACCCACAGTTAAATAATTTGGAACATCTGCACTGACTACAGCAGCCTTGCGCCGGTCCAGACCAAATGAGGTTCTGAACTAGTGCAGTCTTGCCTGTGCGCACACACACGCGCACACACACACACACACACACACTTTTTCATTTCTCTTACTCCCCAGGCAGATGGGTGCTTGTTGATAAAACAGCAAGAACTCCAAGAAAAAAGACGTTCCTGTCTGTGAATGTATCTGGTACCTGCTGTTATCACAAGCAAGGTGGATGGATAGAAGTGAATCTCATTGTGCCTCCTTCGTAATCTCCGTAGTTGTTGGTCTCTAAAGCAGTGGCCAGTTTGTCCTTGTTTTAGCCAAATCATTATTTACCAGAGCTATCACGTAGAACAGATTTTTCCTACAACAGCTAAAAGACTCTTAACTGTCGAAGTGCACAGGTGGCTCAAGCAGACCATGTGCTTGACTACTTGTAGCTTCTACCAAAAAGTGTAATATCTAATAGATTAGCTTTCTGAATTTGAATACCTTTGTCTGTTGGGAAGGTGGATTTTGTTGTTTGTTTGGGCTGTTTTGATTGTAGCGCAATAGTAATGTTGTGTGCAACAACTTCTATAGTTTATTTTTTTTCTAAATTACTGGGATAAACTGTTTAAATTCTGCATTTCCATAATTAATCCTGTAACTGTCTGTGTTACAAGATGCTATAAACTGCTGAGCAAATGAGAATGGTGTGAGAACTGATTGTCAGGACATTCAGGAATAAGGCTATATTCCGTAACATTCATTGAAGTCAAATTCCTCCCTTTCCTGGTCTTAAAAACAGTTATTATATTTTAAAAAAAACCTTCTCTGTCGAACATCATCAGGCAGTAGTGAACACAGGCAACGTTTTTTCAAGAACATGCAAGTAGGATCTTTTCATGCTTATTGCAGGAGGGTTGGACTAGATGACCTTTAAAGGTCTTTTCCAACCTAAAATATTCTATGATCCCTTTACATTGAAACAGCTAAAAAGAAAGGTAAGTGCATGAGAACCGCTTTTATTCAGATTGTCCATTGGTTCAGGCTATTAAGCCATCTCATAAAAGGGCTTCTTGGTCAAAAGGCAGCTAGCAATGCCTGGCTGTCAGAATTTGCTTTACTTTATCCTATAGATGAGCTATCATTTTGTATTTCTTCAGCTCTTCTAATTGTTCCTCTATATAAGCTTTTTCAGATGATGCTCAGTGAGATATACTTCTAGAAATATTAACTTAGAATTGAAAACTATGGCCTCTGGTTATATTTTTGTAAGAATTTAAATACTGCCATTTTTTTTTTCTGGAATTCAGTTCTCATTACAAAACTAAAATATTCCCTAGGACTTCTGCATCCAAATTCTGCTTGCCCTGATGTCTGTAAAGGCAGAATACACCCAACAGGTCATATAGGGTGATTTATTAGGCTGCTAGTCAAGTGATAATTCTTGATTTGAGAGCCAGCATGTCTGGAATCGTTGCTCAGTGCCAGTTTTATACTAATTCCTGCATCAGGAGAGTCTGTAATATTTGGCGACAATCTATTGATTTCTTTCTGATGCATGCAGAACTAATTTTCAGTTACATGAATCAGAGAGGGAGAAAAGGGGGTGGGGGGGAAACCCTTAAATGTTCATTTCTTTTGGCCATGTCTTTGATCCGTGTTTTTTATCTGAGAGGGAAATGGTGTGTCTAATAGAGAACTGTAATATATTATGAAACAGTGAGACTTAAGAATCTTGTTAGGCAGTCAGTGCTTCAGCAGAATGAAGTGCTGTTGCAACAGGAGGAAAATTATACACCAATTATTTATCTAGTCAAGAAAAATTATGCCCCATAACATCAAAGACTTCCATGTATGAAATAATAGAAAGAGGGCAATTCTTATTCTTTCAGCAAGCCAGGGAATTTTTATTCAACTGAAATGCAGCAGGCCAAATGTTCAGGACCTTAAAATTATAATCCCACAGCTTCACATGTGGCCTACGTGACTGGTTCTAGGAACAGTTATTAAGAAAATAGCTGTGTAATGTTTATGTAGATTTAAATGAGTTATTATAAGTAATTAACTCATCCTGTTTCTTATTACTTCAAATAATATTTCCCTCATTGTTGGAGAAATATTTTTTCAGGCTGTATATTCCCAGTTCATGTATTTGTTTGTTTTCTGTGCTTTTCCTAATCCTCAATAATTCTCCTTATTTTCATAAACTTTGGAACTCTCTCATAATATTTCCTTGTGCATTAGTTTCTTATTTCAAAAATTCCTCAACTGTTGTACCTAACCAGAACAAGGTTTCAAAGCAAAGTGGATCAGATGGTGGTAATTTTTAAAATCCTATTTTTTCAATAGTATGTAGGATTAACAGTCTTCTGTATGTATCGGTCTTATTGAATTGTGAAAATAAAGTCCTCCCTGTTTTATCTTTGGCACAAATTCCAAGGGAATTAATATGTAGAGTTAGCAGGACAGAACTGTTAAAATCTGAATCATCTCTTATTCCAACAAGAACATTTTTCTGAAAGGTTAGGACATGAGAAAACGGTTTAACAGGAAAGGTTACTTGGAAATGAAGTAACTTTGCAGAGCTCTTCCAGAAAAAAAAAAAAGCCTGGGAATATATTATAGCAAGGTAAGGGGAAATCTTTCCAAGCACAGAAAACCCACAAATACTCCCAAGGGGAAAGCAAATTAACAAGAAGTACTGTATGTAATGTATTAGCTGTCCTGTAAAAGTGCTGTCTTCCTAAGTTTTGTATTGTTTTTAACAGAAAGCTGGTATGAATCTTGCTTTGTGTGTGTCTATACCCTGTCTGGTGAGTGACAGTCACTGCATGCCCTTGCAAGTATAACCTGTGAACTAGTATGCAATTCCACCAATGTGGGAGTATAGGAAAGAAAAAAATAGTACTCCCAGGTTCTAAGCAACTCTGTTAAGAGATTCATACTGAGAGTATACCCCTATATTATCCCTGGCTGTACAAACTAAGGTCAACAGGGATTCAGCTGGTATTCCTTTAATGCAATGGGTGTCCAACAGGACAGTTCAATCACATCATGCGATCTGAAAACACTGCAAACAAATTAACTTTTTAGCTTGGGATGTAGGTAGGTAGGATATAGATGTTATTTCACCGGCCATTCTAATCCTCCATTTCTTATGTATGTTTGAAACAAAACCAACTGATTGTAGAGGAAAGCTGAGAAATGTTTTCAGAATTTCCATAAAATAAGTATTATTTTTGAATAATTGGGCTGTAATAAGAAATGCATGTCTACATGAAGTTCATATCAAAAGAAAATGCTTCATTACTTAGTTCCTCCCTTCCTTACTGAAATGGAACAGTCTGTGCCTGTATCACTTCTTCCATTTAATCTTGTTAATGCAGCCTCTTAAGACTCTACTTTTGCAACAACGCAGGTACAACTGTGAATTAGCAGGGTAGTAGGCAGAATACTGTTCTGCTCTTAGGAGTCTTACTTATTTACAACAAAATGTGTGATATGCAACCCAGAATAAAAACTGATGCAACTGGTGAGTTGAATATTTTTCTTCTTCAATTCCTTAACAATACGAGGTATTCCAACGAAGAATAAATAGGGACACAGTAATCAAGCTGTACCAAATCTAGCCTTGCAACAACTGCGCTTGGAGTTGTACTAAAGATTAATTCTTCCTACTGTGTTAAAAGACGGCAGATTATATTGGTAAGTAGACATTTGGGAAGTGTAACATTTTTCAGACAGCAACAGATGCAAGCCCGAGAATATCTCCAGCTGATTTGATTGCTTTTCAAAAGATGGGGCAAAGATTTTAAATAAAAATGTGCAAAAGTGAAAACTCATAGTGATGATCAAAAAATATGATCAAATTCAAAAAGCTCTAAGAAGGAAACATAAGAGGAATTTCAGAGTAATTTCAGACTGAAATTACTTTTATTATTTATTCGTTGTTGCCTATATCTCTTGTCATTTTGTCTTGTAGGAGCCTAATGTACAGGGGAAGGTATTGCAAGGAAAGTAATCCAGGACAGTGGATAGGAAGTTATTCCATTGACTATGATGGCAGTTACATAAAGTATCAGGCAATGCAAGTCAGATGCTCTTTTTTTTGCTGCACTCTATAATTCTACTTGAGAGTGTTGACTTACTTAGTGCAGTTCAAAACTGAAATCTGTACTTGCAGAAACACATTTCACCATCCTTTCTTTCCCTTGAGCAGCCAGCTTGATGATTTTCTGTCTTAAAAGGAAAAAGAAGAAAAAAAAAGCGGCTCCCATTTTTAAGAAGGCTTTTGCTGGTGAATCATACTCATTAACAAAAATAAAGACATAAACCATGTTTATGTATTCTTGCCTCTCAACTTTTCCTTGAGCATGACAGTTAGCTATTTTGGTAAGAAGCTTTAAGCTGTAAAACATTTAGCCTTGAAAGCTCCATTAATTAGTGCTTTATCAGGACTGCAAATATACAATATATTTAGCTTACTAAATGTTAAAATGCTTTGGGTTTGTAAGTTGCATCAAATTCTGTGGTTCACCAAAATATTGTTGAACCAAAACAAAATATGACAAAATCAAAACAAAGTCAAAACATATGACTGTAATAATAGAATCGGCTAAAATTTTCATGAAGGTGTCTTGCATAAGGTAGTCAGAAAACAGTTGTAATTAAGCATTTTTAATTGTAAGGGACAAATAGGTTTGCATAGGTTCCAGCAATGAGAAACGTTCCACAAAATACCAATGTTGAGGGTTGGGGGGAGGGGAGACAGGTGAGAAACAGGGATGTTGACAAGAGTTTTGCTTATCAATGTGCAAAATAAGCCTTTGTACTTTCCCACACCTTTGTTTATGGTCCACTCTGTAGTCGTTGATATTCTGTGTGCAACACTTCCAAAAGTGTATTGGCTTTCCCATAATTAAATGTACATGTTCAGATGAATCAGTGTGTATACTTCCTCACTAGTTAGTGCTAGGCCACCTTTTGTTCTTAATTTTCAGTATTAGGCAAATGAAAACTCCCTGGTCTAAATTTCCAGAAATGTACTGTTGTGACATTTTCTTGCTACAGTAATTATAAAAGCTATAAAAATTCATACTGGAGGTGTAATGTTTGGGAGGAACCAGGGACATGGCCAATTAATGTAATTAAATGTTGAAACAGTCTTGCAGGCGTGCGTATTCAAATAAAGACAGATGTTTTGTTAATAACAGCGATGTTTTATAGGCAATCAATTATTTTAGTCTGAGAAATAAGGCATTGGCCTAATTGATGAAGTACAAGAAACATTATTTTATTTTATTTTATTTTATTTTATTTTATTTTATTTTATTTTATTTTATTTTATTTTATTTTATTTTATTTTATTTCATTTTATTTCATTTTATTTCATTTTAACTGTGAATTCAACAGCAGAATATTTACCATATGAAACACACATGTGATACACATCTTTGTTGAATGCGAAAGCTTTTTTCTGTATCTTTTCGACAACATAGTAGATGTGGGAGAGAGGACAGTTGGAAGATAGTGGTTGTTTGAAAAAGTGATTAGTAACCATTAAGTATGCTTTAACATTGTTTAAGTCATTTTAAGTCACATTTTCGTAACTTGTAAAAAGTAAAATGCCAGCTTTCAGTGCAGTATCCTGAAAAGTAATGTTTAATGTAGCTGTAACAGTGGTTACAAAAGAATATCTAATTTGTTTTTAAAGGTACACACAGGATACAAAGTTATTAGATGTTTTAAGTATATTACCATATGTGGTGATTTCGGGACTTTTAAGTGCTTTTTTGTTCCTACTGAGGCTGGCATTTTAAACATGTTTTTTTCCAATGAAATCTTAAAAATGTCACCAGTTATTCATGTGGGGTGTGTATTAGGCTTGGACTTACTCAGATCTCAGCCTTTCCTCTTTCCTTTTCCAATATTTTATTTATAAAAAGTAGAATATGTTGAGACATCAATAAAAAATCGGTACGGATTTCCACAGAAATAATCCACAGAAATGGAAGATTATAAAACATAAATATCTAGTTATTTCAATGGTGAGCTCACTACTCAAAGCATTTACTCAGTTACTTAAGACAAAGTACTTTTCCATTCCAAGTATTGCTTAGTGATTTTTTTATCATATTTTTATTTGTATTGATCTGTAGCAGTGTTTAACTTGCTAATTTTCAGAGGTGAATATTTAGATGGCTTGTTTCTTTACTGTTGTCTTACATGTTTCCAAAAGAAGAAAGCACTTTAAATTCTTTGAGTATTTCATAATTTGCAGGCAACTTTTGCATGAATTATAAATATTGATAAATATGAGCATTTGAAAGGTGGGACAATAGAAGAAGGTTCTAACCCAGTTTTTAGTTTCTCTGAAGCTGCATTATTTGTAGGTCTGGTAACTCTATTTTGAGTGTATCCACAGATTGAGCAAACCTAAATCCTTTATCATTCACAGTGAACTGTAAGATTGTACTACTAACACTGATCACACGTGACCTTACTATTTTTTCCTTAGTCCATCCCAAGTGTTAGCACTGCCTTTCTTCCCTTTATCAGAGCAAGTGCTTGAGAAGCAGTTTGGAAGTTAAACAGTTGTAAAAGAGAAGTTAAATAGGATTATACTTGAAGCCTCCAGTTATACAGAGGCTGGCTTCAAGCTCTGTTTTGTTGCAACTGAGTCACGAGCACTCAAATTGCTGACTGTCAGCTGGTTCTGTGCAAGAGTCCTCATTTCCCTTGACGATTTTGCATGGCATCAAATTCTGCATTTGAATGTTACTAGAAGTATAGGAAGTATAGAGATCATTCATACAAAACAATGCAGGTAGAGGGGGAGAAGCAAGGCAGGAGGGGAGGGTGTGTGAGAATTGTGAGTGTGGTACAGCTGCAGTCCAGTAGCAAAGAGATGGAGGAGGCTACCACAGACAGAGCTAAGAATAAGCACTACAACTTCCTTTCACTGCAAGCTTAAGTAAGTTTTATTTTCACCGCACTTCAACAAGCAGTGACGCTAACTGGGTTTGAGGAAAGATAAGGTCATGTGTGATCCCACAGCCTTGAAAACAGAAGATCGTCAGAGCCTGTTCCTGCAGCATCTCTCTTTGTGATCCTAGGCTTTGTAACTGTACAGCAGCAATCTATTGTGTCTAACATGAGGAATTCCCAATGAGGTGCTGAGAATTACATGACAATTTCCGACGGCTCTCAATGGGCAAAATTGACTCGTCACTTGCAAAGTTCATTAGTCTATTTATCCGGAAGTGAAAAAAAAAAAATAGCCATGGATTGCTGTCTATCAGGAATCAGTAATTCAGAAACGCAGCACACTGAGTAGCTTTCTGAGTAAAGGCAAATAAGGAGGAAAATTAATTTGTCCTGCTAAATGCCTGCTATATTGTAAACCATTTAAGTGAAACATGCACAAATTATGATAAATAGGTTGGCAGAGTAAATACTAAGTGACTATCTCATAGGAAAGAACTTTACAAGTGCCACATTTTCTGTATAGGCTGTGATTTTTTTGGGCAAGTGCACATTCATTGTGTGGAGAATTGCATAGAAAACATAGTCATCACTGCTCTAGTAGCCAACCTGACCAGCTTATATAAACAGTAACTAAAGCTGCTAGAGATTATTTGCAGAATATTGGATCTGATGAGCTCAAATGTAAGGTAGCTTGGGTAGTATAATATTTGGGATTACCACAATAATCTCTTTAGGGAAAGTGTATAGTATCAGCAGAACTATTGCCTGAGTCTTTGAGGGAAGTAGAGACCATACAGTAATAGTTCTGCATTTATTATACACTTAAATCTTTCCCTGTGAATAAGGCAAGTGTCTGAGCTCATTATGGAGACCAGGATAAGGCTTTGAGAATTTAATTAAATACCTCTGATTTGAACTCACCTATGGAGCCCAAATTTTCATTTTGCCAACTTGTTTTTGTTGTGTGGTAACTTATTCTACTGATGCACCGTCCATTGAAATTATGTACGTAATATCCATGCATATGACTTACTGCTGTTAGGGAAAAGACTTCACAGATTAAGGTAGAGGAGTCCATGTTGAGAGGCGTGAAAATGCTTCTGTACAGATTACATAGTGCTAGGTGAATTGTCAGTGTTTACCAGTCCTTCAACCCCTTCTGGCCTCTCTGAGCAGTCTTTCAGGGACCAAGCTTCAAGCCGGAGCTTCTCACAAGGGCCATGATACTCATCTTTTTGGATCTGGACATTGAGCTGTTCTTGAGAATGTCTGTGTTAGCCAGCACCATTCTGCAGAGAATACAGGCTGTTCTGCTTCCGTTCTCCTGCCTTCCCTGCCTGTGGACATTGACAGAAAAGTCTGGGATGGCCTTAGAGGCTTGTGCTTCTTATGCACTTTAGCCACTCTGTCTTGCCCAAAATAAAGTAATAACCAAGCTGCTAGGTAGCAATTTCTGAGTCTGGCATTTTCCTAGACTTTTGCTATTTCATCGAGAGTCGGGCTGCCATTCTTGGGAAAAAAAAATAAAAAAAAAATCATGGTTTCTGCAGAAAAAAAGACTTGTAATCCAAAATAAGTGAATATCAATTATCTCACAGCATCACGTCATGGCTCCTAGGACTTGTAGTTCTGTTGCTCACAACTACTTTTGCTCCACGATCATTCAACCTTGGAAATCTTGCAGTTTTTCTAATTGATAAGCATAATGAAATTCAGCTCTGAGCAATTATCCTTGTCCTGTTTTAAGCTTAAAGTCCTTAGCTCCTACCTAAGGTGTGGTAGAAAGCTATGAGTCCAGAAGCATTTCTTTTTAAAATAATGTATTTCTTGGTCTAATAAAAGATATAACATCTGTCTGAAAATCTCTGCTCAGATATATCCTTGAACCATCACAAGAATAGCAACTTTTTACTACTCATGAATTGTTAAATAACACTGCTAGATCCATTGTAATTACAGTCTGCAAAAGAAAGAAAGAGCATTTGAACAAAAACATTTTTTCTTATTTCTGTTCTTATTGTAATAGGAAATAGTTGTTCTATTGTGCTTATTTTTCTCCAGTATTTTCACCTTTTTTGCTGAATGTAAAGACAAGCTATCTGTGCAGATCATTCTTTCCAGGCTGATTCCAAAATAAGTATGTAACAATAAGATACAAAAAGAATAGATAGTATGAGTGGAATGAAGGTTACCTTTAGCTCCGGAGCAGCCATAATCGTTTGAACTCGTATTACTTCATCCACCTGTTTCAAAGCATTTGACAATGGTCTGTAAACATTATTATGGCCATGAAACAGATACAGAAAGTCTTCTAAAGTATATACCTACAGTGCAGATACAAACATATTTCCTTCATGTGCAAAATCCTGAAGTGTAATATATAGCATGCAGTTTTGAAAATTTTCTTCAGTCTACAGACATTGCAATAAGCATTTCGAAGGTTTGATCTTAGGTTTTGTTTTAAAAAATAAATTTTAAATATCAACAAGGGTGCACAGCATAACTACACAAAGATTTTTTCATGGAAAAAACTTGACATTTTAGAAGATTCTTTTCCAATAGTCTTTAGAACATCTATGCCATAAAGGGCAGAGTTGATCTGTAAGAAGAGCTGATGTACTATTCAGTGATTTTTCTTTTTTCCCCACTGGAAACCATAAAAGAGGATGGGATAAAAAAAAGTGTCACAAAAAAAAACTTCCAAGGAAGATTGATTATAGGCCAGAAAAAAAAAAACTTTCACTGAGAGTATGAGACCATGAAAGAAATCAGACCTGACAACTGTATGGATATATGGATGTATGGGGAAAATTATCTTTTTAGCAGCAATCTATCACTATTATTTTGAGCAATGATCTATTAGATTTCTCAATATCAAACTTCTGGGACTACCACTAACATTGAAATACATGATGAGTTTTTAGAGATCATGTACAGATCAAATCTGCTGAATGTGCCCAGTGAGATATATAGATATAGAAGAACTTCTGCCTCCAGTGAATTTGTGTGTCTTTCACATGAACTGTAGGACTGGCATATTTGGGAATCATCCACCTTACTGCAAATGCAGAGATGGCTCTGGGCAGAGTGGACCTGACAATCTTTGTAGCTCTAACAAAGTCTTGGGTCCAGATTCACAGTCAGAAGTGCACAAATCATGGTGCAAAAATGCTAAGATATTATGAAAATTTTTCTGGCCAATTCAATCCTATCTGCCTACTCTGTCTCATTTGTATGGCTGACAGCAAATATATCTACAGACACATTTTATTAGCATAAGCTGGCATTAATTAGCTTGCTGAGATATTGCTAACTGTGTAGCTCTCACTGAATGAGGTACAACAGAGGCTGGAAACATAACTCAGCTGGAAACTCAGCTGTATATTTTCAGATTATTAATGAAAATGCAAAGCACCTTAAGTTTTTCTGTGAATCCACAGAATGCCCAATCCAGTGGCAAAGGTGTTAGCAAGGTCTGTCTGGCAGCCTTATAGTGGGAACTTCTGTTGATGGTAACATGCAAGGGGAAAAGCCTGTCTCACTCACAGAGGTCAGGATGAAAAACAGCAGAATTGGCAACTAGATAAAAATGCTGAGTATACTTAATTTGAAATCACTCAGGGATACAAACATGAAAGTGAACTGGGCCAATCTACCAGCATTTTTCAAAGAACTCCAGCTTAAGGATGATGAGAATTCTTGGAAGGTGAAGGAGCTGCTTTTTCTTCTATTGGTTCTTTGATTAGCCTTGATGTTTCTAAGTGCAATCTCTTTTGGATCAACAAATTAGAAAGAGGACTTCCTCTTCAAAGTTCATGCCCAGCATGCTTTAGTATTCTCTTTTGATCAAGAACTAAATATTCAACACTTGAGTCTTTTTTTCCCCCTTGGAACCAAAGCTACAGGTCTGGGAGATTATAGTCCTGTCTCTCCCAAGTGAAGTTCCTCAGATGTTAAACAGAGATTATATAAAACATAAACCTTGATTTTTTCTTGTCAACATGTGCATGTGAGTGGCAGTCCTCACAAATACACAATGGACATGTTAGCTGCCTTGTTCACTTCTATCTTTCTTTCAAGAGGAATTCAGCAAATCCTGTGTATCTCCTTCCATATTTTTTCCTAATTTCACCAATATAACAATTTTTGAAACCTGATTATTGCCCTATTTTTACGATAATGAATTTTGTGCCCATGACTGAATTTTTTGTTGGGAACAAAATGGGGAAAAAAGCAATGCAGTGTACTTTTTTATTTCTTTTGGGTCAGCATTTGAAAAAATAGCTAATGGTTGATTTCAAAATGGTTTTAAGTGCATATTTATTTTTATCCTGATGTTCATTTCAAATGTGTGAGATGATTTTGTATTTGCTTCCTTAATAGCATCCCACCTGTCTTGCTGTTGTCCTAAGAAAATGAATTTGGTTCCAGGTGGTAAAGCCAGAATCTGTGGATTATTTTTACTAGTCATGTAGAATTAATAAATTTCCATTGCAGCCTTCTAATTTGTAGGGAACTATATGAAATTAGAGGCAGTTCCCAGCCCCAAAGAACTTTAAATGTAAGTATAAAATAAGACATGAATACCACAAAGAGACAGGATTACCCTGTGATGCTGATGAGAAAAGTTACAGTTTGCAACAAGGGGAAATCACAATGCAGCATGTATCCA
The DNA here is from genome assembly GCF_032191515.1 of Phaenicophaeus curvirostris. NCBI lineage: Eukaryota > Metazoa > Chordata > Aves > Cuculiformes > Cuculidae > Phaenicophaeus > Phaenicophaeus curvirostris. Next base: position 38,893,241 of record NC_091431.1, read on the forward strand.
GACATAAATGTTAGACATCAAGGTGGTGGTGGTTTTACAGGTTTTCATCGAGTGATCTGTCTCTGAATGTGCTTGCTGAAAAATTGGACATGTGTACAGTTGTGACTTGTGTTATTGCTTGGAAAGAGGCAGAGGCCATTATTCTTATTCATATTGCTAAAGTTGATGGGTAAGAAGGCAAGTGGAAGGACTTTAAAAGTGGAGATAAGTAATTTTGCTCTTATTCCTTCCTCACGTTTACTACATTGGCAGAAAATCAGTTCAATTCCTGTGCTGTTGAATTTATCATTGTGGCACCTCTTGTGTTATTAATTCATTCCATTTTTGCCTCAATATTTAGGGACTGGTACTGAATCAATGCATTTTATGTTTGTAAGTAATTCAGAAGGAAGCTGTTTACTTTATAACAGCTATAAAGAGAAGTAAGATTAAAAGGTCTCTAAACTACTTTTTGGTTCAAGAGGAGAAGGGAAGAACATAAAATTGTATGTGGCTGAACAAAGATACAATGTAAAAAAGGTGTAGTAGCCTCTGACAATCATTAAATCTGCAAAATAAACCTGGTACAGTGGGTGTTAATTACAGTAATTCAAGAGGTTTCTGGGAATACAGTCACTTTTTTTCATCTGGCCTGTACAATTAATGACTTTTTTGTTATGAATCCTTAAAAGTGTTCTGATGTCTTATGAACAAAAAGAAATGCCTAGGAGACAATAGCATGGTCTACTTTTCCAGATTTCTTCAAATGCCTTCTGTGTCCTAAAGATGCTGTCTTTTCTGTGAGGTCTCTAAGGAGCCATGGTAGCAATTTCCTAGACATCTTGTATTTATTAATTTATAGAAGGGTTATTTATGAATAAGAGTTTGAGTTAAACTGATTAGTGTCAAGTCTAAATTATTTATTTTATATTAATCACAACCTTAGCATTCAATGACTTAATCCACAGATATATACACTAAACATGGTACTTGTAATTGCAAGTCATGCATGGAATTATTGATTGCTCACGGTAATTAATACCATGCTAAATGCAACAAGGGTCACAGGAACAATTCTTCTGTCTCTGTTTCTATCACTGTACAAACTGTATGCGAGTCACATTAAAAGTACCTTCATATTATTTGGGGTTTTTCCTTCCTTTGTCTTATCTTTGCCTGAAGATCTTTTCACATACCCACTGCAGATCCTGCTTCTGACATTGAGGTATGTCACCATGTAGCAGTGTGTGGTCCCAGAGCTGAGCCTTACTCCCTCTACATAATTCTTAAAACAGAGATCTGTGATACATTACTCAAACTAGCCTCTCAAATAGCAGTACCTGGAGGTGTGTGTTTAATTTTTTTAATTATCTCAGTGGGGATAAAGCATACTAGAGCAGGATCAACCTGGCAAAATTGCCAAGAAACTGCAGATACTTTTCTGTAAGGAATTGCCTTGTATTTTATGCAACTGTCATATTAGGACAGCTAATGTATATTAGTTTCTTATGAAGGGAAAGTACCAGCACCTAGTTCTTGAAAATGAAACAGAATGGAGAAGCTAACTTAAAAAAATGTGGATGATATAGGAAATTTTATTTCTAGATATCAACTTTCTTAAGTACAAAGATGGGCAAGGATTTAGTCCTGGATTATCTCCAGCCTGAATATATTAACAGTAAACAGCTATCTCCTCATTGCTCTCTCCAACGCCCTGAAAGGAGGTTGTGGAGAGGAGGGAGCTGGGCTCTTCTCCCAAGGGACAGGGGACAAGATGAGAGGGAATGGCCTCAAGCTCCACCAGGGGAGGGTCAGGCTGGACATCAGGATGAAATATTTCCCGGAAAGGATGATTGGTCCCTGGCAGTGGCTGCCCAGGGAGGGGATTGAGTCCCCTTCCCTGGAGGGGTTTAAGGGATGGGTGGATGAGGTGCTGAGGGACATGGGTTAGTCATTGATAGGAATGGTTGGACTCGATGATCCCATGGGTCTTTTCCAACCAGGTGATTCTATGATTCTGTGATTTCTATCCATCCTGGACTGGGTGCAGTTTAAAAACTGGTTTGCTTGCCTATGCTTCCCTAAAAATGTGCTTGATCAGAAGCACCATCTCAGGAAACCGAACTCACTGTGGAAAACCAAAGTCTCTTTAAAAATCCATGAATGTCCCTCTTCCCTCGTTCCTTTAGGATACAGTGTCCTAAGGGAATAGTTCCTTTGTAGAGAAGAGAGCCTGCTAGCATTCACCTAGTGGAATGTAGCTTGATAAGCCTCAGTCCTAAGTAGGGGGCTGGGGGGAGTAGGAGATGCAATGCACCTTTCAGTGAAAAGTGTGGTGTCTCTGTGGGACAGTTTTGAGTTTTGGTTGTTTAGCTATGTGATGGTAGGAAAATAACTCTTAGGAAAATTCTTGGCTTCTGCAAGGAGTGCTAAATGATAACCATAGCTGAGAATGGGACAGAAAAACAGACTATATCATTACAGAGCCAAAGACTCCACTGTACAAATGTGCTTGGTGCTTAGCTTACGGTGTGCAGTAATTTTTAAGTATGTTTTTTCCAGTATTTATAATTTTTTTGGCCACAGGTTTGAAATGCAACATTTTTATTTGGATAAGCATCTAGACAATAATCTTGTTTCCCTATGTCCCAATACATTTTGGAATTGAATGTATCCAGTTAAAGTACTAGTGGTTAGTAATCCTTGTGCCTAGGGCAGCTGTACTACAAGAGCTCTCAGCTTTGTCATCCAAGGATTTGATGAAGGAAAACCATTCTAATCATGAGAGATCTTGATGAGTTTTCTGGGGTATGGTAGAAACTAGATAATGTGAAGCAGTTAGAATTTGGCAAAGCATTCAGAAACACACAGCACAGTTCAAAGCAGTTTTATATTGCCATGGGGCTTATCTTTTCTCTAACTCTAGTTTTGAAGATCTTCACTTGAGAAAGAAAGAAATTAAATAGAATTATGTACTCAAAATATTTGTCTTGATTTCTTTTTCAGCACAAATTGAAGTGATACCATGCAAAATTTGTGGTGATAAGTCCTCTGGAATACACTATGGAGTCATCACATGTGAAGGCTGCAAGGTATGGGATTTTAATACAGTATAATCATCAGAATCTGTATTAGCCTCAGTCATCTGTGTGCAATAATACACTCTTACATGCTTTCAGGCAAGCGGTGCCAAAGGCTGTAAAGCCTGCTGCTGATATAGATGAGTTTCATGTCTAATTTTACTTGTTGCTTTTCATTTTCATCTTTTTGCTTCTTCAGAGTTACTTCCTCATTTGAAACATGAATTAATGGCATCCAGTGCAGTATAAGTGCTGATACAAAGGCTGGCATCACACCTGTTCTGCCTTAAATCAGCTTGAGTCGTGGATTTCTTATCTTGTTCCCTGTACAATCTGTGTAGCATTAAAAGTTGTGCAGTATCTAAATTCAACATCTTAGAAGATTACAGGTGTCACTTTGGTCCTGTTTTATCCTCTTTCTGTTCTCTACAGGTCAAATTGTAATCTCCAAAAGAAAAAATGCCTTACATTATTAGTTGTGTAAAGGGATCCTTTGACTTCCTTATAGGCTCTAAAACAGGGCAGTTGCTGGCAAGTAGAGGTTAAAGAAAAACGATTGAGAGGGAGGGAATGGGATACAATGGGTCTCACACACCTTCCATACTGCTTAGTTATATTAACATATTATTCTAGGCATTAGTTCAAAAAACACAATTCAGACCCCAAGCCAAGAGAAGAAAGGCTTCAGTTTTAAGCTTCAAAAATACTCAGTGATTTTATTATCTAAGGAATTATGTAATTACTGATGGAATACTAGAATTTCATTCTACATCTTGGTATTTCAGCTTTGATTGTAAATATGGAATTGCAAAGATGGAGAGACAGCATCTCTGATTTCTTCTATGTGGAAACATACAAACTGGTACATGTGAAAGGGGGCACTTATTTGTAGAGTGAAGTGACATGTCTATATTCACCTAATGCTTTACAAAATTTTAGAACATCTGAAACAGCTGAAAATTTCTGTGCACCCATTCCCAAAAGAAAAGCTTCTAATGCCCACACATTGAGAAGCAACAGATTATCAGAGATCAGATTTACTTCAGAAACAATAAAAATTGTAAATGGAACAAGCCACGGTGTGTCACTGCCTTATTGTGACACTGGACTAGAAATAAGCATGTTCTTATGATGAGCACATGAAATAGGATTAGACTAATATATCTAATACTTTAAAATTGGTACAAATGCTTTAGGAGAAAATGCTTTAAGTAGAAAAATAGTGTCTTGTCTCAGTACTCAGAGGCCAGAGAGCACTTAGGGGTAGAGTCTCCTGTGGATATAATTAGGGTTAATTCTGGCCTTTATGAGTGCCTCGAGGACATGATAGCCCCCAGCTCTCTGTAGGCTGCTTATTGAGATAAGGAGGTTCTTTTCCAGTTATGACAGTTTTGGCCGTGTTGGTTTTGTGCAAGTTTTGCAGTATCAGATCAATTAGTCTAATCTTGTTTTGTGAGCCTGTTGTGAAAAAAAGATGTCAGTTTTCTCATCAAGTCCAATAGGAGGTATCTCCGTCTGTCAGGGCTTACTTTTAAGGCAAGCACTGTCTCCAGCAGTGCAACTCTGTTCTTCATTGCCCAGCAGTTAAATAACTATTTGCTTAGCCAGCATACTAATAACTGATCATTTCTGGCTCTGGAGTCTGACTGAGTTAAAAATCTGAAATAACTAAGAAGGAGAACATGTGAAGAGGGAAGAAGTGAGAACTGCTCCACAAGCATGCAGGGTTATTGAGCCAGGCACCAGGCAGCCACAGCAGTTCAGGACACAGCATCTGAAAATTATGTTGCCAGTGGCAGTGCTACAAACTTCGTGGGACAGAAAATCCTTTAACAATCTGTCCCTACATTAGCTACACCACTGCAGTTGAATATTGTAAGTGCTTACAAGGCATCATAAATGTTCAATTGCTGTTTCATATGCATGCCTGCGCATGCTGAATAGCCTACCGGATTAATTGAAGAAATTATGGCTTTGCCACTGTCACTGGAAGGGTGTCACTGTCACTGAAAGGGTGAAGCCTGAAGATGGTTTCCTTTCCATCCCATCTGTCTCTGTGGCTCCTTTTTTTGCTGAGAAGACTTTTATCTTAAATCCTGCCTACTCTCAGAGCAAAGAATTAGCTACTACTCTTTTGTTGTGATTTAGGCAGTAGTTCATGTGACTGTTTCCCTTGTCAGACTCACTGTCAGTGATGGATAAAGTGACTTGTTCAAGATGTAGAAAGACTTGTTTTCAGTGCTGGGAATATTGGGAAACCTGTTTTTGAGTCCTTAACTCCTCAGTAAATAAATCCTTCCCCCAAATGGAAGTAATATCAATAAATATAGCCAATATAATGATTCCCTAAAAATTAAGTGAAAGGTTTATCTGTACCTTGTAAGACAACATTTAGATATATGTGGGAAAGAGTACAAGAGTCTTTCCGGAAAAATAAGTTACCTGCAGTAGATTAGTTTTATTATGTAACTCTTGATTTTTTTTTTTTTGTAAGAGGTACAAAGAAGGAACAAAGTCTCTTAAGGTGAGATCAACTTTAATGGGAAAAAAACAGCACTACAGGATAAAGCACGAATGCTGGATAGTTGGGGATGTTAATGTTGTTTAATTAATCTGTTCTCCCAAATCCACATCTGCATAGGAGCTGCTTTAAACTAGAAAATCCTTCACATGTCAAAACCGAAACTGGCTGTAAATTTCAGTAGTTAGAGTAGAAATATCTGCAGTTAGTGCCCATTTTAACCTTAAATTAAACTCACCTTCAGAGTTTCGGAAATGTTTTTCTGAGCCAGGAACAGATACATCTCCACCAGATTTTTTTTTCTGCAAGTTTCCCTAAAGGACATGCATGTTCTCAAAAATACAAATCATATAAGTTAATTTGATTTTTAGATGTACTATAATCACTGATAAAGCCAGCATGGGCCAGATGAAGTGACTCTTTTTTATGCTTAACTTCAGGAACTAGCACTAACAGTGTCCGTGGTAGGGCACCATGCTTGTTGCCTCTGGTTACTGACACCCCACACCATCTTCATTGAGTTCATCATGACATGAGTGAGAATTCAGGCACTACCTGTAGCAAACAAACTGGGACATGTGACGCTGTCACCTGTTGCTTACCCGCTCTCATTCCTGCACAGCTGCTGCAGTTCCCATGCTCAGTATTACAGTCTGTCAGCCTGTGCAAAGATAGGACTGGTTTTGCCTGATAAACAAAGTTAGCTCTTGCTTTCTGTCTCCATTCAGAGTCATTTGCAAACCAGCCCAGAAAGACACAACCACTTTCACATCACTTCTGGTGACTAGTGTAACTGCATTAATGATGCTTTCTGCCCTTGTTCTCTTCATGGCTTCCTGTAGTGGCTGGGCTATCCTACTATCCCATCCTGCTGCTTTCCCACCACACAACACTGCAGCTGCCTGCATGTAAAGATGCCAAAGTGGCCAAGAAACTTCTCTTCTTTGTTTTTCTCTCTCTGGACTTGCTGTCCCACCCGCCCTTTATTTTATGGCAGAGAAAAGAATATCATAAAATGCCTGTCTTTCATAAAATATTTCTCTCTTTCTCTCTCTAATCGTCACCCCTTTGTTTCATTTCTCTTGTCACTTCTGCCAGTTCATGTCACTTCTTCCACAACAGTACTTCTCAGTGTTTTTCATAGAAGCTAGGAGCTTGTAAGCTTTAGATATGGATTAATTCTTCCCTTCTTGTCCTCTGTTCTTCAGTGGAATAGCCAACAACTGGCCAGAAAAACCTTCTAGGAGAAGAATAACTGCAAATTTTTACATAGATAAATAAATAATGTTATATTCCATTCAAACAGAAAATGTCATTACTTTCTCATGGTAGTGTCTAAAGGTGTTGCTTTCTCCTTTGTGCATTGGCTTTATTTGATACAGTCATTAAATCCTAGTGCTTTTGTGATGCTTGAATTTGAATTACTTTTCACTTCTTAAGTGTGTGGTCCCTCCAGATCAGATCAACATGTGCCAGGTTAAACTGAACAGCAGACTTCAGCTTCTAATGCTATGCATAGCCAGTGCTGGTTATTACCAGCCTCTTTCATTAAAGGAAGAAAATAGACACAAGAAGTACTTTTAAGTCATCTGTTTACAAATACTGACAAGCTTTTCCTCTATTACGAGCAAATGTTAGATGATACATGGTGGTTATTGCACAATAAGAATATACATATAACATTATTGTTTGTATTTTAATGAAGCAGAATTACACTCATTACAGAACAAAACACAGTTCTCATTATTAGTAAATGTTCTTTTATTTCACTATACAAGGCCAACATATCTGCAAATCCATGGCATAAGTAGCATTGCACTAAATAACAACTTATTGTAGTCATTTGTATGGTCTGTCTGTCTGTGTGTGCATATATACGCACATCGTAATACTCTTGTCTCTCTTGCTTTCTTCCCTCTAGGGATTCTTTCGGAGGAGTCAGCAGAACAATGCCTCCTACTCCTGCCCAAGGCAGAGAAACTGTTTAATTGACAGAACCAACAGGAATCGTTGCCAACACTGCCGACTGCAGAAATGTCTTGCCCTAGGAATGTCTCGAGATGGTAAGGAGTCAGATTCCTGCTTCATGCCTAAACCCTTTGAAACTCTTCTTCACTGCTGACTTATTTAAACTCCCTGTAGATTTCTGGAAAGAGAGGAAAAGCTCCTTGCTTTGTAATGCACGCAGTGTGAGACATGGATCTTTGCCATTCAGTTAACAAAAGAGGCTATTTTCATGAGGAGGGTGGGGAAATCACAAAATGGAGAGCAGTATTAGTTTGGAACACAAAGAGTCAGAAGTGAAATGTGTTGTTCTGATCAAAAGCATAAAAAGGTCACTTCCAGAGAGGTGGATTTATATTCTGGTTTAGATAACCCCTTATATTAAACATTAACATTTATTTTACCATTAAATATTGATACGAGGAAGCATCCCTTACCCTGAGATCTCTAAAGGTCTGTGACAGTAAATAGGCAGTTAAGAGGAAATTTGCACCTTGATAACGTTAGGGGGTTCAGTTTGTTTTTTTCAGAGCACTTGGCCAAGCATTTTGCTTCCTAAAAAAACATTTTCTTTACCTGTATATTGGCCTCTGTTCCTGTCTGGGTCTATAGAAGAAATGTTTCATAGTTCAGCAGCGGAAATGGACACTCTGACACAGGAAAGCTCTGCAGTTCATCCATCAAGAGGGTGCTTTTGTCCTTGCAGAGCTCTGGTCTACCTTCCAAACTGTGGTGTGACAAGCTATGATGGGCAGGTGAGAACATGCACCACACCAGAGCTGCGGGCAGTGAGAGGCTGGGGCAGGACTGCCCACAGCCAGCCTGCCCCAGCCACCACTGCTCGTGCAGGGGATTTCCAGCTTGTAGACATGTTTTAAATTGTCAGAGTGCATGAGAAGAAAATGTTCTGGTTTTGAAGGTGGGATATGTTAATTTAGATTACCTGGCAGCAGTTTTCTGTCTTAAAGAAATTACACAAAATCTGCCATTTGAAATCAACAGTCATTGGTGGAAGTTTCTAAAGGAGCTATTTCTGCACATTGTCCACAGATTATAAACTCGTTTTACACTTGGGCTGTAATAGGTCTTTTCCTACCTCAGTGTGTCATACATCTTACTGAAACAACATGCTCACCAGTCTTACCAGTCTGGGAGGGGTCTTGCAATCTAGCCTTTAATCCGTGAACTCTTTTTCATCCTAGCATGCAGCTTACTTGATGCCATAGCTCCTGATTCTTTACGGAGGAGATTAAAGTAGTAACATTTCAGTAATTTAACAGCATGTGCTTTCCTCCTTAAAGTAATATCCTGCAATGATTTGAGGTATCACGGAGGCATTTTAATGTGACTGACAGCACTGTCTTCCCAACCTATAATTCAGGGACCACTGCGTACAGACAAAGGGAGTGATTCTTACAACAGTACTGCTTTCTTCTCTTATTGCCTATGTAAGAGTGTTTATACTTAATGATATTAAGAGTTCCTGGAAGTTTAAAACAGGCTATATGGATTTTTTTAGCAGAGAAATCGCATGTGATTTTTACCTGTGCCATGTAACAGATTCATTTTTATCATGCAAAGTCAGGATGCTAATTGACAGCAGCTGGAGAATCTAATGAATGAATATATAATGAGAATAAGCAGTGGGTGTTTGTTTTTATTACTGAGGCCCTAAATTTGAAGGAAATACACAGTCACATTTTTCAAAACACAGTCGTTGTATATTGTCCGTAAGGATGTGCAGTGCACTGAGGACTGTTTCCAGGGGATGTCTTCGTGTGAAGTAGCTTGTAGCCTGTGTGAAAGGCTGCAAGTAATCTGAGTTTGACATCCAGCAAAAAAAACTCATAGTGTGAAACAGTGAAAATAAATTGAAGAGGCTGCCATTTCCTTGGTGTTCTGGTGCTGGCTTTTCACATTAGGGTCTTTCTTTTTATGTTCTTCTCCTGACTGAAGATTTTTACATTCATCCACGTATGTCTAGTCTTGGACTCTTCTCAAAGGCTATATGGGGTAGCAAATAATGGAAGCCAAGCACATACTAATAAATGTGCTAATAAATGTTATGATTCTCAACTGATTGCAATTACAGTTTTACTGGAAATACTCAACATTGGAAAACATATCTCATGATACATACAAATTAGTATTTCCAGAGAAATGGTCTCTTATCTGTTGCTTGATAGATTCTGCTGAATATATCCGTGATTTGTTTTAGAGCACACAACTACTCTGTCTGCGATCCCAAGATCTATCCCAATTGACAGCCAGAATTTACAGGGAGGTGGGGTTCGAAGGGCGAGGGAAGATAATTGGCTATGACCCACTGTATATGCAGGTTGTGGATTTACTCCTCCTAGTTCCATAGCAATCAGCCTGTCATTTTGGAAAATTTCAGCCTCAGTGTAATGAACCCTGTTCCTGAGGAGAGTAGTTTGCACTGTGATGTATTCCTCCCTTTCTCATCAGAAGTAATGCGTGGATTTGTGCATAGAGATTATGTAAATTGATCGTGTAAATCCCTGAGACTTTCCTCTGTGGAAAAGATGACATTCATTTCTGCTGTTTACCTTCAAAACTGTTATTTTCCTCTAGATTGTAACTCTAACCTGTAAGATTATTTTTTGTTGAGTGCAAGGATAATATTCCATTGAAAGGATGCAATAATATGGCCTTAGGGCTTGTTTTCATGCAGAGTATTAATCCTGTTAGTAGACTGTTTAAAGGTTTGTGGAAAGTTGGTAAATCACATGGGATATGAGTCTACAGACTTGTATATTTCATACAGCTTTGGGTTGTTGTTTGGTGAACACAGAGATCTAAAAGGATGCATGGACTTTTTAGCGGTCACAGTCAGAAGTGAGTTATTTGACTGAGGCCCTCCTATCAAATAGGAGTCACTATTGTTGCTTTGTAAATTCAAGCACACAGTACTTTTTCCTTTGTCAGACACATACAGTGTAAAGCTTTTCATCCTCTCTTGTTACCACAGAAAAAGACAAGTTTGCACAGAAAAAGGCATGCTGAAAGTAAATATTAAAAGAGTGTTGGGGTTAAGGGGAATCAAGGAAAATTAAAAACTACAATGGTTTGCATTTTGCTTTGCTTTTCAGCTGTGAAGTTTGGAAGAATGTCCAAAAAGCAGAGGGATAGCTTGTATGCTGAAGTGCAGAAGCACCAGCAGCGACTGCAGGAACAACGGCAGCAGCAGAGCGGTGAGGCAGAAGCCCTTGCCAGGGTTTACAGCAACAGCATCAGCAATGGTTTGAGCAGCCTGAATAATGAAACTGGCAGCACCTACTCAAATGGGCACATCATTGACCTGCCGAAGTCTGAGGGTTATTATAACGTAGATTCTGCCCAACCTTCCCCAGACCAGTCTGGATTAGACATGACTGGAATTAAACAGATAAAGCAGGAACCTATCTATGACCTCACCTCTGTACCAAACCTGTTTACCTATAGCTCTTTCAACAATGGGCAATTAGCTCCGGGGATATCCATGACTGAAATAGGTAAGGAAAATTCTTATTCCTCTACTATAGTGTGTGTATATATATAACCTATATTGCAATAATGTGTTTATTAAAATATTATTTAGGTATTCCATACACAAGTATACAATATTTGCATGTTCACACATGTATCTATGCACATACAAGGACCAAAGGAAAGAAAATCAGTCTGGCAGTAGCTGACACAATGTTAAGGTGGTTCTGTTCTTACCAAAATCTGCAAATTATGCAGTTTCTTAAGCTTGGCAGTTCATATTCGTTTTATAAAATAGGAGCACCAAAGCAGGTGATGAATCAATCAGAACCAAATGATAATTAGTAGCAGGAAGCTTGTTTCAAATGAGCTCATTACTTTCAGGGTTAAATGATCTCTTCAGCCAGGCAGCCGTATTCTTGTCAACACCCAGAATCCTCATGTCAGCTAATTCTAGGGTATTTATTGTCAAAAAAAACCCCAGCTCCCTACTTCTGGTGCATGGAAGTACATGCAGAGCAAGTTCCCTGAATTCATGAGGTGAAAAAAACTCTAAATGTAGTTGTGTATATATCCCTGCTCCTCTGCTTGAATGCCTTGGAGAACCTGTCCCTTGATTTTTTCTTTGAAAAGTACCAAAGAGACCTCTCTCTTCACAGAAAAGACCCACAGGATCATCAGGTCAAATCATTCCTATCAATCACTAAACCATGCCCCTTAGCACCTCATCCACCTGCCTTTTAAACACCTCCAGGAAAGGTGACTCAACCACCTCCCTGGGCAGACTGTTCCAGTGCCCAATGACCCTTTCTGTGGAAAGTTTTTTTTCTGATAGCCAGTATGAACCTCCCCTGGTAGAGCTTGAGGCCATTCCCTCTTGACCTGTCCCCTGTCACTTGGGAGAAAAGGCTAGCTCCCTGCTCTCCACAACCTCCTTTCAGGTAGTTGTAGAGAGCAATGAGGTCTCCCCTCAGCCTCCTTTTCTCAAGGCTAAACAACCCCAATTCCCTCAGCCACTCCTCGTGAGACTTGTTCTCCAGCTCCCTCACCAGCTTTGTTGCTCTTCTCTGGACTCGCTCCAGAGCCTCAACATCCTTCATGTGGTGAGGGGCCCAGAACTGAATACAGTACTTGAGCTGCAGTCTCACCAGTGCTGAGTACAGAGGGAGAATAACCTCCCTGGACCTGCTGGTCATGCTGTTTCTCATACAAGCCAAGGTGCCAGTCAAGTGTCAAGACACCCAGCTTAGTGTCATCTGCAAACTTGCTGAGAGTGCACTCAATGCCTTCATCCAGGTCATTGATAAAGACTTCGAGCAGGGCTGGACCCAGCGCTGAGCTCTGGAGACACTACTTGTAACTGGTCTCCAGCTGGAGTTAACTCAGTTTCCCACCACTCTCTGGGCCCGGCCAGCCAACCAGTTTTCCACCCAGGAGAGTGTTCACCTGTCCAGGCTAGAGGCTGACAGTTCCCTAAGCAGAATGCTGTGAGAAACTGTGTCAAAGGCTTTACTAAAGTCCAAGAAGACCACTTGCACAGCCTTGAGAGTCTTCCACAGAGTTGAGACACTTTGAAAGGCAACAGCTAACAGTGATTCTTCCATAAGAAAGACTTCTGTTCATCTGATGCCTGTAGTTGTAGCTTTTCAGTGCAACTGAAAGTACTATTATTATAAAGAAATGACATGTAAGATTGGCATCCTAATTAGTTATTTCCCACCTCAACAAGTGAAGTATGCTGAGTCAGTTGTGCTTGAGAATATAATCAAACAGTAACACTTTGTGAATGGAATTTAATTAAAAAGAAAGAAGAAAATAATGGCATTCAAGAGCATGCATAACAAATTAATTAATGTCACCTCATAAAATAACCCTCTATAGTTCTGGCCTGGCCTTGCTGCCTCATGGATGTAGACAGAGATATCTAAATCTATGTGTGTACTCAGACCTGCTGAGAGCCCTGGAGATGTGGCAATTACTCAATATATATTGCAGAAAAGGTGCATATAGTAGTTACTGTCTGATTAAAAAAAATGAAGATGCAACAAGAATCTGAAGTATATTTTCTTCCTATGTATGCTTATGTGCAGGAAGCTGTGTAGCAAATTGTGTGCTTTAGTTGTGAATTGCACAGTAATAAATCATGCTTTTCGGCCACTTTGTTTAGTGAGGCATGTTTTACTGTCACATTTGGCCTGGGCTGCTGTGCAGTGAAGTCCTACACACACAGCATGGAGGTGCAAAGGATAAGTGAGGAAAACCTGCTCCAGCTTCCCTGTCAGCTCTTGTGGCCATATGAATATTACTCATACATGGCTTCTGCAAACCTCAGCCCTGCAACAGGGGTTTGAAGTGCTCCAAACCAGCTGAGAGACAATTTAAATAGTCATAGAAGCTGATTTCCTGCAGCACACTGTACTGAATGGAAATGTTCCCAGAGACGCTCAGAGGGAGTACCAGAAATATGACAATTCTGATAATCAGTGAATTAGCTTTTGTGCTCAGTTACAGAAGTCAGAGAGAATATGGCCAAAGGACTATATCCTTCATTGCTAAAAAGATCCCACTGAAGTCAGTGGAGCTTTAGAAAATCATTTAACTTTTCTCTCTTGCTGGATCACTTAGAAATAATGCCTCATTCTTATAATTTCACCCATTTTTTTCTCTCTGAGCCGTAAGTCAACCAGCCTTAAACCCACACCACATTTTCCAGTCTTTCATTCACTGTCAACTGGCCATCATTTCCCTTCTAGAGCACACAAAGCAGGGAAAATCCCGGAGCACAGGGAGCAGGATGTAGCAAAGGGCTTGTCTCTGAATTGACAGCAAAGTTGAGATGCTGGGATTTACCTCTCTTCCTTTTGAAACTGGAGCTGGAGCACCTAAATTGCTAGAATTTTAACCAACTACTGCTATATGTCATTTGTGGTGCCTACAGCAGATAAGTTAATGTGTTAGTGAGAGGTATGTAGTGTAATAGATAGGCTGACGTAACTGAAAAAAAAGGAAGAGATGCACTGTAAAATATTGAGGTTAGTGAATGATAGTTTCTGTGTTTAAATACAAAAAGAACATGTCTCCTAATGCTGTGGTGGGTTGTTGGACCATCTGTAAAGCTGCAGTCAAAACTCTAAGCACTGGGTTGCATTAATTTCATGTTACAATGTGCTCAAATTTCACATCACTGTATCTTACTCCAGTGAGATTTAGGAGTAAACTGCATTCATATTAAATAGAAATTACAGAAATCATAGAGAATATATAGGAGGCTGAAAACCTACCCTACATTGATCCTCATGCCTGGTAGAAATGTCTAGTGACGCACTTATCCATTGCTTTAAGTATCCCAGATCACATTAGTTCTTTTCCTCTCTGAAGGTCTTCTACCAGATGTAGATTTCCAGTCGTAGTTTTCTTCTGGTCTTTATACTCTTCAAATACATGTATTTTTTAACCACAACCTGTCTTGCCATTTGCCTGGTTTTGAGTGCAACCCTCTTAATTTTTAAGTCATGAATGAATGCATGAGACTCCTTCCATACTTGAGCCCATGGAAGCTGCTGTAAGTTCTCCAAGTGACCAACTTCTTCACAGGCAGCCCAGAATCGAAGTAGTCTTTGCAGCTTATGCATCACATGCTAACCAGTATGCAGTTCACTTGTTCCTTCAGTACTATCGTTTCACTTGCTTCTCACTCACTTCTTTACTCTGTAGGGCAGTTTTTGTTAAGATACTTCTGACTGCATATTTCCAAGTCTGAATCTCATTTTCCCTTTCTTGTTTTTCTACTTTTTTCAGTCGTGTGACATTGTCTCAGGCCTCATCTTTGTGGCTTCTTTTAATTTAGAATTCTCTGCATTTAATTAGCATGCTGTGAACCCTCTCTTTCAGATTATTAATAAAAATGTTAAATGCTTGTAAAACAAGTTCTAACAATGGTCCCTGCTGCACTATACTAAACAACTTGCTGCAATTGCATAAATTACTTTAGTATTTTCTTTCTGCTTGGTATCCAACAGTAAGGTTCTCTGAAAAATCCCAATAACAAGACTTAATTTCTCTGTCTGTTACATTCATTTATAAAAGTAATATTTTCTAAGATGTTATATGACATTATTACACATCATTTACATTATTTGGTTCACATTAATTTTCTGATTCTGGAAAAGGATCAAAATGGTCAGGCCTACTTTGATCTCTAACAGTTCTGTACTTTAATTTGAATCTGAAAGTGCTTTTTTCCCTGTACATACCAGCCTCTACAGTAGACTTCATAGTGGGAAGGGAAATTGTTCAACATAATGGTTTTGAAATCCAAAATTCTTACACAGACAAATGTTTCAACTCATAGTTTCAGAAAGGTGTGGCAAGAATATATAGCTTATCTTGCAATGAATGCTTACTGGTATCTCTAAATACTGTATCAGGTAATACATTTAAGAGATAGAGATGCTGACAAATTATAGTTAGTAGGGCTCTTTCACATGTCTTTAGTAGTAATATATTTCTCCAAATGAGTCGAATAGTCCAGGGTACAACTGCACATTGTCTCATCACTATGAGAAGCAAGGTAGGCAGTATCTTCTATAGAAGAATGGGCTAAGTATTAGAAGGAGCAGTTTCAGATACAAACCCAAATTTATGTAACTGACAAAGCTTACAATGGAGAAGAGTTGGATGAAATCAAGTAGTCCCCTATTAGGCAGAACTGTGCCTTAGGCTCAGCCCTGGTCAGTATTCCAATTCTCATTACAAAAAGAAACTCCAAGCATGAAGGGATCAGTCTAAACTTTGTAATAAGCATACAGGCACAAAGTCTCAGCGTGGCATGAGCTGCATTTCCAAGGCCAGCTCCTTTTTCTTTTGAGGGAGGTATTTTCATCCGTTACTAGGAGGAGTCAAGCAAGCTCTTTCTCTATCTGTCTTGCTGTCTGTGAGTGAAAAGACCCAGATGTTTCCTGCCAGCCAGTGATGCTGCCAGCAGAGGAGACACACATGGCTTGAAGTTGTATGCTGCCAGGGAGCCCACATCACGGTCCTGTTTCTTCCTGACCACTATGCCATCTGCTTATCTGGGAAGACAGAAATTTCTTATGCCACAGTGGGAGCTCAAAGCATGGGGCAAAATCTGCTCATGGTGTTGAAAGAGAGAATTTAGTTATTTGCAGAACAGCTTTTTACTCACAGAGAGAGGTGCAGAGGTCAGCTGGTGCATGCAAAATCCTAAAGGGAGGTGGGAGCTCAGTTTCCTGACCCTGGTAGCCTGATAGAGGGATGGCAATGCTTGCCCTCAAGTGAGATTTTAAATTAGCAGGTATAAAAGGCTTATTTTTAGACTTGGTCAAATTAAAGACCATCTTGTTTAAATATATGTGCATATTATTATCTGTCACTGAGCTGAGCGTTGCATTTTCCTCACAAAATACATGGCTCAGATCTTGGTCTGTAAAAGTTAATGGAAAGGTTTCCATACCTTGACTGCAGTTGAGATTACCAATTTTGCTCAGTTTTTGAGAAAAGGTTACTAGCAAGTGTTGTTGTGGAGAAAACCTGTTGTTTAAGGGTTCGGTGCAGATCAAATCGAAGAGCGCCTTGTGACTGTGTATTTAGGCAGTCAAAAAGGCACCTTTAGAGTGTACATGAGTGTCTCATAGTCCTGCCTCTATAATTTCAGAAGAAAAAGTGTTGCTTATTTATATACACATGGCACTTCTTCAACATCATTCGTCTTTGAAGGTATGTTTTAAAACATGTTTAAATGTTTTAAAGACTGGCTGAGGATGGGTATGTAGAAGAAAAGCCCCCTTAGTAACTGCCATGACATGTAACATGACACCCTGTGCATATGTAGGCCTTACTTTAGCTGGGTTTGTACATTCATCTCAGGACCTACAGTGAACAACTTCTATGCTGCGAAGTTATTAGATTTCCATTGCTGCCGTATCATGCAAGCAGGATCTTAGGTCCCACCCTGAGAGGAGATCTTCACCTGGAACCATCTCAACTCCTTTGCTGAGGATGTATTTGAAAGCCAGTCCTGCACCTTTCTCCTTTCAGTAGGAATCTTCCCATTCACTTCACAAGAATTCAGTTTATTCCTCCATGCCTATAGTGTTCATGGATGTCCACAACACTGTATGTTGCATGTGCAATATACAGGTATATATATGCAATATGTAAGCATATATATACATATATATATCAGCATATATATACACGTATATACAATATATCACACTTCCGCAAATGTGGTAAGCATTTTTTATTGCTTTTTTTTAACTCCTTCCTCTGTATCTCCAGGATTAGTTCCCTGTGCCAAATCAAGTGTTAATGGACAGCTTAATGAACATCTACCAGTCAGTTATGTGTTATTTAAAGGGACGCTATAGGAACCAGCATACTCTAAATGCAATGAACTCTCTGAGTAAAACCTATACCTAAAGTGACTTTAACAAAGTCTGTGTTGATGTTCCCTTTACAAGGCCATTGCTCATCACACAGTGAATCAGAAATTATGGGTTTATGACTGCAGAGCTGTGCAATGTTTCTTTATCTCTTTTTCTCAACTGTAGTTTAGTATCCCTCCTACAAAGGTGATAGGCAGGTGTCTACCTTACAGCTGTATTTCAGCAGAGCAACGTTGCCATCTAGTGAGCAATTAAAAATGTGCAGCGTGAGCACTTCTGCACAATTACCCTAGGGGCACTGTATCTTACCGTCATTACCTACTTAATGGTGACAGAATAAATTAATATTTCAGTTCTGTACTCATTTCAGTTCATGTGACAAAACATAGAACTTATGCAATTTTTTAACTAATTATTTTTTCCTGCTTTTCATACACTCAAGAAGACGACAGAGAATGGTAAGATTTAAAACTTATTTGACAGTATTGTTCTGCTACAGAACAATTCAACTTCGTTAAAAAACAGACAAAGAAGCAGAAGAAATAGTTAGAGCATTATGATGCTGAAGTATTCTAGCTGAACTGGTGCTGGAGAGAAGCGTGTTTTCTTATAGTTGTAGGTACTGATTTTTTTAAGCGTCTATTTAGAAACAAATTTAACCAATACAATCAATAAATAATTTTGTAGAAATGTTCGGGAAAATGTAATACTTTTCAGCTTTTCTAAAATTTTCTATTTAAATCTTTTCCCGTCTCCAAATTAGTAATTTCACTTTATTTGTAAATTCAGATCAAAACCAGCCTCATTACAGACTTACATAAAGGCTCATAGGAGTTTATATTGCCCAGCCCAATAGTTTAAATGATCCAAATGTTCATAAAAACTGATGTCATTATCTTTTACTAACTGCATATTTTAGCACTTACTGATTTAAGACAACTTACAGAAAGCAGAATTTGTGTTATAACTCTTGATTTTGAAAATAAGGACTACTTTCTACAAGACACTATATTTAAGCACCAGCTTTTTCACCCTGCAGTTTTCAAATCACAGCAACTGCAGTGGACTTTGTGTGAGTTTTTTGTTGGTTCTGGCAGTTCTGCTTGACTACACTCAACAAAAATTACAGCAGTTTAAGCACGGTGCAGTGTACCTTTTTATTAACTCTAGATCAGACTTACACAGTAGAGTGATTAATCTAAAACTATTTGAAATGCAATAGATAGCCTAAAACTATACCTCAGGCTGGGGTTTCCTCCAAATTTTAAAGCTTCTTGGCTATTTTTTGAAGCAATTTGACTTCTCTTTCTATTAAGTCAATTCATATGACGAATGTAGGCAAAGTAGTAACATCACAATAATTTTAGCAATGATGACCATTGGCAGCATTCCTAGCTGGAGTTTGATCACACTACAGCCCACACAATATAGATGCTGCAGAAAATACCATTTTAAGTATTGACTTTCTGTTTATTATGAGGATAAGTGTTGCAAGTGGGAATAAAATTCAAGAATTCACAAAGAGGTGAAGATAAATTGCTTCTGGCATATGATGCGTATTTGCAAGAAATGAAACATTTCTACCGACTGTGGTTTTATGCAGCACACAAGAAAATGAGATCCCATCTTAAGTGTGGTTATGACAATTTAAACAATATAAACAGCTGGATTAAGCAATGAAATTAGTAAATCAGTGACATATTTTAAACAAGATGAGGAACATTTTGTGATCTTTCATTCTGTTTTTCTTACTTTTCAGATTGTTTTACAAATTATTTTAAAAGATGCTTTAAACAGTATTAAAAACAACCTTATCTATAGCTTACATTTCTAAAGCATAATAACATAGTTCTTTAAAGCAGGCATATTTCTAATCCATTAAAACAAGTATATAAAATTCTTCCTTTTCTCAAAAGTTGTGAATATTTTCTTGCATAATGAAACTTGACAAAATATGTTCATTCTATTGAGAATCCAAAAAGCAATTAGAAAGAAACCATTTGTAGCAGTCAAAATATGTAAAATACTGCATCATAAATCCCATATATTACCATATATCACGACAGTCTTTCCAGGAAGAGCACTGTGCTGTGAATATTGTCAGATTAAAAATCACACAAAAAGATCAATGTAAAGCAAATGGTATAATGAGTACTAAGGCTGTTGCTGCCACTTGTAGAAATAGCTGTTGGGGTAATTTCCTATCATATGCAAATGCCAATAGCAAAAGAAATGGTAACTGTCTTTCTGCAAGAAACCCTCAGAAACAGTAGACTAGAGCAAATGCCAGAACACAGAGGGCCTGGGACATGTGAAGGACATTGTCTTGCAGGGTTGCATCTCACACAAAACACACAAGGAGGCAGACATAGCAGTACAGATAAGAATCAATATAGTAAGGCAGAGATTATTTAGGAATCAATGTAGTATAAGGAAGTGGTGTACTATTTGCAAAAATTTCTGTAGTTTGAATTAGTAGTGATAAGTTGCTTACTTCCTTATCGAAGTGACCCCTTTAGCACAGTGTCAATGCTCCCAGTCCATAATGGTTGTATATGTTGTTTCTGGGGAGTCAGTACTGACAATATGCATACTTACCTTGTGCTTTCTGAGAACTTAACTTGTGGTCCGTGCTGTTTTTCTTTGTCATCCTGGACAACACTTTTCAATCATTCTTTAACCCTCAAATACAAGCAAGTCAACAGAAGTTTAGGTTTACAGTTATTTTTTTTCTTTCCCAGTACACATGCAACATCTTAAGATTGACTTCTTGAGGCTATAGTTCACTTTTTTGTGCTGCATGCCGTCTGCCTGGCAGATCTCATCCCTCACTTCATGTTTTTCACTGCTTACACCTTATTTTTAAGAATAATGCCATTCTGCTTGTTATGCAGCTTGTGATGATGTTTCCAGCTCTATTGGTAATGATGTCCTTCCCTCGGTCCATTCAGTTTTGATACTTTATTTCACAGAACAATGACATTTCTTTAATACAAGGGTGAAAAGATATGACAAAAAGTTGGAGCAAAACACACAGGAGAAGAACATGGATGTGTTTTGTGAAAAAATGCGATGCAACAACTCATACAGCTCAGACAAATGCAGAAACTGATTAACAGACACAGTTTTTGTAGTGCAGTAGTCTTGCAGGGATGAAAGTTGTATCTAAATCAGAATAATTAAAACAAGATATTAAGGCATGGAGCACTGTCGTTTGTTCCTATTTGACTGCATGGGCATATTTTCTCTTGACCAATGATATCCCTAGCATTGCTTATGATAAACAAAATTGTTTCACTTTCTGACACTATACATTGATACCACTTTGATCCAACTCAGCTGCCATGCTACAAGAAAATAGAACCATTGTAGAATGTTTTCTCTTCACTTTTTAAAGTACTTGCATGCCTAGATTGCTTAAAATCTTTATAAAAATCTAAATGTATATCTGTGACTGTGAAGAATTGCTAAAACATACATCTAGTCTCTCCCAGCCTTTTGTAGAGTATGACAAGGCAAACTCTTAACAATAGTAGTTTAAAAGCCTTAGTGTTCCAAATGTCTCATGTATATTTCTAGGTTTCATAGTGAACAATACCCACTCCAGCCAATGTTTGGTTCATTGTAATAAATGAAACAGCATTAGTTTTTCAGTGAAGTATTAATTTCAGTATAAATATTTCTTTGTGTAAGCCATACTGGAAGAATTTAGGAAACAGCTCATCTCAATATATTTGTTATAATCATACAGTGCCTGTAGAGTCCATGTCCCATAAGTTCTAGCGATTGCCTTTGTTAGTGCTTTTGCTGCCAGCTAAATTATTTCTAATTAGTACAAAATATACGGTTTTTTACTAAATTGGCTGAGACCCAGGAAAAGTATTATTAAGTGGAGACCTTTAAGCATTTATAAAGATCCTCTAGGATTTAATAGAATTCTGGGTCCACCCTCTAGGTTCCTCCAGATTAGGACTTCATTCCATTGTATTCTCATTTCTTGTCATTTCGTGTAATTTATTAGCATTTTTTTTAAAGGCAAATGAAACACTGATTTATTTCAAAGGGAGAGAGTGGAAATATAGAATTCACACATATAACATTGCCCCAATACACAATCGGTTCCTGACAGTAAACATTCAATAACTTGAATACAAGGAAGGGTTAATCCTGAACTAAATTCAAGAACTTCCAGACTCATGTAAGTGCTTTACTGTTTCTTACCCTCTTCCTGTGCTGCATGTTGTATTATGCTAAAAATTTATGTTAAAAATGGGGATTATGGAACTTACTAGTCTATCTGTAACAGTTTATGAAAGAGAAATGTTTTGTGTATTGTGACTTTGAGAATGCCAGGAACAGATGAAAAATGGGATCACCTATTTGCAACCCCTTTTAGGAAGCAGTGTTTCTGCTTTTCTGTGGAAAAAAGTTCAAACTTTCAGCCAGTTCCCTTAAAATATTGGGAAGCATTATTCATATTTGACAGCAACCATAAGACATACTTTTGCTTTCTTCCCTCTCTCCCTGCCTCTACTTCTGCCTAAGAATTTCTGAAGCTAATCTTTGTAGTGAAAACAGTTCACAAAACTTTTCATTTTACTATCATAATACGCTTAAATTATTGTATAGAAGACCATTGATCTGATAGTAGTTTGGCATTATTTGGGGTCCTAGAGTGGTGATTTTATTTATAATGTCTAGCTGAAGTTTTGATAGTTTATAAACTTATATGCATGATTACAGCAGCCAGGCAAGGCTATGTTATTGCCACATTAATTCAAAGTGGATCCCTGCGAGAGCTCAACTTAGAATATAAGCTGAGATGAGCTCTTAGCTACTCAACTGGATCCTAAGGGTAAGTGGCAAATTAAAAATTCATTATTCATTTTAATTGAGGATGATTATCAGTGTTTTAGGAGGCACACTTCAAAGTTCTTCATTTCCCAGTGCAAAACAAGGGAACGCTGAGAAAAACTAGAGTCTCTCTTGAGAAAACAGAGACAAATGAAAGAGCTAAAGAGCCTGTAGGAAACAGACACTGCTGAGTACTGTGGATAATTTCCACTTAGCAGGCCAAATTCACAGCTGATGAATGTTTTGTCCATGAGTTACTATGCCCATTCCCATTCGCATTGTACTTGACCCCAAGTTGGAGTCTTTCCTCAGCATTGCAGATTGAGGTCTCAAAATATTACAAGGAAATGTCTGGAAAAGGCAGGACTGACTCATCAGCTGATGATAGACCCCTGCAGGTCAGTACTATGCTGATATATATTATCTAGGTTGCAATGTTCAGGTTTTTTGTATGTACTTCAGATTTAAGCAGTTCCTAAGCCACTGGTGCAATAGATGTTTGAGCTATCGTAACCTTTGGAGAGTGCCTTTTGTGAGGTTTCCACTAAAGTCTGTAAGAAGATACAGTTGGGGGTGGGGGGAAAGAAAGAAAAATAAGTGGAGGGGAAGAGCCAGCAGGGTATCCGCAACTGGAAACAGAAAAGGTCATTTGCTGTTCTGGAAGTTGTGAGCAGTAGTCCAAATTATGTAAGAGAGGTCTGTAGCCTGTACATCATTGCTCTTCCCTTACAACATATGCTTTTGGCCTGTTTTGCTGATGGAGTAGGGCTTTTGCAGTCTTGCTGTCTGTCCACTCGTTCTGTCAGTACCATCCAGGTACTTCCAGAAAGGCAGAAGCTGTGACCCAGGCCCATGTTCACCCCAAAATGTAGTGTCTGCTGGCCAATTGGCCAGAGCAGACTGGCCCCTCATACACATTCATGATGCCTCTTACCCAGCCAAACACAGTGGATGAGAGATAGAGAGGGAATGACAAGCAATTTTTGATGTGTCTACGAAGTGGGTTTGTTGCTGTAATTGTGGTACAGCTTACTTCACTGTCCACTGGGCCATCCTCACAGAATCAAGTCATTCTTGTTCCCTCTGCACTTTTAGGTAGGCCAGGCCAAAATTAAAAACCATTTCTTTTGCTAAACAGTATTAATCTCTCCTGATCCTTCTCATCCCTGTCTTGTCTATGCCCTATATTCCACATCTCACTCTCCAGATGCTGCTTTTCCCTGATAGTTTCACTTAATTCTGTTAGCACCAGTAAGGTTCCTCACTATTCTTCAGGACAGTTCCCATCAATATTTGCAGATGACCTCTTTCAGATGTTGGCCTCAACATTCTAATCCGTGACCACTGAGCCACAAATCCAAGACCACGTTCCATAAATACTTACTCTGTTCCCATGCTCTTTGCATGTTGTATAGCCTTTGTTTCTGTATGTGTGACAGTATGTGTACATCTTCCTGTTACATTTTTGTTGCTTCATCTAGTTATAGGCATTGAGGCCATCTTGTCTGACAAGTTGCATATCACAAACCCTAAGATTACATACATGCATACAGTATTTCTTTCAAGAAACTCGCAATTTTTTCTAGGAATGAGAATGAATCTTTTTGACAGGAAATGCTTAAGCTTCCTGAGGTACAATTTTCAGCTGCTTCTGGACCTCTCCTACTATGCATTTGACTTTTTTTTTCACACTGATGCATGGCAAAATCCCAATTAATTTATCTCCCCATCCAGCTGGCATCTTTCAGGGCCTCACCAGCAGTACCTGAGCTGCTGTGACAAGAAAAGCAGCATTCTCACTTGCTGCAGGGCACAGAAGCCAGCCTGAACTCTCAGGTTTCTGTTTTCTGGCTCTGCCAACCAACTATATCTTGGTTTCCTTGTCAACTTAAAAATTAGCAAGTCTTTTCAGCTAGAATAGTGGGACATTATGGAAAACCAGTCAGATATATGCAGAACAGAAATGTAATATGTGGTCCTTCCAGGATGAGTGAAATCCTAAAGAATTTTGAGTATTTCTGATTTTTCTAGACCTCATATTGGTTAAAACAATTGACTCTTTCTTGATTAAGTGTGTTGTTTCTGACTCATCTCTCTGGAAGAAAATACTTTTTCTTGCTTTGTTTTTTATTATTGTTGTTTTAAATGAAACGTAGTACTTGTAAAAAAAGTATCTACTTTCCAGGAAACATTTCAAGACACCAATATTAAGAAATCTTCAGATTTAAAACTAAGCTATCTAATGTAAATGTTACCATGTCACAGTCCATGCTGGAGTTCAGACACTGGGAACATGTTATTTTCTGTGAACCAGGTTTCCCAGACAAAGTCAATGTTGCAGACTTCCATTCTCACAATTGAGTAGCCAGCATCATCTCTTTTGCTTTTCTTTTCATAAAGCAACCATAGCAAACTTCCTGTAAGTAATGTAAAAGGGAGGCTAACAACATTTCAAGTAGAAATGCAATTCACATTGAGGTCGCAAACTGAAATTGTCTTTCATAGTCCTTGCAGCCCATCTAAACGGGATTCCTAGTTGAGTCCTTGCAGCTCCCGTGTGGGGACCCTTGAAGTCCCTGGCTTAAGACTTTTGAAAACAAAATTAACAGAGTCAAGACTCGATGCATATAGTAACTGCAGTGGACTCTTCTAGCCTGGAGAATGGGAGAGACATAGCTGTTGAGCATCACCCCAGTAGGGTACCTCCATAGGATTGAGGCCATAGCCTCTGCATCAAGACTATAGCTCTCCTCCTGCTGTATGAAGCTCTTTGCTCTCTTTCCTCATTATTCCTTTCATTATGGTTTTAATAAAAGAATTAATTTTTTTGACTCGGTTGCTAGTAAAGCTTTAGAGCTGCCAGGTTTCACAGGAAAGTATCATATTTCGGGTACAACACAATATCTGTGCCATGTGATGGGACAGGTTTGCATTAAATGTCAGTACATTATTCCCAGCTGTATAGGAGCTTCCTTCTACATGGGATTTGCTGAGACACGTACTGATTCCAGCTTCATTAGTGAAAAGGTGCTTAAATATAAAAATGTCAAAAAAAAGGCTACAATTTTTTAAACTCTTTAAGAGTGATGATCTTTGCTCTGCCTGCACTAGATCTTCTCTTACTGGTCCATTTAAGAAGCCAAGACAATCTCATGCTTTTTGCATCATGTCAGCTCTGCAGGCTCAGCGTGTGCTATATTTACATACAGCTCCTTCCAGGGTCTCTAGCGTTGACAGCAAGCAAGCAGTCTCCTCTTCCAGTTACGATGAATGAGCAGTCCCCTCCTCCCCTGAGACCCACTGTACCCTCTCCATCTCACACTAAGCCTTACCTAGACTGCAGTGCAAGAGCTGATTCCTCTTTGAACGTCAGAAGTTGCAGCTGCTGCTTACTGCAATTGCCCTAGGCCTTTGCACATCTAAATGGGTTTTAAGGTCACTTAAACATAAGTAACAAAGAGATGTATGGAGGTAAAATACAGGATACCATCCCTACAAAGCCCTGAAGAGTTTGTCTGCAATTCAGTTCTATAGTAAATAGATCAATAATAGGAAAAGGAGGGGAGATGAGTATCTTCACAGTAATGTCAATTATATTATGAGGTCAGTGAAATGAAAAGTCTTATTTTCAGATTATTGGCAGCAGGTCACCCTATCTGTTTCAAAATCTCTCTATGCAATAATATTGAAATATTTGGGGTATTTTCTTCATGTCAAGAGTGTGAAGTAGTTCCAGCTTCTGTAACAAATGATGAGGCTAGGAGAGCTGAACTAGGAAAAGCAAGAGAGAAAAAGACCATCCAATGGGTGCAGAGAGCAAAATCCTTCACCATTCAGGCTGCAGAATTGTAATGCATGTTGAAATCATACTTCTCTCATGGGTGTTTTAGATACAAGGCCTAAATGTTCCTTTGACCCTGCCTCAGTTCTGTCTGTTAAATCCTTCCAGGTTAAAACCTGCAGTCAGTTTTTCTGTGCCTAAGCATGTTCATAGAAAGGTAATTTTGTTAAAAATGTGCTTCAAATCGAACGATATGAGAATAATATCACAAGTTTGGCCTTTCAAAAAGAGGCAGAGTTTGTTTGCCTTTCTTGGTTAAAGAAATGCCAATAAACCTTTCTTATTAAAAAGTCTATTAGAATTCATAAACCCTTTGTTCCAACAAGCCCATTTATCTATAATGTTTTTACTCTAAAATGCAACAGCTTGCCATCGTGGACTACGCTTGCATCCAACCTTCCATAAAAGAACAATGGATAGATCCCTGTACTTACTTAAATACTGATTTAGTTATTTTTATGCCAAGTCAGTTCTTCCATCAGAAAACCTAAAGATGATGTTGGACTTTGAGGGGGTACCTGTAAAGATTGCAGTGAGCAGTTTTTGTTGTTTCTACAAAAACTCAGAACTTTTTTTTATGTTTTCTTTCACTGAGTCGCAGCTTATTAACATGTGACAGTAGCACAGTCTTTTCTCCTTTAAATAACACTCCTGTAGCACTGATTGCAGGGAGCGTATGCACATTTACATTCCTTTTTCAGTTTTCCTTCTTGCTGGTGTTTTTAAATTCAGTCAACATTTGGCCAAAGAAATAGTCTTATTTTAGGACTCCAAGCACTAGATCCACCTACTGTATGAAAGCTGTTGAGGATGTGAATGAGTAAATGATGACATTCCTAGTTCTTCCTACATGCTTAGGTTTGGCTAATGCATTGTCAATGTCCATTCCTTTTTTGACCAACGTTTTCTGTAAAATACGAGTTCTGCCACAAGGGCTTCAGTTCAGTTCTGTGACTTCAACTTTGTGCCATTGTTTAAAAAGTATTCAGCTTAAGCGATACCTTCAGACTGAATCACTGAACTTCATTAGACATACAGATCTCAAAACAGCAAAATAAGAAATCGTCATATTTCTATGGAATGTTTTATCAATACATTTCAACTCCTAGTGCTAATGAATTCATGCTGGAAGTTTTTGTGGAAGTCTTTTCAAGTGGCTTAAAGGCCAAAACTATTTAAAATACTTCCCTGAGAAGTTTATACTTAGTTTCAGTGGGGCCTCAAGGTGACACTGAATACTTCCCTTTCACTTTGCATCCTGCATTCCATGTTATGCTGCAGTATCTAAGACTGCAATTTCAGAATAACTTTAAAGTAACTTAATCCCACACATGAGCTCTATCCTCCCTATCTCTTTCTAAAACCCAGGGTGCTAGATCTAGCTTTCACCCCTTCCTAGCACCAGTCTCCATGTTCATGCTTGTCTAGCTAAGCCAGATATTAATCCAACTGAAAACTAACTTTCGAAAAAAGCAAAGACACCTATTTCCTCTTTTTTCACTCCAAGATAATGTACCTCAGACACATGGTGTAAACTTGAGACATATGGTGTGAAATTTGGGGTTGTCCTGTACAGGTACAGGAGTTGGACTTGATGAGTCCTTGTGGGTCCCTTCCAACTCAGGTCATTCTGTGATTCTGTCGTTCTGTGAAATGTCCATATTAGGACTGAGCAGTAAGGGCTTGGCAGCTGTACAGGCTTGGGGCACGCAGAAGTGATCAGGTAACTCAGATCTCCAAATGACATTTATTTAAACAACAAAAAAAATTAAACAAACAAAAATACCAAAAAACAGTTCCCGAATGAAAGTCTGAATAGTTCCACAAGATTCAGTGTTACTTTCTTGTGCAGATTCACTATTTATCAAGCATTATTTGGCCTTGGGTTAAATACTGAAACATTTTGCAAAAGTAGTATTCAGGGATTAAAAAAAACCAGAAGGATAGCATCAGAAAAGAAAGTATATTTTTTTAAAAATCTGCATTTTCCAGCAACTTTAATGTTTTCAACATTTTGCTGTTGCAAATCCCTGTTTGCTGTTTCATGCAAGCTGGTTTTTATTCTTCTCTTTGCAGATCGAATTGCACAGAATATCATTAAATCTCATTTGGAGACATGTCAATATACAATGGAAGAACTACATCAGCTGGCGTGGCAGACCCACACATATGAAGAAATTAAGGTTTACCAGAGCAAGGTACGATCCTGTAATATGCTTTTTCTTCTGCTTTGTATTGTTTGAAGTTGTTAAGTGAGTAATGGGTTTAGCAAGCATATGCTGATGAGTTAGTTTCAAACAGGTCAAAACTGGCTTTCACATATCTTTGAGGAGCAGGTTGCTGAAAGCAAAGGAGTGACACTTCATAAAAAGAAGCATCAGCTTTCCAGCATGTTGAGATATTTGCTACTGTCAAAGCTTAGGCTTGATTATGGAATCCAGCTTTCCATGCTTTGTTTGTTATAACAATTCTAAATATCATGCAGAAATGTACTTGATTTTAATGCAATCAAGGTTGGATCCTCTATTGTAAGAAATTTAAGAAAATAAGACAGCCTAACTTTGTTTCCTTATAATTTTAAAAATACATCCCCTTTTTATGTGAATAACAAGTATCTGTCACTTAGAGACAATATATAATGACAAACTGAAAGTACTCTTTAAACTGAAGCTGTTTAAAACTGTGTGGAAAAATTATCGAATTACACCACATATTTGTTCTACCTCTCTGGTGCCTAGGTCAAGTTCAGACTATTTCCTACTGGCACCTCTTCAGATGCCCTTGCACCAGCATCACTAACAATGATTCTTCGGTCAGACTTCAGTTGGCACATTAGCTGATAATTCCAGAGACTGAGGTGACCCCAGCTTGTTCTTTAAAAGCCAAGGCGCTGTGCAGTACTAGCACGAATAAAAACATCACACAGCTTGCTGAGCTGTGGCATTCAAATCAAGAGTATCTGTTTACCTTTGCACACTTGTGTGTGCAAGGAAAACTACTATCAAGAAGACAAAATTTTGAGGCAATCAGTGTTTAGATCGCAATGATACTTTGACTGTATATTATTTTAAGTTTAAAAATAGCAAAAATATTCTGTGGATGACTTAATAGCACTGGGCTACTTCTCCCCTAAGAGTACTCTGGGATGTTTACATTGTTTGTGCTGCTGTTTGTTGATCTTGCATAAAAGCCAGAATCACATTTTAACATTGAACAATGCATTCTTCTGCTTTGAAGGGGCAGTGACAGTGTTCAGATCACTGGGGCAATCAACTTGTGAAAACAGCCTTCTAATGCAAATTGTTTGGTACCCAGAAAAGCAGAGGTGCTGCCAGCTCTGCCTGGGGATGAGGGTGGAGTCTGAGGAGTGTGCCTTTCTACAAGGCCACCTGAAGCACTTAATGCACTGTTGAACCCAGCTTGCTCACTGCTTTGCTTTTCCATGTGTGTTTTCCTGGAAGACCAGAGAAGCTTTGTGGCAGCAATGTGCCATTCAGATCACCCATGCTATCCAGTACGTAGTGGAGTTTGCGAAGCGCATAACAGGCTTCATGGAACTCTGCCAGAACGACCAAATTCTCCTCCTTAAGTCAGGTGGGTAAATGCTGGAGGCTTGAGACTGGTTTAGCACCCAGCACATTAAACATGTGCTTTGCTGTCTTGTTCTACAAATCAATTTAATTTTAATGGAGCCCTAATTTCAGTCAGTTTCATTAGCTATGTTAACCCTTCTGTATTTTTCCACATTAATCATGTTACTGCCTTCTGAACCCCCTCTGTCTACAGTCAGTTGTGGTTGTTAAGGAAACGTACACACACAACTGTTGCAGAAACTGGAATCTCCAACCTGACATGTGGTGGAAGGACCCTGCAAATTGAGCTGGTCGAATCAGTCATCTGCCACCCTGTAAAATCCCTACTTGTCATTAGTGAAATGAACACAGGCTCTCTGAGGCCTGCCTCTGTGGTAATCTCTAATCTTTTTAATGAGACTACAGAAATACCCTCCAGCCAGTGCACAGGAGGGAAAATCCCTGCTGGCGCCAGTTGGTTTCAGAATAAATGAAAGCGGATTATGGCAGTGTGCTCCGGCCATGCTCTCTCTGCATGCCTAGGTGTGCACATGTGTGCATAAGGACAAGGGGGGAAAAGGGTTACTTCCTTGTCATGGGACTCAGTAATTTCTGTCCTGTGGAGTAATCACGACAAGGTTTGTCGTGATGATGTAGTAACACGATCAAACTCAGGAGAACAAAATGGTATGACCAAGTGAATCATGACTGGTAATTAACTGCGTTCACCCTGTCATATCAGTTTCTTGCTCCCTCCACATGTAAAAGGCTGGAAGGTGTCTCATTAAAGGATAAGAAGTGGTTCCTATTTCAAGAAAGTGGTCTTTATGAAGGCTGAAAGCCAATGTGAATCAGCATTCTCCACCTAGAGGGCTGTGGCTTGACGCAGGCTGGACTGAGGTGGTGAGCATAGGTGCAGAGGGAAGGGAGACAGAGACCCTGGGAACATGTAGGCAACGTCCTGGGAAAATGGAGTCATAGCATGAGAACTATTTTTTTAAAGCTCATACTAATTTTGAAAATTCTGCAGATGCCAGTGTACCCTAAGCAACTTCCTTGATTTGACTGGCCAATCCAACAATACAGCTGCACCTTCAGGACTGCACTGTCAGATGACTGTGTTTAGCTTCAGCATGTATTCAGGTTTTATTTTCTGGTCTGCTGTTAATGCTGAGCAGGAGTTAGAAAATCAAGAGTTTTCACTCCAAAACATGCCTGCAAAAGGATCCTCAGATTTAGAGTTCCTCTTACAGGAGATTTATATTTAGTTAAGGGGTGTTTAAAGTATTTTCCCTTCATTTTCGCAGTTAGGAAATAAAAGGGAAAGATGAGGAGGAAAGGAAAAAAACCAAAAAAAAACCCTAATGCTTCCTTTGGCTATTCCCAAACCTGAAAGAATAATAAAACTCAGTTTACGGGTGTTCTTGACAATATTTTGACTATTATTTTCTCTCTAAAACCAGTTTGCAATGTTATCCTCTTCCAGCCAAATTAAAGTGGATTTATGTATGCATTGAATGAAGCTGCTATTTTTGTATAAAAAGGTTTAGTTACTGAGAAGTTGTTTCAGTAAGTGCCAGATTTTCACAATTAAATATTTCAATTTGAAAATATTTGCTCGTGTCTAAATTCAGATTAAGTCCAGGCTGCCAGTTTGCTGCTATGGAGGGGTGGGGTGGGGGGGTGATGGTGGGCAGAGGGAGGAATCAACCTAAAGAAAAGATGGTTAGGCTGGACCAGAAATTAGCCCTTTCTGTAACCAAAGTAGACTGAAATTTATTTGTTTCATTCAGAGATATATCATCTAGATGCCTTAAGAGAGCATCTACTCCTGCTGATGTTTCCAGTGACCAATGCAGTGACCAGTGACCTAAATATTTTCCTGAGCTTTTTTTAGTCTGATGTTTTGCAGTAATGTGTGGTACTTCTGCTCTTTTTCATCTCTGATAGGCTGCTTGGAAGTGGTTTTGGTGAGAATGTGCCGTGCCTTCAACCCACTCAATAATACTGTTCTGTTTGAAGGGAAGTATGGAGGGATGCAAATGTTTAAAGCCTTGGGTATGTTGGTGTTCTTCTTTTCAACCAGTTACATTCCGCCACATAGTGACAGACTTTTCTTCCTGAAAATATTGCCCCACAATGAAAATCTCTAGTAAATGTTTAATCTCCAAACCTCCACATGTCTAGGCTGGAACTGAGAAAGAAAAAAAAGATTGCCCCACTAGCTGGTAGCAGTAATAGGTGTTTTTCTCTTGTATGAGAAAAACACATGAGGGTATTTCGTCTGAAGTTTTCAGAAAATGTGAGTTTATGGCAGGACCAAGCAGTTTATCTTCACAGTTCATTTATGCTTGATATATCAGATTACTCCCACTAATTGTGTCCTGTGGAAGGCAATTATAGCCCCAGCAACAAAGGGACTAAAATGATGAACTACTCAAAATATGGATGACTTAACCTAAAATACTGTTTTGCTTAAAGCTTACGCTCATTTAGATTCATGTACTGAAACAATTACTTCATTTCTCAACATGATATTGAGTGCCACCTGAAATATTAATAGCTAAGTGGATGGCTTTTGCCCATCTCTAAGACTGATACATTATCAGAAATTTGTTCAAGACCAAACTCAGAGAGATATTTACTTCAAATGTGTATGTTCATCATGTAGGTATACATTTGTCTTATTTGTATATGGATAATTATAACACTACTTTGCAAGCTTAAAGCATTTATTAATGTGCAGTAGTTGATTTATTTTCGTGTTTATGACGTTTTCACAAGTTTTCATAAATATTTGTACTGTTAAGACTGATCCTTCATACCTCTTAGACTTAATATCTGTTTAGAAATAGCATTTCTTTCACCACTGGGAAAATGAAACCCTCTTCTAAGATGTCTTTTCAATTTTTGTAGAGGTCATGCCCCTAACTCTTAATATTTTTTGTCCTTCAGTGGGTGTTTTAGTGATATTTTTGGGGGGTAGGTGGAATTTTAATAGTTGATGAAAGACACTTGTTTTAGAAGTACAGATATTCACTCAAAACTTTTTTTGACACCAAAACTATCCACTTTTTGTGGCAGGTTAAAGAGCTGACAAATTTCTAGCACTGATTTTGTCCTCTGTGTTCTGCAGGTTCTGATGATCTGGTGAATGAAGCATTTGACTTTGCAAAGAATTTATGTTCCTTACAGCTTACTGAGGAGGAGATTGCCTTGTTTTCATCTGCTGTTCTGATATCCCCAGGTAGTTTTTCATTCCAAACACCACAATAATTTTTTTTTCCATCCTTGTCCACTTCTGTTTCTATTTACATGGCCAGCTGTTTAAGCTATATTAAGCAATATTGAACAATGTATTAAGCAATGGAAGGGTACCTGAATTAGTCAAATATACCTCACTCTCTTTTTGGTAAATTGTCAGCAATTACACATGCTGGAGAAAGATCCAAAAATGTGGGCATAACAGATATGGAGCAGGATTGTGTGGACAAGCAGTGGAAGCTGGTATTCCTCCAGGCCGCGTACAGAGAAGCATAGAACTCAGGAGGTCCATGTTCCTCCTGGCATTCTCAGGGAGCTCAGTCTTCAAAACCCTGGGATGCTTATACAGTTCCTAACTATGAGGGGCCTTTTCTATGTGTATAAGAACAGGAGCAGTAAAAAGCTGGATGACATCCTCTCTGAATTTAGCTCTAGGTGAGAGGTGGTGATTCCAGGGACAACTCATTTTTTTTGTGTATTCGTATATCATAACTGTGCACAGGCAAGCATGCGTTCAGTGAGTGCTGGCTCTCCGAACACAAAGAAGAGGGTTTTGTGATTGAATTGACTCAAAAGCTGGATCTAGTACACTTTGAGTTCCCACAAAGAGTAACCTCTTGAAAGGCCTTGGCAAAAAATCCCACCATTAATTGTTTTTCCAGCCTGTTCTGCTAAAGGCTTCCTCTAGGTCACTTTGCCCTTTTGCACATCTGTGGTGGAGATTATGTTAGGCAGAATTAGACCAACGCAGATGGTGTCAACATGTCATCATTAATGACACCTACTGAAAGGACTCTGTTCCTTTT
The DNA here is from genome assembly GCF_032191515.1 of Phaenicophaeus curvirostris. Taxonomy (NCBI): domain Eukaryota; kingdom Metazoa; phylum Chordata; class Aves; order Cuculiformes; family Cuculidae; genus Phaenicophaeus; species Phaenicophaeus curvirostris. The sequence goes on from NC_091431.1 coordinate 38,927,058, forward strand.
ATTTTCCCTTTAAGCAATTCTTGCAGTCATCTACCTGGAGTGGAAATAGTTGAACTGGTGGTTCTACATGATGTTTGGCTAGAGTGTTCCTGAGAGGAGCTTGCGAACAGCCACCATTTCCTCTTCAGAGATGTCCCAGCTTCATTCAGGAGTGAGAGTTGCTTGTGGATTGTCCCCCAGATGCCCTGGGATCCTCTGGGAGGGGACTTGCAGTGTCCTGATGGTTCCTTGTCCATCAGCTCTCCTTCAATCTTAAAAAACAAAGCTACAAGTATGACAGAGATGTGCAGCCAGTGCCTGTTCCTGGTTAGCATAAGTAGGCTATTCAGCAGACTGACTTTGTGCAAAACTGAAGACAACCTGGAAATTTGTTTGAGGTCTGGGCTGTGAAGTTCATCAGTAAGATGTTAACAGAGACTGCAGAAATGGTTTTGGCATTTCCAATTGACTCCACGTTAGCAAGCCAAAGGAAGCAGAAGGAGGGTGGCAGGATCATTGTAAGCAGGATCTATATTTCTCTTTTGTAACAGATAGAGTTGTTTTACTCCTCAGCTTGTTTTCTTAGAGCTAGGAACAGGAAGAATAGGAGTTAGCTGAACAGACAGAAACAATAAGATCATTTTGAAGCTGACTTCAGAGCACTTTGGATTAGATGAGGGGCATCTAATCTATAGGAAGAAAGAGAATTCAGTTAGGAATTTTTAGCCAAACGGGGTGTAAGTTATATTTGTCTCCCACATGATCTTGGAAAGGAAAACAACTTACAGTCTTATTCCAGAAAATCGCAGAAAGCTTCTAGCATTTCAGATTGTCCTGTGCCTTAGGCCTGGGCAAAACCAATCTACGTAATGGAAATTTTCCCATTGATTTTAATGGATTTTGGATCAAGTAATTTATGAAATGTGCTTAGTTGCAGGTAGGCATTGGGTGGACATCAAAATTCTGGTTCAGCTCTGCAATTCTGCGTGCAGCTCTTTAGTTTTTGGAGCACCAAAATCTCTTGTATTCTCCTAGCAGTTCAAGTTCCCTGAGTATCCACACTCACTTCTACTTCTTCCAGCTATACTAAGTACTTGAAAAAGCTAGCAACTCAGCACTGGCTTTGAGCAGCTGTTTTACAGGCATGTGTTGTAAAAAAAACCATATTAACTCTAATAATGCATTTCAGCCCTTATATACATCAGTCCTGATACAGCCATTTAGAGCTGCGTGTCTCCTGAATAGTAGTTTTTGTTTCTGCTAAGTAGCACAGGTTAGTAGAGGCAATTCTGAGGGGTTTTTTCACTATAGTCAAGGTCCAGGATTTAATGTGGTGCTACAAGATTAAATATTTCAATAAGCCACAGGTCCCAATTTCACATCCAAGGTAGCTTTTTCTTACTTGCAAGAGGAAACATACAGTGTCTCCTAATCTTTTAGTAACAACAAAAAAAAAAATAAATTAAGGTAGTTGATCCATGTTGACTACTTATTTCTAAAGTCTGTAAGCATGTGTATCTTTTGTCATAGAAGACGCAATAAGAGAGAAATGGTGGGTTGCAGCAACATGTACCTAAGTGAAGGCAATCTCTCTTCCTTAAAAAGATTTCAAATTTGTGTTCTGCAGATAAGCCCCATTTCAGCTGGTATGCTAAGTATGGGAGTAGGAAGGCAGAGAAAGCCAGTGCAGATTGAACTGACATTGATATTTACTATTTATTTTCTTACAAAAATGAACAATAGAGGAATAAATAATTGCCTTCCACACTAGATGTTCCGATTTCTTCACAATAAAATGTTTCATCTTAGTAACATATGTAAAAATCAAAAAATAAATCACTGCTTCACAGAAGTACCTGCACCAGTCCTTCCATCCAACAATATAAGTACACAGAGATTCCCTCTGAGAAATGCATTCAAGTTTCTTCTATACAGAAGGCACCATCCTGAAAGGCAATTCTTGGGCCTTTGATCCAGTCTGCTGGAAACAAAGCAGTCCTATCAGGAGCAACAGAACTTAAAAACATCAATTATTTCAGTTGCTAAGGTTGCAAAGCCCAGTGTCACACCCATTTTCCATCTGATTCAGAGCATAAATCTAGATTTTCCACTTTAGAGTGGACCTAACCACTCTGCTTGGAGGTGATTCTTTGCCTTGATTTCTGATTTCAAAAGTTAAAACATTGTAGAAGGAGTCCAGTAAAGGTTTTAGAAGAATCTCTGTGAGCAAACATGCCAGAGGTAGGTGGCAAGACACTAAACTGCCATATGTGTGCCAGTGCCTCTTCTGAAATTGCAAAAGCAGATCTTGTAAGATGTTCCTCGTCTTCTTTCCTGCACTGTTCTCTAGCCTAGTGGCCTGTTCACTCTTTAAAGTTACACTAGGTCAAAACCCAAAAGGAAAACTACAGAATTGAACCATTGCTTCTTATCATAGAATCATAGAACTATAAAATAGTTTGGATTGGAAGGGGCCCTTAAAGGTCTTCTAGTTCAACTTCCCCCTGCAGTGAATAGGGACATCGTCAAGGCTGCTCAGAGCCCTGTCCATCCTGACCTTGATTGTTTCCGGGGATGGGCCATCTACCACCTCTCTGGAAAACCAGTTCCAGTGTTTCAGCCCCTTATTTTAAAAAATCTCATACTTATATCTCGTCTAAATATACCTTGTTTAAGTTTAAAATAATTTCTCCTGTCACAACAGGCCCTGTTAAAATTTTTATCCCCATCATTCTTATGCGCCCCCTTTAAGGACTGAAAGGCCACAATAATGTCTCCCCAGAGCCTTCTCTTCGCCAGGCTGAACAAGCTCAACTCTCTCAGTCCTTCTTTACAGGGGAGTTATTCTATCCCTCTGATCATTTTTGTGGACCTCCTCTGGACTTGCTCCAATAAGTTCATGTCTTTCCTCTGCTGAGAACTCCAGACATGAATGCAGTACTTCAGATGGGGTCTCTAATACATAGGTTCTCTAGTACCTAGGTCCTGTATGGGTAGGCACTGATCTCTTGACTTTGTCTTGCACTTTTGTAAATATAACTAGAAGGACATGGGGAATTTCAGCCAAATTTGCACGTGGTTTTCAGGTAGTAGAAACTATGTTTTGGGAGGTGAACTTAATATCCATTATAATAGTTTCACCTAGCTCTTGTCATGAATTTAAGAACTCTAGTGTTATATACAGCATGCTTCATGACAGAGAAGTGATTAAATCTGACATCCAACAGCCTCAGTCTATTTTTAAGCTTATTCTTAAATAAAAATCTTTATCCTTGTTCTTAGATAGATCTTTAAGGATTGCTCTCTATGATAAATATTTTTAGTTCCAATCTGCCACAATAGGCCTTGATTTTACATTGCTGAAAGATATGTTTTTCCAATAACATAAAATTTGGCACCTAACCCATGAAGTCTTAAATTACTGTGTGCTTTTTTGTGTAGATGGTGCATGTGCTTTCAGCGAATTCTGTTTCTATGGCCACTGGTGGCACAGGATCCACTGGCTTACTTTCTGGGGGAAGGATTCTCTAAGCTTTATAAAAAGATTATTATATTTTCCTGATCATATGTTAAGTAGCTAAAGGTTTGGTTTTGTCTCTTTTCACTCTGCTGGTGATGGACTCTTCATGTACCCCACTGCACAGACAACTGACAGAATTATTCTCCTGTGATGAAATACTGTTCAGTTCCAGCCTGTGCAGCATGTGTTCTCACTGAAATGTTTGACTTGTATTATTTTATGGATTATTTTAGTGACTGGGAAATGGTGAAACAGTTGTGAAAGTTAAGGAGATTTTCCTGCACTTTTCAATTTGTACATGAAAATTCACGCCCTGTAATAAAATGGATGCTCTGATTTCGTTCCTGTTTGAAAGCTTAAGTCTATACCCAAGAATTGGTCTGGATTGAGGGAGAGAAGGAGAAAGAAACAAGTTTGCAGCATAGGAAAACAGCAGATTTAATGGTGCTGTAAACATGCTGTATTAATGCTTTGGGGGTTAGCTTGGGGGCTGCTGCTCCTCTTTCTCTGTGTTTGTCTCCACAAGCTATGACTTGTGAGAATATAGATCTTAAAGGAAGACCTCCTACACTTGGGGTTTGAGTTCAGAAGAAGTCATATAGGTTTCCAAACAATTCTGTATGTAACTATTATTCTCCCAGATAATCTTTTATTTTGTGTTGTTTAAAAAGACAACATTTTTAAATAATGAGAAATCTGCACTTCAAGACATTGCAACAACTCATAATTCTTTTGAATTATTAAAGAAATACTTTTGAAGGAAGCCATTTCTTTTTATTCACAATGTAATTTTTGTTAGCAAAATTTTAGGCTAGTAAATAATGGTATCTATTTTATTTTGATTTTTAAATAATTATAGTCTATCATTTTCAAAGAATTGTTTTGATCAACATATTTATTATTTATGTATTAAGACACTGAGATATCATGATATGTTTTTCACCTATCCGGTAAAAAGCTAGAAGAACACTGATTATACCAACAGAGAATAATAAAATGGTTGGGCCTTGTTTCATCCCTACTCCCATCTTTATCTCTAACATCGTTGTTTAAACAAAGAGATGCAGAGGCAACATTGTGTTGCTGTACACTCTTCTCTATTAGTTAAACTTTCAGGTGATCCTTTAATGGATTAAGATGCTTTGTGTCTGAAACAGTCTTAATTATCATGCAGTCCTTTCTCATGGTAGTTATGATTGCTGTGAATGCTCGCCAGCATCAGACACTGTGTTCATCTTTGAGCACGCCCCATATTTGTACATTCTTGCTTTCCATTTTCTCAGATCGAGCCTGGTTAATAGAGCCAAGGAAGGTCCAGAAGCTTCAGGAAAAGATTTACTTTGCACTTCAACATGTGATCCAGAAGAACCATCTTGACAATGAGACGCTGGCAAAGGTAAACTGTCAAAACAAAGAACTGAACAATCCTTGATAGCAACTCCTATTTCGTAGCTATTTCTCCATATATTGCTGCATTAATGCAAGTTAAAAGCAGCACACTGTGTACTTGCAAGGTATAAGAAAAGTAAGAATTGTTTTATTCTTATCCATGGTTCCTTTTACTCCATATATTTTTCAATCCACTAATCTTTTTAATTGGTACCTTAGCAAGACTACCTTTAACAATACACCTGGAGGCAGTTCCTCATTAGATGTATTTTTGGCACTTGGCTAAAATTTTCAGGACAGTTGTTTTTAGCCTCTGACAATAAGAACAATGTCTGGTCCTTGGATGGGTTGTTTCGATCAAGGTGTTAATGTAGTTCATTTTTGGAAACTGTAATTTGTACTAAATCTGCCTTGTCCTTCTTCCTTTTCTTTTTATTTTAATGTTGCACAGTTAGTAGCCAAGATACCAACCATTACTGCACTTTGCAACTTGCACGGAGAGAAACTACAGGTATTTAAGCAATCTCACCCAGATATAGTGAACACACTGTTTCCTCCACTATACAAGGAGCTTTTCAATCCAGACTCAACAACTGGCTGCAAGTGAAGGGGATAGTAGAATTTTCACATAGTCATGGAATGCGTCACTAGTAAGACAAAAAGAAATGTTTTCATGAAGAACTTATTAAAAATGTCACTACTGCAACACTAGGAATGTCCTGCACTTAATAGAATTATTTTTCACCGCTACAGTTTGAAGAATGTAAATATGCAACTCTGAGTGGGGATGTCTTTTTTCTCTATTCTTTGTTTACCTTTTTTTTTTTTTTTTAACTGACAATGAATATACAAATATAGGACACTGGGTGTTACCTTTTTTTTTAAAGTTTATTTTATTGGAGGATGTTTTGGGAGACAGTTGTTCCTAGAATTTTATTGTAGATATACCTGAGAATAGAGCAGTACTTTGCAGTATTACTCTTGTTGTTTATTGTTCAAATATAATTTAAGAAAATTCCACTTACTGGACTTGCCTATTTCTATGTTTTTAGATAGTTTAATGCATGTGGAAATTTGTAGCTGTCTTGGAAATTATGGTGCATGTATGGAATACACATATATATATATGTGCTATATACTTTTATATATATATATATGTAGGTATTATATGCATACATGCTGTAGCTTAAAAATCCCATGCCTACTTTAAAAGGATGCTCAGACTGGCTGCCATGCATTTCTTACTCTCCAAGTAATGTATTACATTTACTTTGAGCAATCAAGATTTGTTTTGCCAGTCAGTTAAATTATCAGCTGCCAATGTGTGATGACAGGATCACATCTGAGATTTGTGTAATGTAGTGCATGTGTGCAGTCTGTAAATGAAACATTAGGAATGTATCAATGGTGCAGAAGCCTTGTCTGGATTATTTTAGTGGAGAGAGGAACAAGTTTTTTAGAACTTTCTCCCTGTTACAGGGATAGAGCATATATAAAAGTGAACAATGTAGGACCTGATGTCAGTAAAGTATCTGAAACATGGAGTGAAAATGTAGGGTATCCCACACATACTTCTACCTAATTCCGCACATGGTTTTATTATATATATATATATATATATATACTGCTGTGAAAATTAATTGCAAGGCTTGGTTTGTTTTTTGCCAGACACAATGGAAAGACATGTAGTGAACTCAGTGAAAACTATAGGAAGCCTAAAATGTAGCTCTAAAGAGTAGAAGCAGAGGGAGGAAGGGAGGGAAAGAGAAGGGAAGTCAAAACAAGCAATGTCCATGGTTACAAAGGCAAATACAGCTAGCACTGTTTCTGACATAGCCATCATCTGAATAGGACTGATGGTTTCCATTACACACATGCATACATGTATGTTACATACACATGCATAATGCGTGTGTGTGTATATATATATATGCATGTATATAACTCTATACATATATAGTGTTGAATTTAGATGCACTTCAGGTGGGGAGCAAGGGCTTGGGGCTTTCTTTTTGACTGTCTCTGAATTGACTTTATATGTATTTGCTTGCAAAACCAAAGGCAAACAGAGAGGAGAATGGAATACTGCCACGGACTTAATCTTGTGGATTAATTAAATTTAATTAGCAGTCGTGATTAATGTGTTTGGATTCTGCCAGAGGTACAAAACATACACTTTTTAGCTATGGAAGAGAAATTCAGCTTCTGCTATGTCTTGGTCCTTATCATCACTTTTACCCATAGTGAGCATTTTCAGAGAGAATCTCAAAACTCTCTACAACAGTATTAAGAGGAATCAGGCAGTAGAGCAGAAATTAAGTGAAGGCAAGATTGCAAGCAGACTTATTTCTTTATTTCAAATCACATAGAAATCAATTAAACCTGAGGCGAGGCAAGGCAAGGAGGAGCACACTGGCAGGGAGGCCGAAGCACCCACCACCTGCCAGGCTGCTTGGCAGAGCAGTGTCAGGAGCCCATAGGGACACAACTGGGCTTCAGGGTGGGTGCAGAAACTTGGTTTGTTGCCATGATAACTTAATACCTGCAGCTTTTCCAAAACACCCACACAATTGTGGTCTCAATCTTCTGTTCCCTTTTCTGCCTGACCAAATAATGCACAGGCTATTCCGAGTACTTTGTGGAGTTTTCCCTTGCCTCCCATCAGCAGTGTTGCAAGTTTATATACATCTTTCATAGCAAAATTCAGTCTAGACAACATATACAGTTCTTTGCTTTCTTTTAGTAATGCTGGACCAGATACAGAAGCAATTACAAACACTCAGCTTGTAAGTCTTTATCTGTAGGTCCTTTACATCTTCAAAAAGAAAAAAAAAAAACCTACACAGCGAAGTTACTTGTGCTTAGAATTTTTTTGCAAAGATGACATACTATTCAAAATTACTTAGTCTCTAGAACAGTTTCTAAATACCCTTTTTCTCCAAATTCATTGCACATTTTCTGATCTCTGCTGATCACATTGCAATGTCTTCAATTATCATAATAAATCATTGCTCCTGATGCTTCCTTATACCATTTAAACTCCAAGACTGGCATTCCCTTATATGTAGCAGCCCCTTTTATATGGGAAACCCATGCAAATCCAAATCTTTATAATATAAAAAAAAAATTAACCTTGTTTGTGTACCACTTATGTGAATTAATTTGGGAAAAATCTGAAGTCAGACTGAACTCTGGAAGTCCTCAGTTTAAACAGCAGGGGTTTCATGTTTTCCTTGTCTTTTCCAACACAAGAACACCTCATACACATTTGTTTGAAATCCTTTATAAACTTGTTTTCAGTGTTTCAAAAGTAACATATTTAGCCAACCCACAGATGTACAGAATGTGTGATAAATATTACTGTTCTTAGTGCTGTTAAGTAAAAAGGTTTGTCATGTTTATAAATAGTCCTTCATAATGAATGCATCTTGAAAATGGTTTTTTTCCTTTTCAAATAAGCTAATCGGTCCTTGGTATTTTTTACTTATGTCTTAGGCAAGACAACCAAATGGAAATCACCAGTGAAAAAGACATTATTTAATCATTATCCACAGAGCTTTTAATCCTTAAAGCGCTATTCTTAAATCACTGCAACCTCATGACCTTTTCAATCAGTAGGGATTACTGCAACTTTTAAAAGGTGCAGAAATGAAGGAAAAGAAGTTAAATGACTTACCAGAGACTACAAAGGTAGTACAATCCAGTCCTCAAATGAAAATGGCTTCTTGTCTTTTGTCCTAAAAATATTAAGATCCTGGTATACAAAATCTTCGTTGCCATTAATAGACAATAGCCTTCATAATCAATTACAAGTATTGCCAGACAATTATTATCTTCACATGAAGTCAGTTATCAGCACCTCACTCTACTTTTGTTACTACTTTTACAGAATTTGAGCGAGTAACCTTGTTGTTTATTTGGAAAATAAAAATTCATTCTCACGCATTATTTATTTGTAGTAACTAAGGGTGATAAATATTATTTAATTTTCTGTGATTTGGGATTGGATACATAGGTAAAGTAGTATCTCTTTTGCCCTTCATTGACTATGTTTAGAACAACAAATAATGATCACATGCTACAGGCTGCATTTTTGTTGTTGGTTTTGATATATGCTTATACTCAAAATTTGAAACTCTTAGCAGTCAGTTTCATATGTTAAAGTTATCCATAGACTTTAAAAAATAAAATAACATGAATTTGAGTAACTGCGTAATCCACCAACAGTGCGGTTTTCAGAAATATTGGTGCTGAACTTTATTTCTTCTTGGCTTTCATTAGTCCACAGTAGTATTTGAATCCTTTTAATTAAATCTCTAAAACTAGGATTTGTCACATCTGCTCTCTGTAGTAATTGATTATGTTCATTAATTTTTTTAGTGACAAGCTTTTCAAGTGGGACACATTTTTTAATGATTGATTAACCCAGGATCTTTAACAAAAGGATACTTAAAGTATATGTTGAATCTTCTTCTTCAAGCATTGCTCTCAGATAATTCAAACACATTGATCTAAATTACCTTTGGCATCAAGGAAGCAGATGTAGGGTCTTTGTTACGCTACCACAGAGACTTAGTTTTGGTGTAAATATCACTCTTGCCAACTCTTTGTATAAAGAATTCATTCCAAGAGTCATTTTTCCTTCTAATGGAAAGTTTGCTTTAGTGGTTGCTATGAAAAGAACAGGGTAATAGAAAGCACTCAGTTAAGCCAGCTTGTTTCCAAAAGCAGTGTATATTTTTTGATTGGTTTGTCATAGGCAGTGTTTAGGAATTGATTCTGCAAGTTGTCAGGCTCCCTTACCTTTAATTAGATCCACTAGAAATGGACACATCTCAGCATCACACAGAAGGTGTTCAACTCCTCATAAAGTTAGAGGCCTTTAATGTTGAGGTCACCTTAGTGCTTTGCAGAGCACAAATCAGATATCATTTTCATACCTGTGTTTTAATGCTTTTACTTCATGCTTCCCATAGTTCATTTCAGCTCCATTTCACACCAATGCTGTCTCGTTGCCTCTGCCAGTTTATGATGCTCCAGGTGGAGCAAGTATGCAACTTGTCCATGAAGATGAGCTTTATTAGGTGCTTTTTTTGTTGTTTTCATGGTGGTGGCTTGTGTGAGTGTACATTGCCTTTTGGAATAGTTTGCAGAAATTTGTAAGATAACAACTTTTACGCAAAGAGAGTGCAAAGCTACTCTTGTGCACCTGCCTCTCAACCTTCCACCACCAGGCTGTGGTAGCACAACCAAGGCTGCAGCAGTTTCAGTAATTGGTCAGTTAGAGCTGTGCAGCTGGTGGATCCTTTCCCTGTTGTCTTTTTCACCCCTTCAAAAGCTGTGCTACGAAGCACATGTGAAAGATGTTCAAGCTTCCCCCATCCTCCTTGCTCCACATTGATTGTGCTATTTCTAGAAGAGCCAAGGTCCAACTTGGAAGTTGGTTCATATTTTGAGTCATTGTCTGTTGGATGTCTCAGGAATATAGCACTGGGCAATGAAATCAGACTGAAAAAGGAAAGAGTTTTTGTCAAAATATGGTATTTCTAAGCACATTTAAAATGGAATTCTGAGACAGAACAGCTTGTTTTTCAATGGAAATAACATAATAATGTATTTACACTAACCAGCCTGTCCCAGCACTTTCTGCCTCTACTCTAGAAACTAGCTCCTATCTCTGACATCCAATAGGACCCATGTGTTGGAGACCCAGCCCTCTTTCCTTTTTACGTTTCACAATTTGTAAATGACAATCACTGCTTGATGCAGATGTTGCACTGTATGCCACTCAGGGATATTTCATTACTAAAAATAGCTATATAAATATAACAGTGATAATAAGGAAGAGAATGTTAGAGGCTTTGAAGGGCATGGGTTGAACTACACAAATGAATGCAAGCCAGACAAGGCTTTAAGCCAGTGATTACAAGTAACATTGGTATGAACTGAATTCACTGTCAGCGTTTCCTCAGCTTGATGCAGGACTCACTTCACCCATTGTTTCACAGTCAGTGGAGCCCTACTGAGCTATCAGTTCTTGATGCTAAAGTCCTTTTGGAAACAAAATGCAATTGAGCTTTTTATGAATTACTGAATTTAGATAACTGACAAAAGAAAATGCAGTTTGAAGGCACTGAGTTTAGGTACCAGCAATGTGAGCTCATATTCAGAATTGCTGCAGACATGAAAGAAGAAAAGTAAAGACATGTAATGTATGATAGTATGGCAGCAACAGTAATGCCAAGCTACCACGTGGAAAAATTACTGTAAAGAGCAAGTAGTATAAAGTGGCTCAAGCGACCCTTTCTTCTCAGGAATGCACTAAATCAGAGCTACCCCCAGTCCTCTGTAGCAATGTTTCTCCATGGTATTATCAGTTCTTTTCTCACCTCAAGCATATATGATCCCATTTTCTACTGTTCTAGTGAAAAATATGACCATTTCCTAGAATTTTGAAATGCACTTACTTATCCTTAGCTTTACACTACATGTTTTTTATAGACCTGTTATTACAAGAACACACACAAGAAGCCAAATTGCAGGGCATTGTATTGTCAGTCATTGAATTAAGTCCAGGTCTCCAATCAAAAGGCTGTCCTCAGCTTGATAATTGCTCCTATTCCCACAATGAGTATATACAGGTTTTGATTCCCTCTGTCTTCTGAATTCCCTGCACCTAGAAGATGGTTGGCAACTTAAAGTGATGAAAAGGAAAGGCTAACATCCCTATGTATCAAGGATTTCATAACTATATTCTTCATCAACTGTCCCATTGCAATTTGAATTTTAGTCTTTCAGGTTGCTGGAAGCCATGTCCAAATGACTGAAACTCTTGTTAGCATGATACCAGCCCATGAAATATTATTCTGGCCAGAGGGTGTTTCCTCTCTTTCCTTTTTCTCTTACTCCTAGCTCCTAATGAATGAGGCCTGGAGGGATAAATAATTCATCTTTGCTCTTTCTCAAAGCTGATCCTTACCTGCAGCCCACAAGGGAGGCTCTACCCAAGAGTAAGGAAGCAGTTTCATTTCTGCTCTTCCTCCAAGCCTCTGTGTCATCACTTAGCTGTATTGTCCTTGCATGTGTTGTCCCTGCAAGTAAGGCTGTGTGACAACAAGCCCATCACCTCAGTAATTTACCGTCCCAGAAGTGGTTTTTAGTGGATCACTTTACTACAAAAGCCACTTGTGCATGCAATCTACAGGCAAAAGCCATTGTGAAGAGACCTAACATTTCTACAGTGGTGGCTCACAAGTCAGTAACTCTCCTAAAAAGACAGCCTGACATGATCAATATGTTGGTGTCCTTCAAGTGATCCTTGCATTTTATTTGTGCCGAGAGAACAAGACAATGCACAAAGTGCTTTTGGAAAGGATAGATATTTTCTGGGTGGTTACTGCAGACAGCAAGGATGATGCTGCTTACAGCGAGTTCAGTAGATAATGTACTACATTTACATAATTTCATCATCCTCACAGTTTAAGCGCAGCACATAGGGAAAGTTGAAAGAAGACATCATTGGATACAGCAGCAATAAATAAATTATAAATGTTTCTTTGTAACTGTACTTGCAGAAATTGTTTGCTTTGCATGTGGTCTTCTGTATGATAACATAAAGAAAAAACTTCATCTAATTTAGATATCACAGTGTTCTTACATAGTTGTTGGATTTGTTGGGTGGAGCTGCTAATTTGTGATCAAAGATACTGCTGTTAAGAAAAATGTATGTGCTTCAAGAAAAGGCCGAGGTCCTAGTTTATGGCTATACATTGGCAGCAGTAAAGTATGTTAAATATAATATTTGTCTGGATAGAGTTTTTAAAAAGTCTCCTATTTTTCAATATTCTGATCACATTGGTCCCGTATTTGGACAACAAAAATGCGACTGCATTGAAAAGAAAGCAGGGCCAGATGGTCAGCCACAAAGGACAGGAAAGAACAGGCTTTACCTTGAAGACTGTTCCAGATAAAACCAGCTTATTTTAAAAAAAAAAAAAAAAATGTGTAAAAAAAAGCACTTATACTTGTCTTGATTAGACACACAGCTTAATAAGTCAAAGTAACTACATTAGGCTGTCGACTTTGGGGATTCAGATTCAGATGCACTACATTTGTGTTTTTTTAATGTGTCACTTCAGTGT